>NC_056660.1:219793714-220110381 GCF_018350195.1 Panthera tigris
GGTGATGAAAGAAATGGTATAAATGAAAATACATGGGATGTGATCTGCCCTAGACACAGCAGTGGTGTCATGTAGGTATAACTTTTGAAAAACAAAAATGTCAGGCATATTCAGAATATACAATCATACCACAAAAACATAGGTCCACCTCCTAGGGTTTTGTCTAATTATAAACCGTGGGATCTTTTTGCAGGGAAATTAGGCAACATCCATCAAAATTCAAAACCTAGCAGTTCTAATACTTGGATTATTTTCTGCAGAAATATTTCCATGTGCTTGTCATTTTCTTCTGATTTTATTCTTTTCTCATGGGCTCCTTTTTCTCATTCTCCTCTGCCGAGTTCTCTGTCTTCACACCTATAAATAGAAACTGTCAAGAGTATCCCTGGGCCCAGTCTTAGGTCCTGCTCACATACCTAGAAACTTACTGAACAGGTAATGCCATCCCGTAGTACAGGTTCTAATGCCATTTGAAAGCCCATTTCCAAATGTATGTCTTTGTCTCCAATCTTTGTTCTGATATTCAGACTTTAATCTCCAGATGCCTACCCAGTGTTTCCACTTGCACATCTTTATTAGGCTGGCTGGGCCGCCAGAAATAAATACCACAGCCTGGGTGGCTTAAGCAGCAGAAACTTATTTTCTCACCACTCAGGAGGCTAGAAGTCCAAAATTGAGGTGCTGGCTGATTGGGTTCCTGGTGAAAGTGTAGATGGATTCTCGCATAGAGTCCTGACCCTGAGGCTTTTCTTTCCAGGAAGCAATTTATTCCTGCCGGCACTGCTCAGTTGGGTTCCTACCGGAAGAACTGATCCCCGAATGCCATGTGGTGTAGTTTTTTAAAATATATTTTCCACTTCTTTGTCTCCCATATATGATAACATATATGTTATGGAGACATGGAGTCTGATTAAGTGGTTTCATGTTACAAGGTCCTGAGGGATGTTGTCACATATGTGTATAACCTGGTTGCCTTCAGGTTTTTTTTTTTTTGTTGTTGTTTGTTTGTTTGTTTGTTTTCCTTCCCTTAGGAAGGGGACCCTACCACAACAGCTTTCTTCCTGGCTTGTAGATGGCTTTCTTTTCACTGTGTCTTCATATGACTTCTTGGTGTTGCTACAGAGCATGGGAGCAGGCTCTGTGTTCTCCCTTCTTATAAGGGCAGTTATCCCATCATGAGGATCCCACCTTTATGGCCTCATCTCACCCTAATTACTTCCCATTGGCCCCACCTCCAAATACCATCATATTGGGAGTTAGCAATTCAGCCTGTATGCCCCGCCCTTCAGGGAAACACATGCAGTCCGTAGCAGCATGTATCAGTCCTGTTAAACATAACTTGTTTGAAAGCAAGCTTTTCATTTCTGCTCCTTATCACCACAACTAAATATTTTCATTTTCCTAATCTACTTCATCTCAGTAAATTATATAATTATTCATTTAATTTCTTAAGAATTAGAGTCAACCCGGAGACCTTGCTTTCCTCTCTTCTCGCCCTGAACGGTGCCAGTATTAGATCTGCTGGCTTCATGGCCTTATTGCCGAAGTACATCTTTAATCCAGTCACGGCCACCTCTACCAGTCGCCTTCGATACAACCACTATCGTCACAGCCTCCTAACTAGTCTTTCTGTTCTACTTTTATCTCCTCCCCTGACCCCAATTCAATGTACTGACAGCCACTATCACTAAGTACTTCCTGTGTTTTAAAGGCAATATCTGGTGTAACCCCTCCGTTTTCTTTCTCATTACGCTGAGTTCATCCCTGCCACAGGGACTTTGCAGTCACCCAATTCATCCTTTTCTTTATGTAGATTTCGGTTTAAATATTCTTACTTCAGAGCTACATTTTCTAATTACGGTCTATAAATAGCATTTCCTTTCTCAGAATTATCTTTACCTTTATCCATATTTAATTTTCTTTAAATAGGACCTGTTTCAGCTTACATGATACTGTGTTACATCGTCTGTCTTCCTAAAGAAATGGAGACCACAGGAGGGAAGCCATACAGTAGTGCTTAGCACGTAGGAGCCCTCCATTAGTGTTTCGGTGAAGGAATGAATGAATGAATGAATGAATGAAAGAATGGATATGGGTACATAAATTTACTTAAGCATACACATGCATCTAGGAGGAGTTTGACGATTTACATGATGATAAGAGTGGTAATCTTTAGGGAGGAGAGGGAGACATACTTGTGAATTACGTGAATTTTTATAGTAATGTATTATGCATATAACTTGGCTTGTAAGTGTAATAATTGCTAAGCATGCCGTTTGTTCGTATTCAGTACGGAAACCGTGTTCTGTTAAGATTATTAAGGGAATAAAAGAATAGAATTTGAGTGTCAGCCGACCAAAAAAAATGATTTTAAAGTTAATACAGAATAATTTCGACAAGTACTAGTTATCTTTTCAACTCAAGATTCAATACTGTATCACTACGTATAATGTCCCTGATTCCCCATGGTGTCCACAATTAAAATAAACCTCCCAGAATGCACTAAAAAGGGGGGGAAAGGCCTTTAAGGATTTGTCTTAATTGGCTCTGAGATGCAGTTTTGTTATCTGGAGAGAACAGAGGAGAATCAGCATTAACACCTGGACTCGTGTCTATGCAGAGTCCAGAGCTCCTAAAGTAACAATTAAATGGCTTAATCTTAAAGCCCTCCAAGGTTTAATTCAGTAGCTCCCTTCAGAAGGGCATTGCTAATTCTTCCTCAATTGCTGCTGCTTCTAACTGCACTGCCTTAATTTGAACAGTATTCAAAATTCCATTCTCCCTAATGGAGTTAATTGCATTATGAAAGTCGGTTTAGAGTGGAAACTTATTTCCTCTTGTGGAGTATCTCTCTACAGAGTCCTTTCTTTTCCTTTTCAACTTGACACATATCCACATTTGTGCAGGATAATGTCACAAATGCAGCGTGCCCTGTTTAAACCAAGTTTCAAAGAATATTCTTTAAAATATTTATATATACGCTAAAGCATGTTATCCAAAGCGCCTATAATTTTGTACATGCTCAGGCCGTCTGATCTAATAGACTCTAAGTCCTTGGAACATTAACAAATCTCTGAGCTTTTATATAGGCTGTGACCTATTCATTTAGAGGGCTACTTCAATAAACGAAGGCTCACTTAGGTTAATGATGGATCATGGAGCTGTTTGATTTGCAGTGAGCTAAGTTGCCCATTATCCCCTAACATTCATGTGGGTCATGTTATCACAACCAAATAATGGGTTAGACCCCTTCCCTTGTTCCTGTGGATTTCCAAGTCATTACAGGAAATCTTAATGTGCAAGTCCATGAAGCATTATGACTTACAACTGCAGATGAATTATTTTTGCCAAGAGTATGAAATTTCAGCTAAGGGTCAGTTTCATCATGACAATATCAGCTGCTTATTCAAGAGTTCAGCTTGGTATTTTCTTGAAAAGAAACCTGGACTTTCTCTATGCTTCTCCCCATCCTGAATTAAGCATCCCTAAAATTACATTCATGTCCACCATCTACTTGCTCCCTTTTGCACATACACATAGGTATGCAGACAGACATACGGAAAGACAAAAGTGGGACATTGAATCAGTCTTTAACTGATTCAATTTAATTGTAAAAAAAAAAAAAGTTACATCAATTATAAATGTTGTATCAAGGAGCCAGAGATCTGTTTTATAATGCCAGCCATGGTGATTGCTTCCTTTTTACAGGCACATGTCCGTGCTAAGAAATCTTGAAAGTTAAGGGAAATTCACTGGAAATATATTTTAAATGTATTTTAAAGCGTTTTTGTGATGCCCTCACATTGCATGTTTATCACAGTGTATGCATGTGTGCACACAGACACAAATGTTAAAAGCAACTTCGTCAGTAACATCTCTAAAGCTAGCTAAATGTTTCTGATAGAAGGCAATAAACCCTTTGGCATTAATCCTTCCTAAAAATGAAATACTTCTACACTATAGAGAAAGCTATATGAAATATGAATGACAGGAGAAAAACAACTTCATTTATTCTTGCTCTGTGATTTACGGTGCAGAGATGACAACCATGGGGGAGGTGAAGAATGGTGACTTCTTCTGTGTTTGATGCTAATTTTACAGTACTACAGAAAAAGAGAGCATTGTGCCATATTCTGGATCTCTAAGTGAATTTATTTAAAGATGGTCCATTAGTTCATGTCACCATGGAGAACTAGTAAATTATGAGTGTTTTTACAAATAGACTTGGGAAAACTTCCCCAGCATTGTGGATTCACAGAGAACTACCCTGAAAAATTATTATATTCTGCTTTCTAGTCACAAAGCTATGACTAATAACTTAAACACAGAAGCCAAGATATTTTCATTAATGGTTACTTAACCAATTTTTGTAAATGCATTTACTCTTACATTTTTTAATGCCAGGGTAAGTTTTTTAAACTCCATGAAAGTAAGAGAATAAGTTTAGCCTGCAGAGATAGTGCCAAAATTCTCTTTACAAAAACAAACAAACAAAAAATATACCTGCCTGTCTCTGAGAGAACTTAAAGGAATGTAAAAACATTACAAAATGTATGAAGACATTTTTTTTTACTTTACCTTTGGTTTATTACTCATTATTTAAAATTCATTTTATTAAACTGTATCAGAAGATTTTATCTTGACAAGTCAATTTGAGTGTTTTGATGACTAATTACAAAAATGTAGAGACCTCTCATAGTCTCTGTTCCCCATCATTTAGTTCTCAGGATATTTTCAACCAGATTTATCTGGTCCCATACTAAAAAATGCTGGTAGTTTAGCACTTTCCATTTTCATTTTTTAAGCATTTAAAAAATGTTTATTTACCAGGTTGCATTCCCACCAACAGTGCAAGTGGGTTCCCGTTTCTCCACATCCTCTCCAGCATCTATAGTCTCCTGATTTGTTCATTTTAGCCACTCTGGAAAACAGTGTGGAGGTTCCTCAAAAAATTAAAAATAGACCTACCCTATGACCCAGCAGTAGCACTGCTAGGAATTTACCTGAGGGATACAAGAGTACTGATGCATAGGGGCACTTGTACCCCAATGTTTATAGCAGCACTCTCAACAATAGCCAAATTATGGAAAGAGCCTAAATGTCCATCAACTGATGAATGGATAAAGAAATTGTGGTTTATATACACAATGGAGTACTACCTGGCAATGAGAAAGAATGAAATATGGCCCTTTGTAGGAAAGTGGATGGAACTGGAGAGTGCTATGCTAAGTGAAATAAGCCATACAAAGAAAGATACCATATGTTTTCACTCTTATGTGGATCCTGAGAAACTTAACAGAAACCCATGGGGGAGGGGAAGAAAAAAAAAAGAGGTTAGAGTGGGAGAGAGCCAAAGCATAAGAGACTGTTAAAAACTGAGAACAAACTGAGGGTTGATGGGGGGGTGGGAGGGAGGGGAGAGTGGGTGATGGGTATTGAGGAGGGCACCTTTTGGGATGAGCACTGGGTGTTGTATGGAAACCAATTTGACAATAAATTTCGTATATTGAAAAAAAAATGTTTAGTTGAGAGAGAGAGAGAGAGAATGAATGAATGTGTGTGTGTGGGGGGGGGGGGAGAGATAAAGGGAGACCCAGAATCTGAAGCATGCACCAAGCTGTCAGCAGAGAGTTTGATGTGGGGCTCGAACTCACTAACCGAGAGATCATGACCTGAGCCGAAGTCTTGATGCTTAACCAACTGAGCCACCCAGGCACCCCAGCACTTCTGGTTTTATTCCGAGATTTCATCTACAGTTTTAGGGCAACCACTGACCTTGTAACTCACCACTCTAGAGATCTCTTGCCTTATATCTGATTTACCATGTACCTTTGGCCTGAAAGGCAATGGATCCTTCGTTCATACTTGATTCCAGGTTATTTACTTGACCTGGCTCTGGTCTCTAACTAGTATAAGTCTCCACAGTGGTCAGTGGCATTACAGTACTTCTGGGGAAAAACTCTTGTGGGCCGTGTCCTTCATTGACAGCCTGTGTTGGATTGGAGAGCCCTCCTCTTGACTCTACAACCAATCTTCCCCATTCACAGAGTTACAGAGTAGTTATTTCTCTTACGTTTCATACAGCTTTTTCTTAGCTGTCTATGTATGTTTAATAATTTGAGCCATCTGCCACTTAAAATACTTTTGAGATTACCTATTACACATTCTCCATCTGAGGTGACATGTTTACATTTTGAAAGAAGTCATCTGGAGGTAATGTTCAATCCAAGCAATGATTGACTAGAGTTTGAGATTCCGTTATGGTTCCATGGATGCTCTTTTGAGGAGTTGTATTTTCCTTTTTTCTTTTTTTTTTTTTTTTTAACTTTTCAAGTTTAACCTGTTTGATATTTTCATCAGTTGTTATCTAATTTATTTTGTCACCTAGATGGTTATTATTTTTCTAGTTTAGGCATATTTTCATATTTCATTATAAGTGTGATCCACACCCATGGGGAAGAAAGTCAATTATTGCTAAGTATGTTGAACTGAAATCTTCCTCTCCCTTCCTGCTCACCTGTTATCTCACTTCCCAGGGATAACAGCTCACACTAGCGGTTTCCTATGTATTCTTCAGACTCATACCAATTCATAGAAACCTGAACACATAGAAGATTATTCTCTGTCCTTAATCTATTCAATGATTATTTGACCCAGTTAATTTCTCTTTCCTAAACAACCTTTGAAACTTGAATTCTCAGATGCCCACACACCTTTGGTTTTATCCTTGATCTCTAGCAGTCTCTTCTCAGTTTTATTTGCTGGTATCTTCTCTTCTCCCCCTAATACTGAGGCAGCTTTCATTTTCTCCTATCTATCTACACCCACACAGAGAGTGATCTAATCCAAGTTCATAGTTTTAAACACCATATGTTGACAACTCCCAGATATACATCTATAGCTCAGATCTCCCAAAATCTAATCTCCTCTCCCCAACTGCTTTCTTGGCACATGATATACTTGGGTTCCCAAAGGACCTCTCAAATTCACATGTCCAAAATGAACTCTCAGTCTTCACTGACAAATATATATTCCAGTCTGAGATTTTACCATGTCTATTGATAAACTCCATGCTTTCTTTCATTCAAGTTAAAATTTCTCAGACTCTGTCACATCCTCTATTTCTTTCACATTGAACATCTCATCTGCCAGGAAATCCTCTCTACTTCCAAAGCATATGTAGAATCTTACCAATCCCAGCAGATTCACTGTTATCACCATGATTCTAGTGGTAAAAATTCTTCTAGCCCTCCAAAGATGAGCCTCAAAAGCAAGGGCTTTCCTTTGAAAATATGTTCAATCATGTTACAACTGTGTTCAAAATCAACTGATGGCTCTCCATTTACCTCAAGAGGAAATGCCAAGGGTCTGTGTGATCTGCGCTGCCTCATTTTATTTCTGATCCGTTCTCCCTACCTTCTTCCCTTGTCTCATTCTGCTCACACAGCTCTCTCCTGGCCTTTCCTGAAACTGACCAGGCTAAGTCACACCTTCGCTAGCCATTCCCTCTGGCTGGAATTCTGCCTACCAGATGCCTATTAGGCTAGCTGCCCACAAGTGTCTTTGTGCAAGTTGCCCTTCTCTACGAGGTCTGTCCTTACCACTCTTTCAATAGTAGTGCCAATTGCACAAAACCCTCAGACAACAAAACCGGCTTTATCCTCTTTTACATTGTTCATTTTCCACATCGTGGTTATTATTTATTGCTACTTTCTCTTTCTTAAAGCACTTGGAGAACAGGGATCTTTACATCTTATGTGCTGATCTATATCTCAGGAGATAAGACTAGTGTCTGGCAGACTAGCACATAGTAAATGCTTGCCATATACATAAATAGATTTTGTGTATATAAATAAATGAATGACCAAATCACTCCAGATTGGTTACGTGACTTTTGTGTGTTATATGACCATACATTCACTCATGAGTGAGCACACATACTCACTTTAAGGAAAAAGAACATTATAAATAATCTTACATATTCATTTATAATGAGAGAAATGTTGCTGGATCTTAGAACTTGGAAATGAAACCTCAGTGGCATTTACTGTGTTCTGGCTGGTGTGTAACTTTCAGTTTGGGGTCTCAGTTGCACTTGATGAACTGAAATCAGAGTTTTAACCTGTTTTTTCTGAAGCCTCCTTTTCAAGGAGGATAAACAAGGTAAAAATGACCTTGATTTGCTGTTTTTTTCCATCTGATATTCATGTACTTCATGTACTTTACTCTTTACACTTTTGAGTGTTCAGCCACTTACAAACCAAGGTCAATGTGTGGGTGTGCAAACAAGTGTCTACTTATATGTCCACGTGGTTGTTGCTAAGTGGAGTTTGTAAATTCCTTGTGGAATAAGTCGTTTCAAATGTAAACTAGACATAGAAACATTTACATATATACACACATACATCCAGAGAGAGAGAGCAATGGGTGGGGAGGGAGGGAGAGACAGAAGTAAAATTTAAATGATATTTATGAAGTATAAGAATTATATGCATTTATATGAATTGTACATATTTTCCATTTACAAATATATCAATATAATATTTACTGATGTAATTTTTCATTAAATTAAAAAAAATGCTTATTTATTTTTGAGAACAAGAGTGAGAGAGAACATGAGTGGAGGAGGGGCAGAGAGAGAGGGAGACACAGAATCTGAAGCAGGCTCCAGGCTCTGAGTTGTCAGCATAGAACCTGACGTGGGGCTCAAACACATGAACCGTGAGATCGTGACCTGAGCCAAAGTCGGACGTTTAACCAACTGAGTCACCCAGGCACCCCTCTACTTATTTTTCTAATTTGTTACAAATAGTCTAGGACGCACCAAGAAAATAAAATAGAGAATAAAGAAATCTTGCCATTTGCAACAACGTGGATGGAACTAGAGTAAATTATGCCAAGCAAAATAAGCCAGAGACAGATAAATATCATATGATTTTACTCATGTAGAATTTAAAAAACAAAACAGATGAACATAGGGGAAGGGAAGGAAAAATAAGATAAAAACAGAGAGGGAGGCAAACCATAAGAGACTTCTTAAATACAGAGAACAAACATGAGGGTTGCTGGAGGGGTGTTGGGTGGGGGGGGGGATGGGCTAAATGGATTATGGGCATTGAGGAGGACTCTTGTTGGGATGAGCACTGGGTGTTATATGTAAGTGATGAATCACTAAATTCTACTCCTGAAATCATTATGTTAACTAACTTGGATTTAGAATAAAGAATTAGAAAACATAAAACCAATAAAAAACCACCAAATACATTTGGTGAACAGCATTATATTATGTTAACATAAAACAACCACCACAACCCCCTAAACTTTAAATAGAAAAATTCCATAAAAGGCTAAAATATACATTTAATGAAATGACTATTGACCTTGAAGCAAATTCTCCTTGACATGCCTGTCTTAGTCTGTTTGGGCTACCATAAGATAATTCCATTAATTAGGTGGCTTAATCCCAAACATTTATTTTTCACAGTTCCAGAGGCTAGGATGTCCAAGTCAAGGTGCTGGAAGGTTCAGTGTTTGGTAAAGGCCATACTTCCTGATTCATGGACAGTGGTCTTCTTGGTGTCCTCACATGGTGTAAGAGGGGAGAGAGCTCTCTGGGATCTTCATTAGAAGGGCACTAATCCCATTCATGAGGGCTCTACCCTTACCACGCGATCATCCCTCAAAGGCCCCACCCCTTAATACCAACACATAGAGGGTTGTGTTGGTATTTTAACATAGGATTGTTAAACATAGGTTGTGTTAGGATTTTAACATAGGAATCTGAAGGACACAAGTATTCGTTCTATATAGCACTGCCTTTAATGGAAGGTATTGTTCCTATTATTTCCATATTGATAAACTGTTGAGTCAATGTACTAAATCAGGCTTTAGTCATGAAAACAGAGCTGACTCTAAATTTCATGGGAACAAGGGATTAATTTTTAGCATGAATTTACACAGGTGATGGTGAGCTGGGGAATTGAGAGTCTGGAAGGGGAGTATTGAGGTTCAGAGAGAAGACGCCTCTACCCCTTCAGACTGAAGCACTAGTGGGGGTGGATCAGTCACAGTTGGCAAGGAAATCGGGGAATCCAAGCAGTAGGACCACTGAGGAGGTGGGTCGTGATGAGGTGCTCCCGTAGGGGTCTTTGGGGAGCTGTAGTCCCAGCGAACAACTGCCTCTGTGGGTCTGTAGCTAAGAAAATAGGCGTGGGTGGGCTTGAGGTCGCTGTTCATCCTTGTGGCCAGCCGTCAAGAATAAGAGCTAATGGAGGAATTCAGCAATGGTGAGGACCAGCTGGGCCCCCTTGGTCGCCTCTGGGTCTGCTCATCGAATATCTGTCCACAATGGGCTTTGAGAATAATGGTTGCTTCTTCACCCGTGTCTTCCAAATTGTGCTTCTAGTCGGTTCTCATCAGTAGCATCTGGAAGGGGAATCTGGAAACCTCTTCCCAGCTTCACCAAGCTGACTGAGCACAGCATAGCCGGTGATTCCTCACGTTGGCATCCAAACGCACCTTTATGTTTAGATTCCCCATAAAGCAGTTAGGAAAATAGGGCTTCTACCTAACTTGATAAGGCTATGGTTCCACATCTAAATGCAGTTTCCATGTAAGTTATATTTTAATGTTTAGTAGCTTATTATATTTAATCAGTCTGTTTTTACTCTGTTCTAGTGTATAGGAATAATAAAAAAGCAATATGGATTAAAATGTCTATCACTAGAGCTTATCCAGAATGTACATGGAAAAAGATGGGATCTTTCACTTCCCTCTTCATGATAATAACATGTTTTAACATGAGTAAAATGTCAACAAACTATTGGTATTCTCACTTATATTTCTGGGTAATACAAGACGTTTATCTGACATGTGGCAGCAGGCTCGGAGGTCTAATAATCCCTGAAATTTCAAAATTTTATCCTTAGGTATTTGGGATTCTTTTATATTGAAGCTGATTAACTGAGGTTTTATTTTCATTCAAGTTTTTCATTTAATAAACATTTATTTAGTGATCTAATATATGCCAGACCCTGTTCTAAGCAGTATATATATAGCTACAGACACAACAAAGCCCTGTCTACAAAGGACTTTATATGATATTATTCTTTACAATATTTTTTCTTGATACAACATTCTTCTCTAATCCACGTATCCCATTAAATGATAACTCCATTGGAGCTGAAGAAGTTCAGATAAGAAATTTAAGAAAATTTGCTAGTGTAGTATTCTGTATTAGTCGCAATTTTGAAGTTCCCATGAAAGCAGTTGGGATAGTAATAGTGACCTTTGTGGGGTAACTTCATCAGTTATTTGGTTACTTATAGTTTCCAGAACTTCCTACAAAACAATTGTGGCAGTTTTGTTGCAGAGAAACAAAATTTTTGTTTACTATGTTTTTGAATAACCACTGAAGCCTAAAGTAAATTTCCATTATTGCTTTTGTTCATATTGCTTTAACATTTTTTTAAAAATTGAAATATATTTGACATATAATGTTTTATTAGTTTTAGAAGAACAGTATAGTGATATGACATATGCATATTGTTAACTCAAAAATTAAAACTGCCAATTATTTTACCAGCAAAAGATGGGTTAATTTGGGAATATCAGAGATTGCAATCTAGGACGAGCAAGCTATGCAAAACCATAGGCAAGTCCAACAAACAAACGAGGGGAACATTTTTTTATGGAAAAGAAGGGGGAAGTTGGGAGGGGTTGTTCTGAACAAAAATCCTTTGGAGAAAATCAAGAGTTCAGGGTGATGCCCTTTTCTCATTGGCTGAGTTGGTGAGGTGGTCAGTTTCTTATAGAAGATACAGTGTACATCTTTTCCTGTTGGGTCCTATAATTGATGACTCTTTCCCCTTGAGGATTCTTTCGTTGGGTCTGTAATGGACAATTCTTCTGTAATTAATTTTTTTTTTAATGTTTACTTATTTTCGAGAGAGAGAGAGAGTGGGGAAGGGGTAGAGAGAGAGGGGGAGACACAGAATCTGAAACAGGCTTCAGGCCCTGAGCTGTCAGCACAGAGCCTGACATTGGGCTCAAACTCACAAACATGAGATCATGACCCGAGCCGAGGTCAGAGGCTTAACCTACTGAGCTGCCTAGGTGCCCCTCTTGTGTAATTAAATTAAGTAGTAGATCTCCCCCTTCAACCTCCCCTTCTAGCATCCCAAGACCACTTTAATGGGGTTTCCCTTTACTAAATTTTACAATGTATTTGCAAAATGATTCACCATATTAAGTGTAGTTAACATACATCATCACACACTTAGAATTTTTTGTATGCGTGATAAGAACCTTTAAGATTTATTCTCAGCAACTTTCAAACATCGATATTGTCATCTGTAGTCCCCATGGTGTACTTTATATCCTCAGGACTCATTTGTGTTATAACTGAGATTTGCACGTTTTGACCCCCTCCTCCATTTGGCCAACCCTCTCACCCACCTACCTATGACAACCACTGACCTGTTCTCTGTATCTATGAGTTCATGTTTGTTTGTTTATTTGCTGTTTTAAGACCGCACATAAGTCACATCATGTAGCATTTGTCTTTTTCTGCCTCAGTTATTTTGCTTAGCATAATACCCTCAAGGTTTGTCTATGTTGTCATAATTGGCAGGATTTCTTTCTTTTTCATGGCTGAATAATACTCCAGTGCCTGCATGTGCCTGCATGTAGCACATTTTGTTTGTTCTTGTGCGGATGGACACTTTGGCTACTTCTAGCTTTTGTTTGTTGTAAATAATGCTGCAGTGAACATGGGGTGCGTATATCTTTTGAATTAGCATTTCTGAGGGTTTTTTTTTCCCTTTTTTTCAGATAAATATCCAGAAGTGGAACTGCTGGATCATATGGTGGTTCTATTTTTTTACTTTTTGAGGAACTTCCTTACTGTTTTCTATAGGGACTGTACCAATTTGCATTCCCACCAATGGTGCACAAGAGTTTCCTTTCCTCCACATCTTTGCCAACACTCATGATTTCTTGTGTGTGTGTGTGCATTTTCACACTAGCCATTCTGTCTGGTGTGAGGTCATATCTCATTGTGATTTTGATTTGTATTTCTCTGATCTCGCTTTTCTCTGCCTAGTTCATGCAGTGGTTTCTCTTTAGGCATCTTTTTTCTGGTCTAATTCTTCTTGTTCTGTTTGAAGTTTTGGTTACGCAGGGCACCTTGTATGTAATTTCTTTTGAAGGAAAGAATCACACAATTCTTTTGAGGACATTGTTGCAATTGATTAACAACTATCACCCCACCCCCACCCCCCTGCTTCCTAGGAACAAAGGAAGATTGTAGTTTCAACAACACTGACATTAGCTGGCCCCTGACTTTATTTACCAAATGGAATTTGACCCATGGGGGACAATCACTTCTATGTGGGAGGAGTTAATTACTGGGCTTTTATGCTCCAGTTTTTCTTCAGCTGTCATCTCAACTAGCAATTAGGGAAGCAAGAGCTGAGGTGGAACTTTGCATTGAAAGAGCTGCCCTACAGACTTGGCTGCATCCACAGTTGACTTTGTATAAGTGAGAAGCAGAGAGAAGGAAGGTGAGATTCATGGTTTGCTAGTGAAGTTCCTATAGTGAGTGTAAATACAGCCCCCTTGACAGAAAGAGGTACTTGTGAAATATCGTTATTGAAAATTGTTACATTTGCAGAGAGATAATGACAACTGAAAAATGATCACTGAATAAACACATCTCCTTATTAGTAAGATTATTCTCCTTGATCTAGTTCTTGTCCTTCTAGGACATTCTAGTTTTCAGTAATTTATAAATCTATTAATAATGTGATTGTTTTCCATTTCCAGAATATTTTCCCCATTCAAGAACTAGAAGATATAACAGGCCTAAGAATTTTGGTACTTAAAAAGCAAAAATTAAATATGTGTGAATAGAATATGGGTAAGAATAGTAATAAGATGATAATTAGATACACACTGAGTGTTCCTCTAAAAAAGTTGTGCATTTTAACAGAGAACTAACAAATTCTTACAGGAAAAATCTTTAGAATCCCTTCTCATTGCAGTACTTTGCTAAATATAAATGCAAATTTTATTACAAGATTGTGTGGCTTTATATTATGAGCACATTCACTGCTTTTTCATTTGTTGTATTCTGTAGTGACTTTCTTTTTCCTTTCTTCCTTCCCTCCTTTCTTTTCTCTTTACCTTCCTTCTTCTAGATCTTCTTTTGAAATAAAGAAATAAAAAAGAAATAAAAGAAATAAAAAAATTCTAAGCCCTCCATAATCAGGATTCATTTTTTCTCTTTTAAAAAAAAAATTAACATTTATTTATTATTGAGAGACAGTGCATGAGCATGGGAGGGCAGAGAGGAGGAGACACAGAATCTGAATAAAACAGGTTATATTCATTTTATAGAAATCACACTCAGTAGATCAAAGATCCTTGAAGCCAATTAATTTATTGTTGCTATTTTAGGGACACTAAGAAACAACAATTATTTTCAACTATGTTTCCTATCAAATTGTACTATCATATCAGGCTTTACTAGAATACTAGCAAATATTCTAAATGATCATATTTTTATATAGTATGTCTACAAAGAATGAGTCATTCACCATATCTTGGAAAGGGAAGAAAAGGGGGTTATGGCAGATGAAATATGTCCATGGTTTTCATCATTTATTTTCAGTGTAGAATGAGTGACTGGAATCTGAAGCAGGCCCCAGGCTCTGGGCTGTCAGCACAGAGCCTGATGCAGGACTTGAACTCATAAACTGGGAGATCATGACCTGAGCCAAAGTTGGACGCTTAACTGACTGAGCTACCCAGGCGCCCCTCATTTTTTTTCCCTAATAAATATTTGTCCTGTCCTTACATTGTCAATCAATTTAACTTGGTTCCTGAACACACCTCTCCACGCAATGAATAATACTATTTTTAAAGGAGTCTGAAATCCTAATTTCTTATTTAAAACCCCAATTCTTATATTTTTAAAAAAATTTTAAGTTTGTTTATTTTGAGAGAGAGACCAAGTGAGAATGTGAGGATCAGAGAAAGAGGGAGAGAGAGAGTCCCAAGCAGGTTCTGCATTGTCAGCACAGAGTCCGATGTGGGGCTCGAACTCACCAACCGTGCTATCATGACCTGAGGCGAAACCAAGAGTCAGATGCTTAACCAACTGAACACCCAGCAGCCCCAAAAACTCTATCTAATTTTTAAATTTTCGCTGCAAGTGTCCCCATTTATCTCCATTCTTTCGGCATACTTATTTGTATTTGTAGATCTGTACAGTTGTACTCACAAGACTTAATATATTGTGTCTTAATCTTTTTCTTATACAATCATTGCATACTTATTAAGCACCTACTATTTTCCAGTCACTCATTCTACACTGAAAATAAATGATGAAAAACATGGACATATTTCATCTGCCATAACTCCCGTTTCTTTCTTCCCCAATATATGGTGAATGTCTCATTCTTTGTAGACATAGTATATAAAAATATCATTTAGAATATTTACTAGTATTCTAGTAAAATCTGATATGATAGTAAAATTTGATAGGAAACATAGTTGAAAATAATTGTTGTTTCTTACACTGTCCCTAAAATAGCAACAATAAATTAATTGACTTCAAGGATCTTTGATCTACTGAGTGTGTGATTTCTATAAAATGAATATAACCTGTTTTATTCGGGGCCATGTTGAACTTTTTCTAGGTTTTGTGCTGAAAGGGAATACAGTTAGAAAATGGAGCTTTTAAACTACACCTTTTTTTAAAATCATGGTGAAATAGTACATTATTTTTTAATAGATGTTCTCATTACAATTAACATACTTTAATTACTACATACCTGGGAGAGCTGTACTTGGAAATATTTTTGTTAGTGTTGAGGTCAAATTAATTAACTACTTGAATTTTCTCAGTAAGTATCTTGCCATTGTTTGTCTTGTCTATAATTATTATAAATTAGTTATTTTATTTTCCCATTGTGCTCTCTGTAAGTTACCACTCTGGCTTTCAAGCATAGGACCTGGAAAAAAACACTTAACTCTGTTTCCTTCTTCCCTAACTGGCGCAGCTGAAATGGTACTGATGCTGACCATTCTGTTCCAAAACATGAGGGGAGTTCATTAATGCACAAAGAATTTTGCAATTATTAAGTGCAATTGACACAGCAAAAATATTTTGTGTTCAGTAGCTGAAGGTCAAAGATTATTAACTACAACAGCTGATAGTCATGCTGTCCAGCATATCTCATGGGGAAACAGTGAGTGCAGAGTTAATGGAGGGTCACGTTCTTTGGTTCAAACCAAACTAAAGAGGATGGTTGCATGTTTTTATACGGAGTAGTTTTATTTAGTGGAAGCTAATTTCCTGATGCCTTTCCTTGATTTATGAAAATAGTCACATATTACAGCATTGACTGGTCAGTGAGAAAGTGATTTTGTAAACATGACAATGGGATTTTGGTCCATCGTAATGTGCCTTGATTTAATCAAATGACCCAACTGAAATGTTATACATTATGACCATTGCCAAAGAAAACCCCAAAATATGTCCATGAAAGGATAACTCATTTAAACTGAGTATTTAAACTGTTTAAAAGTTCTAAATAAATTAAATCAGAGATACTGTCACCTACAGTTCCTGTGTTTTCTGAAATAAGAATATTTCCACATTTGTACAGACTCTGACTTTGCAAATTCTTGATAATTAAGTGAAAATATTTTGTTACTCAATTTGTAATGAGGTGCTCAGTGATCAATGTTTTAACAATAACAGGGTTGGTTGGTCATTGTTAATTGTACTAAGACTTTCACAGCACCAATTCTGTATAGTTCTGAACTGGGAATGGGATTTCACAAAATCTATAGAATACAGGGCATTTTCACCGGGTCTCAGGTCTGTCGCAAGAGCTATGCTCCGGTCTGAAGAGATTGCCATGAAGGCAGTTAATCTGTTTTTTTGAGGGGGTTTGGTTTTTGTTGTTTGTTCTGGTGCTGTTTTTGTTTTGTGGTTTGTTTTTTTTCTTTTTCTTTTTTCCTTTTTGTTTTGTTTTGTTTTGTTTTGCACTACTCTCCAGTCAGTGTCCTGACAGCAAAGTGGATTGTGACACTGTCAGGAATATAGAAAATATTCTGAATCTTGTTAACAGTGATTCTATTGTCTATATTCCTTGGTTTTGTGAAGTATTCCATGTAGATTCCAACTAAAGTTAAAAACACAATCCAAACCACCAGATATCTAGCATGGGGAATGGTTAAAAAGTGGTTCATCCAGACTAAGACAAAAAATTGTCATGCACAACTAAATTCATTGTTGGGTAGAGAGCAATTGCATGGGAGCTACATTTTCAGGATTAAACTTTGAATTTTGCAAATAAAGTATTTGCTGATTTAAAAAAAGATAATGATCTTGATAATTAAATTAAAAAAAAAAACCAAAATGCTACTAAAGATGTTCATCAAATATGAAAGAATAATTATTGTAGATTTAATAAGGATATTATTGGCTCTGAAGTCCCAGACCAAAAATAATATTTATATAAAAAATACTTGTTAGTAACTGAGATATGGCTCCTCTTATCTTTAAAGTTGTCCCTCAGTCTCCTGCAAAACCACATACTTGTCAAATGTTGAAATCAATTACAGAATAAATGAAGGAAATTTATTATTTTAAATTGTGTCCTTATAACAAATATACTTAGAATAGTTTGTTGTCAGTACACTTTACATAATTAAAATTTATAATTCCACACCCTTCTATACCCATTTCTTTGTTTTCCTTCATGCGTGTTTCCCATTGAGACCTTAACAATCCCCCCAGTTCCCACACCTCTTTGCTTATCTTACCCCATACATTCTTTCTGAGAAATATCACCAGTCTAATAATTTTAGTGAACACGTGTATGCTACTTATTCCCAAATGGATATCTAAATCCCTGTCCAATCCCTCGAACTTCATTCAGACTTCGCCAAGACCTAAGAATGAGCCTGTGGCTCCTATACTCCTGTATTTACTCTCAATATTTTCCCAAATATTGACTAATGTTTTTAAATGTTTCCCAAATGTTTCCCAAATATTGACTAATGTTTTTAAATGTTTATTTAATCTCAGGTACTATACTACATACTTTACATACATTATCACAGTTAATGCTTCAATAACCCACGGAGCTATTATATTTTCCATTTTACATATGAATATGCCAAATCTCTGAGAGAGCTAAAGTTAGTGGCAAGGTCACAAAACTATTAAGTGGAATAGCTGAGGCTGGAAGCCAGTTGTGTCTGATGCCAAAGTCCATCTTCTTAGTTATGACTGATACCTCCTCTATTTTTCACCACAGGCAGTAATAACATCTTTCATCCAGTCATGCAAATCTCTGACCTGGGAGTCTCCCCAGTCCTTCTCCTCCAGTCCCTCACCTAATCAGTCACCAAGACTAGATAAATTAAATTCTCAGTGTCTTTCAAAGATACTTCCATTATTGTTTTCATATGGGCTCTGATTATTTTTTCCTGCAAAATAGCTAGTATCTTAAGTGGTCTTCTTTTCTGTTTTTATAACTCACCCTTAGTTTGAGTTCCTTAGTTTTTACTTTTAATCAGCCTTACAGTGAAGTTTGGGGGCCGAAACATGCTGTGTGACATGTTCTATCCATTACTTTTTTAGGCTCATTTGAAGCACACACACACATATACACATGCATTCCTTTTCCTCTTCTATTTCAGTTTTCAGGATGACTCCCATTTTTCTTTGATGATACACACTCATGTTTGAATACACAACTTAATTATTTTCTAAGGAAGCCTCATTTCAGTTCTTTCCAACTTGAGAAAGAGGCGGGGGAGCGTCTCTTCCTTTATGGAAATCTATGGTATCTCTCTCCTTCATTTTATAACATATTCGATTTATTGATTTGTCTTGTAACTTAGATTATAAACCCTTAAAGGAATCAATAGGGATGGATTCATCTTTGCAATGCAGAATGTGGTATGTAATAGACATTCAGTTATGCCTGAACTGAACAAAATACACTACACCAATTATGTAATATAGATGATTTAAGGAAAAGTCTGTTGCTATGGTTAATATTGATTTCATTTTTGCTTTTAGCATGTTTTGGATATTAGTAGTTAATGTTAATCATATATATTACGTAGCACTGGTTGAGTAAGATGTAGTACATACACATTTAGACAGGAGTAGAGAATATATAAGGTTTTAAAAAATTCTCTAATGGAATCCATTAAAACTAAACTCATACAAAATGAAATAATTGTACTTGGATTTTAAAATCAAGTTTAAATGTTTCACATTAAATCCAGTTCTAAGAACTATTTGGAAAATCACTCAAAATCTCTGCTTTTTTGGCTCATAGACAATAACTAGGAAGTTGAAATATAAGAAGGGTGTATATAAACGGCTTAAAAGTTATAGAAGAAAGAGAGTTGACTGACAGATTTGAACATGAAGGAAAATATTAAAAATAGATACTGCCTCTTTATTCTTTACAATTGGCTATTATTTTAGTGTTAATAGAGAAGCAGAAATAATCATCATAATTGAAACTTTATAATACCTCAAATCAAAGTTCTCATTAGGTCCCATTTATACTGTGGGATAATATTTATGTGCTAGGCTTAGCCAGTCATTATTGTATGTAAAAAGATGTCTGTCATATATATGTTTTATATAAATTGCTAGTTTTAGAGTTTTTTAAACTACATAACTAATAATTATGCTATTTTCACATTCCTACTAGAAATAAATTTTTTTTCTCTTTTAATTGTCTAATACAATATTTAGAATAGATAAAAATTTATTTTGCAGATTCACATGACAGAAAGTCATGTTTTATTGGAAATCAATTTCTTTTGCAAAATAAGGCTTTGATTTAACATTAAAAAAACCCTATTAGTTGTGATGTAATGACCACATTATATATCCTAATTTACACATTGTTCTATGCAAATGTAAATATTAAAAAAAACTAAAGTTGTAAACACTTTGCTTTTTTTAGATTCACCCATATTAGTCACCTACTGTCATATTACTGTAAAAGAGTCCATCCATAGCAAGCGTTTATGCTCATACTCATGTGGCTACCAGTTGACTATGATTTGGTTGATCAAGACTGTCCTTGGCTAGGTAACTCTTTCAGGTTCTAGTTTGCTAGGTTAGGTCATTATGAATGTTTTCATCCTGGGAACTTGTAAATGACAGTGAGTGCTTGGGTCAGAATCTTCACGTTGTGAGAATATAAACAGAAGAGGGCCAGACCAAATAAAAAAAAAGAACATTTAGCATTTCTGTTCTCTTCACAGTAGCCAATATCCCATTGGCCAAGCAAGACACATGGCCAACCCTCAGTCAAGGTGTAGAGAATGTTCCTCCTCCCATGAAGCCAAGACAAAGCTGTGGTTGTATAATTTATGACAAGGGAGTAAATTACTTGGACCACTGATTCAATCTAGTGAGTCATTTCAGTATTTTGTGTAGGAAATTTAAAATAGAGCCACTTCAGGTTTCTCTTTTAAAACTTTTTTTTATGTTTATTATTTATTTTTGAGAGAGATAGAGCATAAGGGGGTGGGGGGGGGCGGCAGGAGAGGGTGACACAGAATCTGAAGCAGGTTCCGGGCTCTGAGCTGTCAGCACAGAGCCTGATGCAGAGCTCAAACCCACAAATCATGAGATCATGAGCTGAGCCTAAGTTGGACACTTAACCGACTGAGCCATCCAGGCGCCCCTGGGTTTTCTCATATTTAAATGTTGCATATCTTGAAGATGATACAAAAACTTGTGAGATACTGTGAATTATATGAAGGAGTTTTTATAATGTGCGAAATAGTTCTGAGTTTACCTGACCCTGAAAATAATAGTTAAGATTGTAGGTGGCAAATCAACTTCCCCAATTCTTCCAGCTAATAAAGATAGAATTTAAAATCTACTTATGTTTGCGTTAAAAATAATCTGTGCCTTTCCTCACTATAGCATGCCCCATCCTTTCCAATAACTTATCTATTATTAAAATTGCTCTTACTGTAAACACATTCTGAAATTGACCAAACTTCCTTCAATTCCTTCAATAATGAGAACCAGATTCTTCTTGAGGCTGTGTTTTGACCTTCAGAGGAGTTGCAAATGATCTTCATCTAAGCTTCTTTTTGATAATGCTTGTTTGAGCCCTAGGAAAATAAAGAATAAAACCCCACCTTCCTCCCCCATCAGAATATTTTGGTAATCAATAAAATATTTGTTCAATGAGTGTATACATACATACATACAGACAGACACCTACCAAATTCACTGTTTCCAACTTCTGGTTTTCTAGCATGGAATACAGTGAAAATTACGACTTCAATCCACTTAAAACATTATAATCTAATAATTTGTCCTTGGATCATATTAGTTTATCTGGTAACCATAAATGTGTATTTCATTACCTTCCACTCCCAAACAGCCTTAGGTCTGTTTTTACCCCATGCTGTTATTGTTCAGTCATTGAGATCAGCTTTTCAGTTTACTTCAGATTTGCCAACTATTCCTTCCTACTTCATGTCAACCAGAGGCATGTCTATAACCTCTAACCTTGATATGTAGAGTAACATTTAAATCACACAGGATTGATGGCAGATCCCAGTGACATTTCAGTGGAAACACCTAACAAGTTTCTTTTTAACAAAAAATCTGCGTCATTTTGATAAGGCCATTTATTCAGCTGAAAATTATCTAAAAGTATGTTTTCCCAGTATCTTTAAATTTGTCCACAAATCTATAAACTATGGGTATAATATTTGTAGACCATTTGTTCTTTGCAGACCCTCTGGCACATAAGCCTGGTAATATTTTTAAAGTAAAGATTTACCCTTATTTATGTCCACTGAAATGAAATTGTTTTATGTTTCCAATCAAATTCTTTGCCTATAGTTTTAGGTGCTGTAGTTTATTTTCTGTATTTGACTTCTACATATAATTCATATGTGGTGGCCTCCCTCAGAATTTAGGGTTTATGGGTTTTATAAATGTGGAATGTCAGAATTCATATCCCTGCAATTTTACCTAAAAAAAAAAATTATATATATATATATATATATATATATATTTATATATATATATATATATATATATATATATATTTATTTATTTATTTATTTTGAGAGCGAGGAGAGAGTGTGAGCAGGGGAGGGGCAGAGAGGGAAAGAGAGTCCCAACCAGGCTCTGCACTGTCATCACAGAGTCCTGGGTGGGGTTCGATCTCATAAGCCGAGATCATGACCTGAGCTGAAATCAAGAGTTGGACACTCAACTGACTGAGCCACCCAGATGCTCTGCAATTTTACTTTTAAAATAAGTTTCTATTAAAGATTGAGTAGACCCAATTGAATACTTGTAAACTGTAGTTAAGCTCAATATATAAGGACCCAGAGAATACCGTTGTAAAGAATAAAATTGGTATGATTAACTCTGAATTACCCAAGGCACGCTTTTCATTTTCCTTTCCTCATTCTCCTTTTAAAGGCAATTACTACTCAGAACTATGAGTTTATCATTGTCTTGCTTTCTTGATGGGTTTAACAAATACCTAAACTTTAAATCATATATTATTTTTAGTTTTTTTTTTTCTTTTGGTTTACAGTAATGATTGATGTTGTGTGTACCCTTCTGAGGAGTGTGTGTATAATTCAGAAAGGCAGGACGTTGTAAAGAACATGGAGTCAGTAAAACAAACAAACAAACAAACAAACAAACAAACCTGCCAAGTTGCACTCCTGGCGTCCCTACTCATTCGCAAATTACTTAACATTTCTGCACCTTAATATCCTAATTTGTAAAATACGGAGAATTAATGAACCACCTCATAATGTTGAGAGGATTAAAGAAGTTTTAATCCTTAATAAGTATAGAGTAATGGCTGGCAGAGTGAACACTATGTAAGAGATTCCTACGAGCTTCAATTTTGAGATTAATTCTGTGTTCTTGAGTTTCATCATGTTGATCTATGTGGCAGTAATATATATGACAACATGATTCTTGATATCTGATAAGTCAAGTCCCAACTTTGTGCTATGTCTTTAATAGGAGTCTAACAGCTATTCTGGAACTTGGCTCTTCTTCATAAATTTTAGTCTCCCAGTTTGTCAAGTTCTAGAAAGTAGAAAAACAAAAACAAAAAGTCTCAAGTCTGTTGATTTATAGACACAGTTAAAGAACATTTATATATTTTTACCTGAGTCTCAATCAAAAACAAATTGTACTTATGTAAGATCTCATTAATTTATTATAATGAAGTATATGATTTGCTGTTGTACCTATTTTATTAAATTCATTACTAAATATTTTCTTTTATATTTTATACTCTAAATGACATCAAAATGTGTACTATATTTATGAACTGTTGCCGGTATATAGAAACAAAATTATTATTATTTTTCTCTTTTTAAAAATTATTTCTTTTTTAATGTTTATTTTTGAGAGAGAGAAGGAGAGAGAGAGAGAGAGAAAGGGAGGGGCAGAGTAAAAAGAAGACAAAGAATCCCAAGCAAGCTCCACGTTGTCAGCACAGAGCCCGATGTGCTGAACTCACTAACTGTGAGATCATGACCTGAGCCAAAATCAAGAGTCAAACACTCAACCTAATGAGCCATCCAGGCATCCCATAGAAACATAATTATTATTTCTTTTTTAATTTTTTTAATGTTTATTTATTTTTGAGAAAGAGAGAGAATGCGGGCGAGGGAGGGCAGAAAGAGAGAGGGAGAAACAAATCCGAAGTAGGCTCTGGGCTCTGAGCTGTCAGCACAGAGCCTGACATGGGGCTCGAACCCACAAACCATAAGATCATGACCTGGGCCAAAGTTGGACACTCAACCAACTGAGTCACCCAAGTGCCCCAAATAATTATTAAATATTAATTTAGTACCAGCAAACTTGCTAAATTCTCCCATCTCCATTATATATTTAGAATTGTTCATATTTTCTAAAAATGAATTATATTATTTGTGAATAATGAGTTTTTTTCTTCCAATGATTATTCATTTTACTTTCTGAGTGGACTAGGACTTTTAGTATACAGGTCAGTAAAATGGTAATCATGGGCTTCTTTGCCTCTTACCAGAATTGATATGCTTACTGGTTATTTATTACAGTCAGTGAATGAGCCGTGTCCTACAATCTATATCCAGACCAACCAATTGTTAGCACCTACAGATCAAGTCACCATCATCCTTATCCCGAATTTTTTGAGTATTCTTCCTTCTTCTGCCCATTGTTACCCTATAATCTGTCTTCAACACAGCTGGTATATTGATCCTTCATAATATGAGAGGCCATGTTCTGATACCAGCCTGCTCAGTGTTCTCCAGTGAATTAACATCTTATACATAGTCCAACCAGTTGTCTAAGAGGACTTACGGTGGTTAATAGACTCTAAGTGATCTGCCCCTGACCACTTTCCTTTTTGCCCTAATCTCCAGCTACCCTTTCCCTCAATTAATTATGGACTCCCTGACTCTCCCTTTTAACTCACCTCTAGCCGTATTGGCCTCTGCTATTTCTTAATCAAGCCACACAGATTCCCAGCTCAGTGTGTTTATATTGCTGCACCCTGTGCTAAGAACATATTTTCATCAGGTATTTGCTTGACTTACCCTTTAACCTTCTTCAGATCTCTATTCAAATATTATCTTCTTGCTCAGGAAGGCTTACCTGATTACCCTATCCAATAAAAGGGCAACCCTAACCCAGTCACTAAATCTTTCCCAGGTGTTACCTAATATATCCTTCAAAAAAAAAAATGCCTATGTCTGTCTATCTATCTTATACATCCCTGTCTGGTACATGTAACACATGGCATAAAGACAGGATCTTTTTTTCTATTTTATTTCTTTTTATATCATCAATATCTAGAACTGAATATGGCTCCTGGTGAACATCAAAAATAGCTATTGAATGAATGGATGAATGTGTAATAATAGATATATCTCTGTCTCTCCGTAGTTGCTTGTTGTATGGATAGCTACGCACATGAGTAGAGTTCCGAACCTCCTAGGAGAAGTAAAACTTTTATCTTTTTACTGTCAACCTCTTTATCTTTAGTAATGCTAGTTCTTCACAGTGCCTTTATTAATGTCCCTACAAAATATTTTTCCTTGTATTTTCACGCTACCTATTTTTCTATCCTTTAACTGTTTGTTTTGTTGTATACTTTACTTTGGACATGCATACTGTAAACCTTATGGACCAATGTTGTTGCTATCTTGCTATTTTAAAATCCAGTTTGAAAGCCTTAGATTGTAATTGCTGACATATTTGCATTTATTTTTCTATCTTATGCTGTGATTTTTATTTACTCAACCTTTCAAAAGTTTATTTATCTCTACTTCTTGCCATACTTTGCATTGATTGCTTTTAAAATTCATTGTTCTCTAGCACTTTCACATTTTAAAAACTTCTCTGTAGTTGTTTAATGATTAATGGCAGGAGTTTATCACATATACATAACTTAAAATGTCTGAAATTATCCTATATGTTTATCCGCCTGAAAAATACAGGTCTTTAGAACACTTTACTGATCATATTGATTTTTAACTTACATTTGTTACTGCTTTTTAAAAGTGATCTATTGTCCTTACTAGAAATTATTATTTTTAAATATTTTTATTTTATTTATTTATTTAGCATGCAGGGGAGGGACAGAGGGAGACGGAGAATCTTAAACAGGCTTTATACCCAGTGTGGACCACAACACGGGGCTCAGTCTCATGACCATGAGATCATGACATGAGCTGAAATTAGGATGCTTAACCAGTTGAACCACCTGGGCACCCCTAGAAATTATTATTATTATTGTGTTACACAGTCAAATTTTGTTTAACCACCGTATTTGCAAATTTCTTAGCTTATCATTCTTTCTTGTATGACAGGTATTCCCTCTGGATATCTTTCTTTCATCTTAAATATATCCTTGAGAAATCCATTTGAGAAGATTGACAGGTTTTACAATCCATTCTCATTTGCTTAAAAATGTCCTTAATATCACTATTGAAAAAAATGTTTTGCTGGATATACAGTCATGAATTGACAATTCTCTCTTAATGCATTGAAGATATTACTCCAGTGGTTTGTATTTTTTTTATTGGTGCTATGATTAGTCAGCTGTAATTACAATCCTTTTGAAAAGGATTACTTTTGCCTCCTGGAGTTACTATAATTGTCTCTATCTCTTGTTTTCTGAAATGATAGCATTGTATGAATTTATTTGCACTGGTCTTAATTCATTTCACTTGGGATTTGTTTCACTTTGGGATATTTGGATGGTTAACTTTTATCATTTCTGGAAAAATATCTACTTTTCAAATGTTTCTAACTGTGATTTCTCTCCAATATGTTTTTTTAAATTTTTTAAAATCATTATTTCTGAGAGAGGGGGAGAGAGAGATAGAGATAGAGATAGAGAGAGAGAGAGAGAGAGAGAGAGAAATGAGAATGAGCAGGGAAGGGGCAGAGAGAGAGGGAGACACAGAATTGAAGCAGGCTCTGAGCTGTCAGCACAGGGCCCGACACGGGGCTCGAACTCGTGAACTGGGAGATCATGACCTGAGCTGAAGTCAGACTCTTAACTGACTGAGTCACCCAGGTGCTCCACATTGCATATGACTTTAGTTATATTTTCTTGTTTGTTAAATATCTGTTCACTTATGTCTGAAATTACTATGAAATAAACCTATTTACTGTAAGTTTCATATGCATATATTTTGTATATCTGGATATCTTATTTGCCCTTTGGTTTCCTGAGTTATATTTTTCTGTTTTTCATTAGTCTTATTTCTTCTCTTTTTATATTTTTAAAACATTGGACATATATTTTATACTGTATTTGATAGTTTTACATTTTTTATGTTTGATTCTCCTTTGTGCTGGCTTATACTCATGGTGGTTTCTTTCCTTGTAGAGTGCCTATGAGTGTGTGCTGTTATATTTGTGATTTAGTATTAAATATAGGCATTTTCTGGGGTCTGTGTTGGGGTAACTTTGCTCCAGAGAGAATTTACATTTCCTTCTTCCAGGTGCCTGATGGAACTCAGCCTAGACTATATCATAACAAATTCTCAATTGCAGACCCTTTGAGCCACACAGTTTATTATGGCTGCAAACCTATATAAAGGATGCCTTTGGATACGTATTTTTAAAAGATTTATTTCCTTTCTTTTCCTTTTCCCTTTTCTTTTTCTTTCCTATCTATGCTTATTAGCACCAGGTCTCAAAACAGGATTCATTGCTGAGTCTGAAGTGTTGGGTTAAGTTCCAGTTCAATTTGTATGTAAAAAGTAACATTCCTATCAGACTTGTCATCTGAGGCAGGAGCACTTTGTCATCTGTACCTTTAACCCTATGAGCATCAAGAAGACTCAAGTTCACCTGGTGGCAATACCACCAGGGTATATGCCTGATTCGATTTTCTACTTGCATACTACTTAGTTCTTAATCTTTGATTATTTCTTGTTGTTCTGTTTCCAACTCACTGATTCATTTTTGAAATATTTTTAGTAAAAATTTAAAAAAAATTTATCAAGTGGGCCAATCATGGTTTCTAGACTATCCTACTTCTAGAAACATATGGTAAATAATTGCCTTGAAACCAATCTCTTTTCTCACTAAAGACCTATTATTTCCCTCCAGTTGACAAACTATATGGATATGATACTATATGAATATGAATATGAAAGCAAATTATTAGCAATATGTTAGCTCTTTAAAGTAACCAGTGGATTGTATTTTCTAGGCATATTTATTAAAGTTCATTTTTTAGTAATCTCTACACCCATTGTGGGGCTGGAACTCATGTCCCCAAGAGCAAGTCGCATGCTCCTCCATGTGTACCAGCCAGGTGCCTCTGTAGGCATATTTCTGAAACGATGTCAAAGTACAGTAAAACCTTGGATTGCGAGTAATTTATTCTGCGAGTGTTGCACAAGACGAGCAAACATTTTCTTTTAATTTTTTTTAACATTTATTTATTTTTGAGAAACAGAGTGAGAGAAAGCATGAGCGGGGGAGGGGCAGAGAGAGAAGGAGACACGGAATCTGAAGCAGGCTCTAGGCTCTGAGCAAGCGGTCAGCACAGCCTGATGTGGGGCTCGAACGCACAAACTGTGAGATCATGACCTGAGCCGAAGTTGGACGCTCAACTGACTGAGCCACCCAGGTGCCCCACGAGCAAACATTTCTAATAAATTTTAGCTTGATAAACGAGTGATGTCTTGCAATACAAGTAGTATGTGATGGCAAATGTCACGTGATCGCAAATGAGCCGATGATTCTTCTCTTTCTCTTTTTTTTCTCTGAGATTGTGGGTGATTGTCTCCCATGCTCTGTCTCAGGCTGTGGTGTTTGACAGAAATCAGTGATTTTTTAGATCATCGGAAGGTGCCCACAACTGGCAGTAGGGTATTTTTTGTCACTTCAAAGCACCTATGGACAGTCCTTTGCTTTTCCACACAAGAGTGACCTAGCAATGCTTTGCTTCATTCTAGGTCAGGCTGCCTGCAAATACAGACCCTTTCCTCCACTGTCTTATTGCCAGTTACATTAAATACAGTATATGACAAGAGTTTATCAATACTGTACTGGAGTCAACAGCCGTGTGAGTGTACACAATGGTCCCCATGCAGGAAAAGATCCCATTGAGCTAATAGCAGCGATTCTGTTGGTCGTAGTGAAAGTCATCGTACACAGTAACCCTCCTCTCTCTCGTCTCCTTTACAACAGCCATGAAAGCTTTCAAAGGTAAGTGCAGGTTACTTTGTTTATTGTATTTTCTATTTTGTATTTTCTTTATTATGTCGTATTAGAGTATGGTAATCATTTTTACATGAATATTTTTGGATTGTGGAACGAATCCTCTGAGTTTCCATTATGTCTTAGGGGGAAATTCGCTATGATATACAAGTGCTTTGGATTACAAGAATGTTTTCAGAATGAATTATGCTTGCAAACCAAGGTTTTACTGTACTTTAAAACCACACTTAGCTGTTGCTTCTGTTCAAGTCTCTGACGGTAAAGGGAACTTGTCCTTTATTTCAAAGGATGCTATTGCTTGCTTCTGTTCACGTCACAAACCTAAGCCACGAGCAAGTAGACTGCCAACGTAGGCATCTTCCTCCAGCTTCAGCACCGCTCTCCATCTACCTTCCACGCCAAGATACACACATTCAGACACTCACATGCACACACATAGTCATATGAGACTTAGGGATATTAAGCAGAGCTGTTTCAATAAAGAACACTTCTTGTAGGGAGAGAAAAGGATAGAGGTTGAGAATGAATGCATGGCCGTGATGGTGGGTTGCAGGGAAGCTCTGAAGTATAGTAGACCGTGTGAAGTAAATGGAACGATTTGCTCAGAAACCTATGATAGAATCAAATCTTACAGTCTATAGAGCTGGCTGGGACTGGGAGAGAGTGAGAAAAAGACACCGAGTCTGGACTTTGCAGTGAGTTTGAATGGCTGCCCCTACAGTGTATTCCTACAGCTTCACTGGGACAGTGGTGTCCGTCTGAATTGAAAATGCGACTTCGGAGGGGCTACTGCTATTTACAGAAGGTCTTTGATTCTGGTCTAGTTTCCTGATATTTAAAAGGCATTGTTGAATATATACCACGCTTTGCTGCAGTTTGATTTTTATGTTCTATTTTAAAGCACAACCCACATACTACACCATCCTTTCACTATTCATTCTTCAATACCTTTCACTTTCCATGGTCCACAAAATCTATTTCAGGGTTTACTTGGAACATAACTAGCGGCGTGCCTCCCGTGAATTTAAGATGAACAGTCCTAAAATTCAAGAATACCAAATTTGTGCTTCACAATTCCTATTATACATGAGTTATGATATTGGGCAATACAGTTTTACATTTCTATAGGATAGATGCTTAATAAACTATACTTACAAGGAACGTGTTCAGCATTATATATGGTTATTTCTTCTCAGTTGTAAGTTTATTAAGATCATATGACTTAAAAAGAATATAAAACATGACCTGTGGACTTCTGGTTTATCTTATTAGAATTGAAATAGATTTTTACTGCTTAAGAGAATGCAGTAACATCCAGAATTTTCTGAACCAATGTATACATAAAAATGTTAAAATTATTTTGATTAAAACTATTTGAAACATGTTAGTTTGACTCAGCATTTCTGTTTTTTTAATAAGTTTTTCAGCAACACATATATAGGTACTCCTCTAAGATGATGAAATCCTTAAAAGTAAGTAAAAGGGGCCCCTGGGTGGCTCAGTTGGTTAAACATCCAACTTCTGCTCAGGTCATGATCTCACACCTCATGAGTTTGAGCCCCATGTCGGGCTCTGTGCAGGCAGCTTGGAGTCTGGAGCTGACTTTGGATCTTGTCTCTCCCTCTCTGTCTCTGCCCTTCCCTGGCTCAAGCTCTGTCTGTCTCCCTCACACACTCTCTCTCTCAAAATAAATAAACAAACTAAAATGTAAAAGTAAGGAATAGCACCTAGCATAGATTAATATGTATGTTATTGGTTTAAATTATAATATGCATGTTATTTATTCAAATTAATATCTGTTTAAATGTAAATACTTATTAAATACATTTGTTAAAGTAGGGTTGTAATTTTTGTATTTGTTTCTGTGTATCATATGATATGGTATATTTTTATAATTATAAGATATCATAACTGTGTTAAAGAGAAAGGATGTTTACCACTTCAAAATCAAGATTTTTTTTTCAGATTATTGATAGGCGTCACAGAATTCACAGAAGTGTTAGGCAAAATATCTACCAATACATATTTTTTACTCTTATTGCTTTGGGTTGGTGAATGTTAGCCCAGTCCCTGAAATTTTTCTGTCAATGAATGGGTTCAACAAACTTTGAAAGTTTACATAAAATTCATAGGGCTGTCCCTGCCCTGAAACACAATGGTCATTAACATTAATGCAGCACTTAATAAGCTATATCCTAAAGTCCTACCAACATTATACACGGATCCATCGCTGATACCACCAAATGTGTGCATGGATAAAGTAACAGGATACATTTGAAGGAAAATACGAATATTTCACATCCAAAGTATTTGCTGTCTGATATAGTATTATGTAATTTTTTTTAAATTTTTTTTAACATTTATTTATTTTTGAGACAGAGAGAGACAGAGCATGAACTGGGGAGGGGCAGAGAGAAAGGGAGACACAGAATCTGAAACAGGCTCCAGGCTCTGAGCTGTCAGCACAGAGCCCGACGCGGGGCTCGAACTCACAGACCGTGAGATCATGACCTGAGCCGAAGTCGGACGCTTAACCGACCGAGCCACCCAGGCGCCCCTGTAATTTTTACATATGGACTTTTTGGTTCTTTATTACTGCAGATACTGTATCTCTGCAATAATGCCTTGGGGAGTCTTAAAGATTTCAAACCCTTTAATTTTCACAGCCCTTGTGTATTAATTCAAATTATTATTGCCTTGAGTAGAACTAAGGATTTGTGTTTAAATCATGACACACAGTTTTTATAACTTATCAATGAAAGACATTGAAACTTGAAATTATATTTAGATTTTTGACTAGAGTCAAAGATAGACCAGCTAAATAATCAAATCAATATATCTTGTAAAAATTAAATGAATACACATAAAGCTACAATTAAAATTTTAACTGACAAATATTTGTCATCTATATTTTTATAAGTAACAGATGTTTTAATTATTTTTTCATGTATTTGAGATATTAGCCAAATTTTTGAAATTTTTTGTTTGACAATAAAGGTGTCTCTGAATTTAAAGACCAAGAAATACTTGGTCTTTCCAATTTAATTACATTGTTTTATTTTCAAAGCTTTAAGCAGTAAATAAGGAAGTTCATTATGTCACAGGTGTCTAGTGTGAATAAAATTAATTTGGACACCTGAGCAGAAATATTATGTCTTATAGTAGCATTTTCCTTTGTATAGACACCACCTGAGGGAGAGGCTGTTGGGAGTTAGGGAGATAACAATTTGGATGTGAATTTGGTAAGTTTCATCTTAAAAGAAAAATGTTCCTCCAGGTAGCAGTGTTGATCAGGCAGAAGAAAATAAGTGATTAAAATTTGACATGAAAATATCCTCCTCAGAGGAATCATTCATCATATCTGTCTGTTTCCTATTTATGTGGCAACTAGTTAGAGATATGCCTGCCGTTTTTATTAGTTTGCTGTTACAAAAGAACACCTTTCCCCCAGATATCAGAGCATTGATGTGACAGAAGTTTACCCCCGTTGACTCCAAATGTGGATTAGAGTGGACTGAGTGAGTCCGCTCAGGGACTCAGGCTGAGGAAGGCTCTGCCATAGCTGTGGTAGGTAAAATGTTGTCAATTTGTTGTCCTGGGCACATCTAATCAATGCTAAAAGTGTTTGAAAAATTATTATGTTAATTTATATATTTTGCATGGCAGCAAGTAAGTGGTTTTACTCAATAGTAGCTATATTGGATTAATCATCCAAGAAAAGTAGATGTTTTCCTCCATGGTTCATGTCAAAACTGACAAATTGATCTTTCCTGGACTGTTGGCTGAAATATTCTCATTTGCTTTTTCAGCCTCACTAATTAGGCAAGCTCTCTGCTCCTAAGAAGTGTAGCTATTATAAAGCTTGTGAAAAGGAATTTGGCACTCCGGGAAGAAAGAACCCTATAATTTTATGGGCAAGTCCCTGGTTTGAATCTTGTCAGAATGACTTCCTCAGGAGAGTTGATTGACTTCCCTAATCCTTAGTTTTTTCTTCTGTTAATTTGGGATAATAACAGAACCACACCATCACAAAGCATTAAAATTCAATTTTATTCAAGTTTCTCAACTTTAAACACATTTTAAAATTAGAAATGAGCTTTCAAGAAATGTTAGCAAGGGAGGAACCTGGAGTTTACTTCCGGAAGCACGGTGCTAGGGCTGAAGCTGATTTTATTTCAGAGGAAAGATTTCTCCCTCACCTTCCTGTTGTACATTCTGACCATATAGGACTTATTGACAACTTTCACATCTTTTTTTTTTTCCCCAAGCCTAGAATATAGTTTGTTTCTCCCCTAATACTATAACCAACCTAATTTTTTTTTTAAGTTTATTTATTTTGAGAGAGAGAGCATGAGCAGGGGAGGGGCAGAGAGAATTCTAAACAGGTTCCGCACTGTTAGCTTGGAGCCTAATGTGGGGCTCGAACTCAGGAACTGTGAGATCATGACCTGATCAAGAGTAGGATGCTTCATTGACTGAATCACCCAGGCACCCCCTAGTTTCTTTCAGTCACAGCACAATCAGGTTTTCCCCTTAGAGATTCCCTCTCCAGTAGAACATCTCCATATACTTTGTTCTGTTAGATCTCCCTATTTCCCTTCTCATAATCTTCATTATTCTTAATTATAATTACTCATTGAAATCTGTATCTCCTCTAATATAATTTAGATAAAGGAAAAGACTCCATAAGTCATTTTCATTTTAGCAACTCTAGTTTCTCTGCTGAAACCTCTCAGATGATAGACCCAGAAATATAAGAGTGGCAAAAGGAAGAATAATCTATTCAACTATTACATTAGAAATTGTCAAATTTCACCACTGATTAATAGGTTCCCCTCTGTGCAACCAGCTCCACTTGTGTTAGTCCTTCTTAGCTGGAGCAGAAGGTGAATGTGATTGTCGCCAAATTATTTTAGCACTTAATGCCAACCCATCTCTACTTGGCTTTCATTTTCTCCTCCCTTTTTTTTTTTTAATTAATTTTTTAAAGGTGGGGGGAAGCAGGGGCAGAGAGAGAGAGAGGGAGAGAGGGAATCCTAAGCAGGCTCCACGCTATCAGCACAGAGCCCCACACGGGGCTCAATCCCGAGAACTGTGAGACCATGATCTGAGCCAAATCCAAGAATCAGGTGCCTAACCAGCTGAGCCACCCAGGTGCCCCTCATTTTCTCTTTCTTAAGCAGAAGTCAGACCCCTCTTCTCTATGCCAGAAACCCTACTTGGACAGTTAATACTTCTGACAAGCCTGACACTTCCAATATTTTATTTCTATATCCTTTTATCCCTCTCCTAAAAATCATCTGGCAGAAGATCATGTATAATTTGTAGGGTTTTTATGTTATTTATCTGTAGGAAAAAAACTGCCTTTGGGGCACCTGTGTGGCTCAGCTGGTTAGACATCTGATTAAGTGCCTGGCTTTTGATTTCAGCTCAGGTCATGATCTCACTGTGGGTTCAAGCCCCAGTTTGGACTCTGTGATGACATCACAGAACCTGCTTGGGATTCTCTCTCACTCCCTCTCTTTCTCCCTCTGCCCCCTTCCCTGCACTCTCTCTCTGTCTCAAATAACAACAACAACAACAACAAAAAACCTGTCTTGTTCATAAATACCACTCTTATACATAAAATTTATTTTATTTGTATGTTGAAATGATCCAATCTTTGTGACAGTATATTGTTAAGTTAGACCTATCAAATTAAACACTAAAATTCTGCAGTTATATCCAGTGGAAAAAATCTGAGACCAGAGTGAAAAGTGAAAACGCAGTAATAATTACAAGAAACTTAAAAAAAAAAAAAGAAAAGAATTATGCTTAGCTGTGATTAAAACTAAACCAACTTCAGACTTTTTTTTTTTCTTACAATTTGTATTTACCTTCTCTTAGGTAGTTTTAAAGGAATGATTTTATATCTATTGAAATAAGAAACTTTGCAAAGCAAGAGTTCAGTTAATAAATGTGCAGTAGTTTTTATGAATTGTCTTGTAAATGTCAAAGCAGAGATACTCATAATCCTATGAATCTTTTTGTAATTTTCTTACATGTATTCCTGTAATGATTGAAATGGCACATAATGAATTCTTAGTAACTATTTGTCTATTTAAAACATAGTTCTTATGAAAATTTCATTTTAGATTTAAATTATCTTGGTGAGGCAGGTGAGGCATTTTAATGTGTGACTAAAGCATATGTTTATTTTTGACATTCCAAGTTGACGGATGGAGTAATCTCTGGGTCGATTTACGTCTGGTACTTTCTGTGGGCCAAGTGTTTATAATAATTCATTTACTTAGATTATGTAAGGAAATAAGCAGTCTTTGTTCCCAGACATACTTTATTTAAAAAAATTTTTTTGACATTTATTTATTATTGAGAGAGAGACACAGAATGTGAGCAGGGGAGGTGTAGAGAGAGGGGAAGACACAGAATCAGAAGCAGGCTCCAGGCACTGAGCTGTCAGCACAGAGCCCGATGCAGGGCTTGAACTCACAAACTGTGAGATCATGACCTGAGCCGAAGTCAGTCGCCTAACCAACTGAGCCATCCAGGCGCCCCACAGACATACTTTATTTTTAATGGCAAAATGAGCAACTGTTCAAGCATTACTTAAAATCTCTGCAAACAGTTTAATGCGGAAAAATGGCCTTTTATTGAATATATGTGTGTGTATGTATGTATATATATATACATATATATATACATACATACACACACACACTGAATATATGTATACATATACATATATATATCTTTTATGTGTGTGTAAATATATATATATTTAGGAAAATGGGATTCTGACATCATATCTATTATCTCTTTGTTCCTTAATAGTATTACAACAGATTTAGACACTTAACACACACGTATTTTCTCACAGGTTCTGTGAGTCAGGAGCTAGGGTAACACTTATCTGGGTTCTCTGCTCTAGGGTCTCACAAAACTTCAAGGTGTTGGTTGGGGCTTCAGTCTCATTTGAGGTTCGACTGGGGAAGGATCTAGTTCTAATCTCACATAGTTATCAGCAGCATTCAGCTCCTTGTGGGCTTTTTGATTTAGGTACATCCTTCATTCCTATCAGGTAGGAGATTTCATCTCCATCTTTGTTTCAGTTGAGTTCCTCACATATGCCTCTATTTTATCCCTGAGTAAATAGTTACCATGAATCTTGGTAACAGTAGTAGTGGGTCTATTAATCCCCCAGCTCTGAAACTCCCACTGATTCTGATCTATTCTAGGCAGATTCCTATGTTATACCTTTCTACAGCCAATACCCATGTATGCCTGTGGCCCGTGACATCAGTTTGTGTGGGCATTTATAAGGGATCAAGAACAATGAATGGCAGATATTTAAGACCTGAAATCTTAAGCCCATTCCCCTCTTCTCCTCTTTCTCTATATCTAAAAAATCTCTTCTTCTCTTCCAGGTTTTGTACTTTATAACTCTTCAAATAAACCTGTCCCTTCTGTTTCTAATTGCTTTTGTCTTTTCTCTTGTTTAGGTTTTAAAAGGGAAAATACTGTTGAGTAAGAATGACTCCCCACCTCTCAATTAGGTTGAAGTGTTCTTTGAATTTTTGTTTCAGTTTTAGTGTTCAATGTGAGAGTAAAATGTCCCTTGGAATATGAGAGTTTTTCAAAAAAAGTAAAAGATGGGAGAAATAACATTCATATTAATAATCACCAATGCAAATTTCTACGTTTTAGCTTTACCATTAGCCCTGAAACTGCTTGAGGCTTAGGACTGTGTTTTATTCATCTATGCATACTGAGGAATTAACACAGCGTGTTGACCTTTGGGTATGCTTAATAAATCTTTGTTGAATAAAAGATACCAGAAAGATTATCAGAGATTTCTCATCACTAAAATCTGGAGCTTCTCCCAAAGGCAATTCTTTACTTTTGGGTTTCAACATTTTCTTTGTCGACTGCTGTTGAATAAATAAAAGCTGATGATTCGGGAAATACAAACCTCATATAGTTTATCCTGTCTATGTTAAATTAAAGATACAGGAGTGTAATATATACTGTTTTAAAATATCCATTATAAATAATACTGGTGTTAATTCCATCTATCAACATAAATGAGTTTTATAATACCAAAAAACCTATAACAGTATAAATGTTAATTTAAGAAATCTATTCTAGATGTTCATGAATTGACATGTTTACCTTGATCAGCTTTTCACAGAACATTTTAACTGTTCTTAACAATAAATAATTTCATTGGTAATTTCATGTAAATATTTTCCATCTCTACTCTGGTAAAAGACACCAAATAATTACAAATCTTTGGGAGCATTTTTTTGGACTTTAAAAAAGCGGGTCATATTTTCTCAAATATCAGAATTAATCCTCTTCAAAGAACAAGATTTACTTCTCTAGTTCTTTTTTCTGAAATGTTTATTTTGAGGGGGGAAGGAGCAGAGAGAGAGGGAGAAAGAGAATCCGAAACCAAAAACTGTGAGATCATGACCAGCGCTGAAATCAAGAGTTGGAAGCTTAATTGACTGAGCCACTCAGGTACCCCCCACTTCTGTAGTTCCTACGCAAATGCTTCCCTGTAACTTCTTATTTTCAGCAAACTAGAGCCATAAGTTCTAAATTTTGGTCCACTAAATGTTTCAATTTTTTTTTCAGCTTTTTCTTTTTAATAATAGATACTTTTTTTTAAAGTTTATTTATTTATTTTTGAGAGAGAGCCCCTGTGAGAACAGGGGAGGGGTAGGGAGAGAGGGAATCCCAAGCCGCCTCCCTGATGTCAGTGCAGAGCCCGACGGACTTGGGGCATCTGATCTCCTGAGTCATTAGATCATGACCTGAGCCAAAAGTAAGAGTTGGATGCTTAACTGACTGAGCCACCCAGGCGAGCCAGTACTAGATATTTTTATATGTATCAGTCTGCCTATATTCAATTTTGCTTCATGTTTTATTTAGGTTGAACATAGAATACATGAATATCTATAATTCTAAAATATATACACGTAAATTTAAAATTGTTTTATTCGAGGGATAGATCTTATTTACATACATATATTTCTTTCTAGAATATATCTTTTATAAGATCCCCCTATTTTGCATTTTTACATTAGATCACATGGTTAGGCTTGACTGAGAAAAAAAAAACACAGAATTATTCTATATTCAGAAGTCAAAATATACTTGTGTCTTATGTCACATAATTGACTCTTGTAATAGAAAAAGGTAAATTTGTAATAACTTCAGAATAACAACTAACAGCTGATATGCCTTAATGAACAAAATATTAAAATTTCTTAAGTATATTTAAAAGACTGTACTTCAGATTACAATATCTTAATCTCAAATATCAAATGACATAGGTATGGGATCCTCAGAATTTTTTTTCACACAGTTTCTTGGCACATCAGATGGCTTTGAACTATATATCCTACATTACTATTGTTTAGACATTTATGGTCTTTAAGTCCTGTTTCTCAGTACCACTACATGCTTCAAAAAATTACCAAAGTTAATATATTCCATATGTGCCTCAGCCTGGAGTTGAATATTGTGAACATTTGCCTGCTAGCATATCTTTGTACGTTTATGATATTTAAAACAAAGTAACTACATTGCAGGCTGTTTTCCTTATTCCTAGTTCCATAACATGTAATAATAAAAAAAATATGCTAAAACAAGTCACTTGCTCTTAAAGTAAGTCCATTAAAATCTCATTTAACTCTATTTTTTAATGTTCATCAACGTGAGCCTTTTAAGACTTCTGGAAAAGGACCATAAGGATATCATTCACCTTTCTTATTCATCAAGCATGATTTGAATCCATTATAGTATGTAATAAGGTAGTTTGTAAAGCAGAGTTTGGTCTCTAAAGTATCATTTACCTCTGCTTGAAATGACTTCATTGTGTTTACTAGACGATTCAGTATTGAATAGGGAAACCATGGAGTAGATAGCATGAATGTGATTAATTCTTACAACATTCAAATGAATTCCTTATTTAGATAATGTGAATCACTCTAAACAATTGTGTGGAGTCTTTTATCTAATGCAGTGATTTTAAATTTGTGTTATGTATACACAGGGCAGGATTTTTTTCATCCATTATGGTTTAAAAATTGGCACCAAAGAAGAAACTCCCTCCATTATTATTTCTTATATTTGAGATTTATTTAACTGTTTACCATGTGTGAGTTAATAGTCTAAAAATAGATAAATATTAATATGTGCATGTATGTACTTTGAAGAATGTTTGAAATTTCAGAAAATGAAATAAATGCCACCTGTCATTATATCACACAGTTAATCACTCTTGAAATTTTCATATAATGTCTCTGTATTATTTCACCTATGCACTTGGTAATTAAATATTTAACAGATTTGGAATTAGACTGCTATATATTCTTATGTTTAACTCTTTTCGCTCATGACTTACCTTAGTGCTTTACTTTAAACACAAAAAGTCATTTTAGTAAAATAAATGTAACTGCTATTTTTTTTAAAAATTCATTTTGAAATATATAAGCCATGTCCAAAAGGATGTAACAACATAAAATGAATATATGATGATCACAAATTAACCAACCACATACCCAGAACTCACGTTAAAGATGGAAAATCGACAAATGCCTTAGGAACTTTGGTCATGCCATTTCTCAATTGCATTCTAGATCCTCCCCCTTTAGATGTAGTTATTAGTATTCGGATTTTTAAATAATCCATTCTGGTGTTTATTTCTTTCTTAAGTTATATTATTTAACCCTTGAGTACACTTTTGCATATATGGGATCATGTTGCAACTAATCTGATTGGGAGGTTAACAACATTGACACATGGAAGCTATAGCATATTCAACTTCATACTGTGTCGTTCACTATTAATACAGATATGCCTCAGTGTATCTGCTATTCTGTCAATTTACATCCTTTTCTCTTAGCCTAACGCTGTGATACTGTATATATTCAAAGATTTTCTAGGAGTGGAAGTTGTTACATCATGAATTTGCACATCTTAACATGTTTCAGGTAACACTATATTGCTTTCTCAAGTTTTCACAGCATTTTACATTTCTGCTTCCTACTGGCAGGGTACAGCATCCTTACTGCTTCGTATTCTTGCCCATACTTGATAGCTTTAATCACTTCTAGGCAACATACTGAGGTTCAGTATTGCAAACAAGAGCAAGCAAGTAGTGCAATTTCACAATTCCAGCACTTAATTGTATGCCACTTATGCTAGTTTTGGGTATCAACCTGCCTAGGCTGTAATACCCAATTATTTCGTCAGTCATTAATTTAGTTGTTTCTTGAGAAGGTGTTTTGTGGATGTAGTTAACATCTATACTCAGTTAACTTTAAGAAGACTACCTTTGATAATTTGTGTGGGCCTCATCCAATCAGTTGAAGGTCTTAAGAGCAAAACCAGGTTTCGCAGAGAAGAAATTCTGTCTCACGACTGCAGTATCAAATGCCTGAGTTTCCAGTAGGCCAGCCTGCCCTACAGATTGGATTTTGGACTCAGGATTGCAACATCACTCCTTCCTTAGTCTCTAGCCTCCTAGCCTGGACTACAGATTTCAGATTTGCCAGCCCCCAGATGTATGGACCAATCCTTGAAATCTTTTTCTCTTTTTCTCTTCCTTTCTCTCCCCCTCCTCCCCCTCCTCCCCCTCCTCCCCCTCCTCCCCCTCCTCCCCCTTCGTGTCGTCGTCGTTGTCATCGTCGTCGTCGTCGTTGTCGTCGTCGTCGTTGTCGTCGTCTTCTTCTTCTTCTTCTTCTTCTTCTTCTTCTTCTCTCTCTCTCTCTCTCTCTCTCTCTCTCTCACACACACACACACACACACACACACACACACAACTTTTTTTCTATTCAAATGTAGAAATTAAAACATATTTCTCAGTTTTGCTGTAACTACTTTGTTTCCCATTTAATGTCACTGGATTATCAGGAATAAAAAAAAAAAGCCTTTCTGAAATAGGATGAATTTCAATCGGGTCATAGAAATTTCACAATATAGCAATTGCTCTTTTAGTTTTCTATGCTTGAATAGATTTCATTATTCAGAATATGCAAGCAGGTTTTATTTCATTTTTTAATATAAAATGATAATAGCTCTTGATTATTTTTGCTGTTAAAAACATATGGACTGATAATAACTCTCAAAAAGTCATATCAAGTTTTAAATCTTATAGTGTTTTGCCAAGTAAATACTCTGCTGTTGTATAGCTGCCACACAGAAATTGTATAGACTTCTACGCCAGATTTTATCTGGATGATAGGACTGATGATACCACGGATATACCCAAAAGGGGTTTGAGAGGTTTATCACTTTCTGGGGACAGTAGGGGGTCTCCCAAGCACATCCAAAATGGCTTAGGAGAACAGGGAAGTGCGACTGGTGTGTGTGTGTGTGTGTGTGTGTGTGTGTGTGTGTGTGGTTACACAGTATGTCCAGAGTGTGGCTTATTTTAGGTAGTTTGAATTTCCAGCAAATGCTAAAGAGGGTAGTGTCCCAGCTTTCTTATCAGCTCTTTAGTCATGGGGCACAGGGAGAAGAGGGAGGGATAAGGATTAAGAGCTCCTAACAGTCCAACATAAAATCTAATAGAGCCCTCTTTATTACATACATAATATAGGAAGTAAGCATAGGATGAAGCCATTGTAATTTATGTTAAAGGGGTTTTCACTATCAATAATTCCTGTAGCCTTAGCTTCTCTGGAGTAATTGTAGTACTAAACTGCTTGCCAAGTTTTTGGAAATTTTGCTGAATTTATAGTGCATATTTTTATCAGTAGTAGAACATTCACATTCACAGGTACCGTTTAAAAGAGTAAAATTCTACCAATTGATTCTTTAGATAAAATTGTAGCTTCTGTTTCTGGAAATCTGGCAGACTAAATAATTTGAAATGATGCCTGATGGAAACTTTTGTAAATGTAGTCATTTAACACAAAATAATGTTATGAGTGCAGAGAAGAACTTGAGAGGGGAGAAATGCTTCCCTACTTATAAAAAACCATTTAGGGTGATAAGTGAGAAAGTTGTTGATGGAGCTTCCTGTAGTAGGGGGTTGGGAGGAAATGCTGATGTTTGAAATCTAGAGACTTGGGATTTCATGCCCACTTGAGGCCAAATCCTTGGATATTTTTGATGAGTTTCCGTTTCAAGTTATACATAAATGTGTGGTCTTGAAGCAGCTGACAAATTAAATGAAACCATGGACTAGAAATAAATTTTTGAAAAGTACTCTCTAGTGTAAAATTCCAAACTTTTTGTCCCCCATAAGCTTTGCTTACGGAGAAAAGAAAACATTTATCTTGAGAACTCAGACCTTAGATTTCTATTTGTTGTGTAGTAGGGATCCAAATTTACACTGCTTATTGGTCTGGTAGCCATCAAAATGAGAAATTAACACAGAATTAATCTAGGATTATATTCCTGAAATACCTGCTCTAATGACAGGGAAAGGCACTCTAAAAATATAAGCCTCAATCTTTTATCTAGGGACTGCTCCCAGATTAAATATTGCCTCATAATTCAAAATGACAAACACATGAGCATAGGAGAACATATCTTATGTAACTGATGGTCCATGATGCAATAAATAGAAATAATCTAATTTATGATAAAACAACTTGAAATAATAACAGTCTTTAGAATTAGAATTTAATATTCATTTTGACTTGTACAATTAGACATGGATGAAGAGAGTATCAGTGATTTAGAAAAAGTAATCCTAAGAAATGACTTTTATAATGCTGTCTTGCAAGATTAAGACATGGAAAAGGTAAGAGATATTAGAGAATTCAGCTGTATGCACATATTTAATAGAAATTTCAGGATGAAAATTTCAAGGAAATTAGAGGTAGTATAGATAGAGTAAATGAACAAGGATTTCTTAGAAGTTGTTTTAAAAATGGCCTAAGCTGAGTGAATTAAAATAAATCCACATCTAAACATCAGATAATGCAGGGGTGCCTGGGTGGCTCAGTTGGTTAAGCGTCAGACTTTGGCTCAGGTCATGGTCTCACCATTCATGGGTTCGAGCTCCTTGTCTTCCTCTATGCTGACAGCTCAGAGCCTGGAACCTGCTTCTGATTCTGTGCCTCTCTGCCTCTCCCCTGCTCATGCTCTGTCCCTTGGTCTCTAAAAAATAAATATTAAAAAAAATTTAAACCTCAGATAATGCAGAAGTACAAAAAGAACACCAAGTATCGGTTAATGACTAATAATAATGCATAATATACACAGAATGACCATGAGAATGACAACAGCCTTCTCCGTAGTAGCAGTTGCAGCACGGGTAAATGAAAACTATTTTCATAATCTGAAAAGTAATTAATTGGCAGAAGGTTAGCATTCATAGGCAAAGAATTATTAAGACTAGAGAATGAAACAAACTTTTTAAATATAAAATTCTGAGCAAAGTTACACTTGATCTTAAGTGAAAAAGCTATTAAAAGATACGTTACAAAATTGCAAAAACTAAATGCTGAAGAAAGAAATAAAGGATTCCTGATGGTTTGGTGAGCAGAACTGATAAATGCACAACAGGTAAATATAATCAAGTGATATGTATTTAAAACAACAGTAAAATCAAATGTTTCATTAACATTAATATGTTTCTCACCTTCTCCTATCTTTCTCAACTGCCCTGCTTTCAAAAACATATTCATGTAAAAAAAACAAACCAAACCAAAAACAAAACAAAACCATAGCATGATACCCTCTAGTTCCATCCACATTGCTACAAATGGCCAGATTTCATTCTTTCTCATTGCCACGCTTTCAAAAACATATTCATGTAAAAAAAACAAACCAAACCAAAAACAAAACAAAACCATAGCATGATACCCTCTAGTTCCATCCACATTGCTACAAATGGCCAGATTTCATTCTTTCTCATTGCCACGTAGTACTCCATTGTATATATAAACCACAACTTCTTTATCCATTCATCAGTTGATGGACATTTAGGCTCTTTCCATAATTTGGCTATTGTTGAGAGTGCTGCTATAAACATTGGGGTACAAGTGCCCCGATGCATCAGCACTCCTGTATCCCTTGGATAAATTCCTAGTAGTGCTATTGCTGGGTCATAGGGTAGGTCTATTTTTAGTTTTTTGAGGAACCTCCACTCTGTTTTCCAGAAGGGCTGAAGACCCTGGGGGAGGGGAAGGGCGGGAAGTTACAGATAGGGAGCGAGGCAAACCATAAGAGACTCTTAAATACTGACAACAAACTGAGGGTTGATGGGGGGTGGGGGAGAGGGGAAAGTGGGTGATGGGCATTGAGGAGGACACCTGTTGGGATGAGCACTGGGTGTTGTATGGAAGCCAATTTGACAATAATTTATATTTAATATATATAAAAAACATAGAGCATTAGTATTTGAGATTTCTCTTTTTTAAAAGGCAGGAATAACATTTGGAATCATAGGTCTCTTTCCATTAAACAAAGTCAGTAGATAAGATAGATAGATAAGCGTTGTGGAAGGTAATTCTATTTATAAATGCTACCCAGAAAGTGAAATACTGTTTGCTAAGATTAAAAGCAGAAACAGGATATCAACAGGATATTGAAAGACAATAAACTTAGCAGCCAGAGGAAATCAAAGAGAACTAGAAAGCCATATAAAATGGACATAAAATATTCACTGACTTAAAACAAGACCAAACCTCTTTTTAGAAGTTGATGACCTGAATTCTTTTCAAAGGCTTCCCAAACCGGGCACGTTGCTCCGTTGATGAAGGCTGTGTTGTTAATTAATATGTTTGGCCCAAGAGGCTAGGTCCTCTGATGTACTGAAGTATTGCAACTAAAAGTCTATGGAGATCAAAAAACAAGAGAAACCTGACCTTGTCCGGTTCTAAACAGTATGAAAAAGAACAGTTTTCTTTTAGTCAAGAAACTTCAGGTTAGTGTGACCAATAGTATATTGGTTGTTGTTGCTGTGGATACTTTTCCCATATCATTGACAGCAGCTAACAACATATAAGTCAAGACTGAAATTATGTTTATAGTAGTATTTATAGCAGACAGTTTACCAAGTACAAATATAGCTTCTCCAACAAGTTTTGAATTCTTGAGTCCTCACAGTTGAATTAGCTACTACCCTGTCAGTGATGACCAAGCCTTTTCACCAGACCTCTCTCCTAATATTTATGTTATTATGTTATTGTGCATTTACCAGTGTATGCACTGTGTCTGACAGTAAAATCCATCCAAATATTATTATGAATCAAATATGATTACATTAAATTTCTTAATAATAAATACATATGCATTATTAAGTAGTCTTTTAGTTTAAACATTTTTATTAGGATTTCCAGGGATAGAACTTTGAAAGTAGAAATTATGCTTATTAATATGTTTGTGTTTTCTTGTAATTTGCAAATGCCTATGTATTTTAATACTTCAAAACATGAGTATATACACACGTATTTTCTAGCATAAAATAAGTGTTCAAAGTGTTCAATAAATATTCATTAAATGAACATATGGGAGTACTTTATGATTAATGGGTATAATTACCTGTTGGAGATTTCAGGAAGATAGTTGTTTGGAATTGCAATAAGTCAATTAAAGCATAGAGATATTTTTAAAAGGTGTTTCACTTGAAAGTTTTTTAATTGTAATACCTCATCACCCCTATTTGAAAATGAAAGAATAATAGATATTCCTGTCTTCCCACTTTAGCGTATTAGTTTCCAATCCATTAATTCTAACAAATTAATATAAACATGTTTATATATTAAAATAAAATATTGAAAACATTATATATTACGAAGATAGAAATTACAAGTTATTTACAATGCCTTTACATCAGCAACCTCTGAACTAGTCTATTCATCTTAGGGAAGAACATAATTTATTACTGTATGATTTTAATGTTCCTATCTTTTTGTTTTCATGGTGTATACCCTAAATGCTTTATCAAATGCTAATAATAATTCTCATTACAAATTCATTTTCTTCAGAGAGAAGAAATGTTTAAGCTACTGATTCAATGAACCTAACGTATGTAAACAGTTTAGTTTTATCATTCCATGAAAATTTTAACTGAACAACAAACAGAAGGAATTTAGAAGACACTAATTATTTGAGAAAGGTTTCATTGTTATAATAAAAATATTTATATAGAATATGTAAAACTGACAACCTGTGTGATAGTGTAAAATTAACATTTAAATACGTGTTGTATTCGCCTTATAGTGAATACTTTTGAGGTTGTTAGGATGGGCCTGGTATCAGATTTATATCCCTAATATTATTCAGAAACATACTTTATGATAAAAATCAAGTTCAAAGTGTGTACATATGTATGTGTATATGCACATATGATTATGTATGGATGTAGATAAATATTTGGGTTTTAAACAGTCCAACAATAAATTAATGTTTATAAACTATTGTAACTTTTTTTGTTCTTTTGAGAGAGTGTGAGTGGGGGAGGGACCAGAGAGAGAGAGTGAGGATCCTAAGCAGGCTTCTTACTCAGTGTAGAGCCTGACACAGGGTTTGATCCCATGACCCTGGGATCATGACCTGAGCCGAAATCATGAGTTGGACATTCAACTGACTGAGCCATCCAGGTGTCCCATAAGGTATTATGGTTTTTAAGTAGCATGATACCAGTGATACCCAATTCATCCAATTCATTATCAGAGGATAACCAGTAGATCTCAGAGGAAATAAGATGTTAAGGTAGCCAGGTTTTGATTGAAATTGAAGAGTAGGAAGACTGAATATAGGGGAATTCTCTGAAAAAGACATTACTAGATTAAACAGAGTGAAACTGAGCGTGCATGAATGACCTGTGGATTTTTTTTTTTTTTTGAGGGAGGGGATAAAATGAATATAAAAGTGTAACATTAAACCAAACTAGGAGAAAGTAGGCGGGTAGAAAAAAGTCTTCCCCCGCCCCCCCAATAGGTTTGCCTATGGCTTCCTGAACAAAGCTGCTGGGAAAATGTTCACTGTTCAACTAAGAGTGATGAAATAACAATGTGTTCAGCACTGTATTGAGAAAATGTATTACGTTATTTATTCCTCAGAAGCAACTCTATGATCCATGACTATTATTCCCATTTTGTATATGAAAGAACAAAGACTCACATTTTCTAAAACTCACACAAATAGTAAAGAACTCAAAATTTCAAACCAGGCATTTCCATCTCTAACTAGAGCTTATATTCCAGTGAAAGCAGAGGATTAAAAGTTAAATGAAATAAAATAGTAAAATCCTCTAATATTTAAGCTAAAGGAAATTTTCCTGATTGTAAGTGTTGCTGAGAATATTTTATTTCTATACATATGGTAATTCCTTCTCAAATTTTTCTCTGATGACTTCCAGAAATCTATTTTTTTTAAATTCTTATTTCTTGTTCTGCTTTTAGGAATATATTTCAAGTTTAATATTCTCTAAGCTCTTAACTTTACTCATGCAATCTTTCATTATTAGACCCCAAAGCCCATTAATATAGACCAAACATTTCTTGCTTGGTGAAAAGGGAACATAGTCCCTCTGGGATATCACCTACTAATAGTTTCCTGTTGCCGCAGTAGGCCTCTTTTGTTTTCTGTGTCAGGCATGGATGATTGCATGCTTTTTTCACTCTTTGCAATGCATTGTGTGATTAGACACAAGGTCAGTTTTACATAAATAGTATTTTCTTCCAAGACTTGTTTCTTCTCAGATATGTGTCCTTACTATTTCACATACACTTAAGACACAAGGAATAGGAATAGCATGGGAATTACAAGCCGAGACAATGTAATTTAAAATAAAGAGTTAAGAGGTACCTGGGTGGCTCAGTCAGCTGAAGCTTCAGACTTTGGCTTAGATCTTGTGGTTCATGGGTTCAAGCCCTTCATCTGGCTCTGTGCTCACAGTTCAGAGTCTGGAGCCTGCTTCACATTCTGTGTCTCCCTCTTTCTCTTCCCCTCCCCCGCTCACTCTCTCTCTCTCTCTCTCTCTCAAAAATAAATAAAACATTAAAACAAATAAAGAGTAAAAATAAATAAATATGAGGAAGAAGTACATCCGTGGAAATCTATAAAAATGTGATGCGTGTCAAATATATTTTCTCAGAATTAAATCCTGATTTCATGTTGGTGAGGAAATCAAGATTGCATGCAATTGTTAAAATGTGCTTAGAAAAATATACTTGCAGAGATGCTGTAACGTGTGTGTCTTAAATCTCTCAGTCTTTGATTTGCCTTTTTTTCCCACCTTCTAGCTTCTGCTCTATCTACCTACTAGCAACACCTTCCTGTATTATTTTCTCTAGCAAGGCTGCTAGTCAGCCAGTGTCTTCCTGTGTGGTTAGACCCATTTTTTTGTACGTATTGCATTTTGAGATGAAGCTGGTGTCTGAGCTGGTGAAAATGACTTCACCCCATACAGATTTTAAATATAACCCTCTTTGTTACTTTCCTCGTGGCTTAAACAACACACATGTAACGTCTAACATCAAACAATACCTAACTTTCTTCAGGTCAGAAGTCCTAAGATACACATACCAGTATTCTGGCAGGTCAGAATCCTCAAATCAAGGTTTCATTCTTTCTGAGTCTAGTGGGGAATCCATGTCCTTGTCTTTTTCAGCTTCTAGAGGCATTTGCATTCCTTTGTTTGTGTCCCTTTCCTCCTCCCTCAAAGTTTGCACTCTCTTTCTGCCTTCTTTTTCTTCTCTTTTGTTTTGACTCTCTGACCTCCCTCTTATTAGGGGCCCTGATGATTCTGTGGAGTTACCAGGATAGTCTGCCCATCTCAAGATCCTTACCTCAATTACATCTGCAAAGTCCCTCTTGCTCTGTAAGGTCACATTCACAGGCTCAGGGCATTAGGACGTGGATATCTTTCTGTGTGTGTGTGTGTGTGTGTGTGTGTGTGTGTGTGTGTGTATAAGATTTTTCTGTTTACCACACCCTTATCTGTGTTTTTCCATAGCTTTTTTTTTTTAATTCTCTGTAAATTTTTGTCCCTTTCTGTGACTCTTGTGTTTAAAAAAAAATCTTTTTTTTTAAATAGACAAGGGCTTTCCTTATTGTTCTCATTATTAGGTGGATTTCTCTCAATGGTTCATCTTACAGAAGACTCACTTGACTCAGATCCCAGGCCCTGGTTCAGCTATGTTACAGTTGATAGGCCATAATGATGCAAAGCATGTTAACCTGTATGCAAAATTGCATTGGCTACTTTCTTTTGATGGAGCTGTGGATAGGACAGACATTCAGAGTCCAGTGGATTCTTTACTAGAACTTTTTTTGTTGTTGTTTGTTTTGTTTGTTTGTTTGCTTTTGTTAACGAGACTGGCCAGTTACCTCCTTATCTGTTTGTCCAGTTGCTTCCGGAAATGAGGATTGATTTGATGGGGAAGCTTTCAAGCGGAAGAAATGGCATGCAGGGAAACAAGGATGCATGAATAGTGTGGAACTTTCTGGGACACATGAACTGTTTGGTACGGTTGTCCTTTGGAATGTAGGTGATTGTGGCAAGCCAGATATGGAGAGTTTGAGAGGTACAGGAATTAGAACTAAAAAGATGGGGTATTCTAGCAGCACCCTGGAGATGGTAATTTTTTTAATGTTTATTTGGGGCGGGGAGAGAGAGAGAGAGCGAGCACTAGTGGGGGAGGGACAGAGAGAGAAGGAGACCTAGGATCCAAAGCAGGTTCCACGCTGACCGCAGAGAGCCAGATGCAGGGTTTGAACCCAGGAGCTGAAGTCTGACGCTCGGCGAATGAGCCACCCAGGCACCCCTGATGATAGTATTTAAATCATGCACCATAAGAGAGAGGCATTAAGTCCAGTTAGAAAAAAAAAAGTGATAGTAGTTAAAATAAATGCAAATGATCAAATCAGTGCATTAATAGCAATAGGAAACACATTGTACTCATTGTAACAACTTGTTAAGAAGAGACATTGCCAGGATAGAGTTAGTGCCTGTGAAGGAAGGAGGGGTTTCAGTAACTTTTTTGCCTGTTTTCAATTAGTTCTCTAAATGGGGATTGGAAATGTACAAGGAAAGCAGTTAAAGTGTGAGGGCACATAATGAGTTAAGATTTTATATGTTTCTTAGAATTCAGCAAGCATTTTTAAAAACTAAGCCATAACAGTTTGCCCTCCTTTTAAACACAAATGTTAGACAAATTGATTGAAGGAATGTAGTTGATTGATTTCGACCAAAGCATTACTCTGAAGATTTTGGTGACTAAGACACAAACATGTGAACTAGATGGTAAAAGATATGGATTTATAACTAGGTGAGAGAAAATACTTAGTGGTGGTGTCAGTTACCTAAAGGGAGGCTTCAAGCACATCCCTTCAGGATCTCAGTTCAGTCCTGTACATTTCAGCTCAGTAGTTGTAACCAGTGAAGTTGGTTGTCATAAGGTTGTCATAACCACCAGATTTCAGTGTGACAAAAAGCAGAGAGGCTTGGTTCATTACATTACAGAATAAAGAATCCACAATCTTTGCCTTCTTAAAAAAAAATTGTTTTTGAAAGAGAGACAGTGCAAGTGAGGGAGTGGCAGAGACAGAGGGGGAGAGAGAGAATCCCAAGCAGGCTGTGAAGTGTTAGCACAGAACCTGGTGTGGGGCTCGAACTCACGAAAGGTGAGATCATGACCTGAGTCACCCAGGTGCCCCAAGAATCCACAACAGAGTAAAGGACCAAAACTAATAAACATTTTTAAGTGGTAAACATAAAGTATTGTCCCCAGGTCAAAAAAGCCAACTGTTTACAAAGGGTAGGATCACTTAGCAATAACACGTGTCAGAGATATTTCAGATTGTAATTGGTGGGGAGATCACTATGAATCAGTAGTGTGATTGGCTCCCACAGAGCTAATGGGATCTTCTATTTCATAAAAGGAAATAGAGTAGCCATATTGAAGAAATGATAGCTAGGCCGTGCAGGAGTCTTTTCAGTTCTGGGTAGCATCCCAGAGGTGCTTGGTGAGATTAGATTAAATTAGGAGAATGACAGCCATGGAATGAAAATAATTGCTACTGAGGGCCCTTAGGTACCTAACACTTCATAACTGCTTTTCAGAAGATACTTCCTTTATCTCAAAAACAAAACAAAACAAAACAGAAAAACAAAACAAAAACAAAAACAAAACTTGACGTAGTTGATCATAAAATATCTATAGGTGCCATCAGGCAAAGTTACCTGCTTGTCAGCAGAGCGGCCTCTTTGATAGTTATGCTGATGATCCAGGACCTAGTTCCTGACCCCATACTGTGCCAGAGATTGGATTTGATCACAACAATGGATATAATTTTCAGGGCTGATTCAAGTTCACCAAATGCATAAAGTCAGATTTTACCCATTTGGGCAGTTTGATAGTTCTGAGGGGGAGGGGCACCTGGGTGGCTCAGTCAGTTAAGCATCCAGCTTGGGTTCAGGTCACAGGATCTCACAATTTGTGGGTTCCAGCCCTGCACTGGGCTCCGTGCTTTCAGTGAGGAGTCTGGGATTCTCTGTCTCGGTCTCTCTCTGTCCCTCCCCCACCTGCACATGTTCGCTCTCTCTGCCTCAGAATAAGTAACTAAACTTAAAAAAATCGTTCTGAGGGGGAGAAAACCACACTACTTCAACAGCAGCCAAAACTAAAACTGATAAGGGGCCAGCACAGCATATTCTGCCGCTGTCCACATGATATGCCAAATTGCAATCAGAAGGCAACTTGATGCATCCATTACCTTAATGGGTGTAGATTTGACATAAAACTATAAATAAAAGCCCTGATTTCTGCCATCCTCACTTCTAAAAGGTGCTTCTATGGGCACCACACCACTGTTTATATGATTGAAATGAAGAAAATGTCCCCGATTAATTCTGACATACCATTGATGAGAAGATGCTTCTCAATTTTAGAAATGTTGCCATGTGAATAAAACGATGTGTCCTAGAATTGATGAGATAGGTTGCATATAGTCCTGCCAGCCTGAAGAAATATCTCTTCCTATTAAAGGGTCCATCCACCTCTCTGCTGTACAGCATTAAATACAGATCAAACATGCTGGCAGAGTTATTTGCCTACCTGTTCTTTGGTGTAGAAGCTCTATAGTCGTGCCCCTAAATAGTGCCTCATAGCATTACTCTGTTTTATACCTGTAAGCGCTGAGACTCAGGTAAAGGATCTTCACGATGTGTTTTTCTTTTGGCAGTAGACTCCCTCTCCTTGCTCTGTAGATTAGCAGGCAAGGAGGAGAGTCAAGTGAAGCTTAGACTTCTAGTTTCACTGTTTTAAAGATACTGTAGTAGCTATGTCATTGATAATATATTGTTTCAATGAAATGGACAAGGTAGCTCATGTTTCTTTGTTCCTTGACTAAGGTTAATTCAGATCTAGCCACCATCCCAAAGGATTGAAGGAAAACCAATGTTGAGCATAACTGGGGCTTTCTCCTTGGGGTCATGTAAGAATATGACATACTTATGTGATACCTGTTGAAGAGTGGAAGGTATTTTCCATTTAGTTCATCATGGTTGCCATACATAGCCTCTTACGAGAAGCTGTGGTGATTCCCCAAGGTAGGTGATGTTTTCTTCCAGCCCAAGCAGATATGTGAGTCTCTTCCTGTTCACACTCAATATTCATTGCCCCCAGGCAGGGGGCTGTGGCCTCTGACATTGCATACAATGGCTCAATTAATTTAGATGTTTCACGGAAGAAAAGTGACAGTATGTTCTGGTAAATTTTATTTGGCCCTGCAAACGTCCTTACCCACAAAAGTCTGACGAATGTTGTGAAACAGATTGTGGGGTGAAGGGGGTCAGAGACCTGATAAAGAGAAATCATAAGCTAGTATCTCTGCAATATTTCTGTAAGATATCTTTCTTCAAATACTTGAAAGTTTGCCAAGCAGGGGAGGGATTCACTTTTATTCCACGTATTTCCAAGGAGTAATATGAAACCATTTGATAGATTTTCTTTTAAAGACCAAAGCGTAATTTATGTAAAAAGGAAATTTAGAAGTTAAAATTCTCAGTGATGTAGTGATCTGCCATGGTAGTAGTGAGTACTATTTTTGGACGTGATGATCTCAAGATCAATTCGATAAAGGGGTTTTAAGTTTCAGATAGCATATGTACTAAGCATCAGTATGTAGTAATCACTGTTTTAGGTGTGGTGATTACAGCTATGGAAAAGTTTTCATAGGATGGAAGTTACATGGATCGTTTTGCTAGTTTATCTTTCTAACTTATAAGTTCTGATTTTTTTTTTTTTATGTGGACAGACCTGTTTACAGGCTAGCAAACAGAATACCTTTGGAGAATTGTAAGGACTACTGGTTTGTACTGGATTCTTTCCTTCTCAGATATTAAGAATATCAAATTCATCTTTAACCCATCCTTGATTCTGTTATCTGTTTTGTTAATTGTTAATTGCTGTCACTATCCTTCTACTTTAACAAGATTCCCCCCATCCTGGTGCTTTTTTTTAGTGGAAAACTTTTCCTCTCTTACCTGTCACCTGCCCAGCAGAATGCAACGCAATGCAATGAATGATCACTTTACAACAGTTTTAGCATCATTTGTAATATTAATTATTTGGGAAGATATACCTCTCTTAATGGGCTACTTAAGTGGTCACTTATCAGGCTGTTGCCTCTATAGGTTATGTGTTTGTTAAAAGCTTAGGAACTGCTGTTGCACCAACCAACAAATGTCTATTTTGTGTCATTTTTGTATCTGTATCTGATAGAAAAGGTAAGGATTCCTAAATTGTTGATTACTTCGCTGTCTGAGGCTTTAGTCTCTTTCAAATAAGTCCATATGTGAAATAAGTATAAAATTGAAAAAGACTATTTAATATTTTTTTTATTCTCACAAATGAATATAGAACCATTCTAGTTACATTATCACTGGTAGGATGAACTCAGTTAAAGGTTCGTTTTTCATATTGAATCAAACAAACTTCCTTGTTATATTTAAAAAAGAAATCTTTCAGTTTTAAAATTTCTGCAATTTGAGAGTTTATCATCCAACAAAACTAGCCTGTTGTAAATCAGAGATGTAAAATCACAAAGCCTGTGAAAAGTTGTGTCAAGCATGAAATTAATACTTCTGAGACACTTTTATGAGAAATATATTAAATCCAGTAAGTTGCTTTGTTTCAGAACCCTGCAGACATTAGTGAAATAACTATAAATTTGCCTCTTTTAACTAAAAAGAAATATTCATATTAACATTTGTATGCTGATAAGTTTTAGTACACAGTACTACCCCATTTAAAAAATCTAAACATGATTAATTTGTATTTACAAATCTTGTTTTCCTGAACCGTGTACAATTACATCATATCTTAGAGTACAAACTTTTTGTTCTTTATTATACCATTTTGTTTCTTAAACTTCAAAGTATTCCATTGTTCTGTGATTTAACTGTATACTATATGTGACATACAACTGGCATAAAACACATCCTGATTCTTTAACTGGAATATCAAATTAAAACTAACATTCTCTAAAGTTTTATTTCCTCTTTCCCTTTTCTTTCATTCCTTCCTTTCTCTTTTTCTTCCTCCAAAATTCCTTCCCAAGTTTTGTGATTTTTTTTCTTTTGTCTTTTTTTCTTTTTGTCTCTCTCATATACAAACTAAGTCTTTAAATTTTGACATTTTGAAAATTATTTTAGGCCAATTTGCAGAAAACTCCAACTATGATATTTACTTATTCAGCCAACAAATATTTGTTGATTACTTAACATGTACACTGAAGAGCTAGCCCCTTACTTGTGTTTTTAAAAAAGTGTGTATTAAGTTGTATTCTTTGTTTGTTTGTTTTGAGAGAGAGAGGTGGGGGGAGGGGCAGAGATAAAGGGAGACAAAATCCCAAGCAGACTCCGTGCTGTCAGTGGGAAGCCCGACAGGGGTTTGATCTCATGAACCATGAGTTCATAACCGGAGGCGAAATCAATAGATGCTTAACCAGCTGAGCCATCCAGGTGCCCCCAAAATGTTGTAGTCTTGATTCAGTGATTAGCCATGTAGGTAAGCATTGAGGAGTTAGAAATGTGAGCATAACCAGACACCCTGGGCTGAAATTCTAGTTCTGACAGGATGAACTTAACCTTATCCATGTTGAGTTTCCATATGTGTAGCTTAAGAATAGTAGTATTACCTTCCTCAAAAGAAGAATGTGCGCATATATAATATATATATAATTTTGTTATGTGCATCTTTGTATATGTATACACTTAGATAAGTATGTGTGTTTGGAATAGTATATTGAGCATTCACTGCATTTTATGATAATGACCTTTTTTTCCTTCAACTTCACCTCTCTCTCCTCCTCTTCCACCGTTTCCCCTCCGTGCGTTTTTGGTTGCTCCTGCTTTTCCACTTTCTCTTGTTCTTCCTCTTTCTCCTTCATAGTTCCAAGCACATTAATAAAGTTGTATTGCATAAGAGCACATATAAATTTGCCTTTGTGATAGAAAAGCAAGTTAATTATAGCAAAAAATATTCATGACTTTAGGGCACATTAAAATGGTTTTCAAAGCTAATAGCTGCCTTCAAAATAAACTGGCAGTCACCATGAATCTTTTATAGAAAGACTACTGCAGGTGAGACATGCTAATAATCTTGTGAGAAAGGAAATGGGAATGTATAGAGAAATTGAAATAACAGGGAAATTTACCATGTGTCTTGGCAACATCTTACAACTGTTTCAACTTCATCATGTTTATTTTCTTTCTTCGTATCATGGAGGGCAGATTCTAAGTTGGCTCTCAAGGATAACTCCTGCCATTTGTGCCCTTGTAAATCCCCATTAGTTGAGCTGTGGATGAATTTACTAATTTGCTTCTAATGAGTACAATGCAGTACAAATGTTGATGTGTTATTTCCAAGATTAGGTTATAGAAAAGACTCCGGCTTCCGCATTACTTGTACTCTTTTCCTGTCTTGCCTGTCCTGGGAAAAGTCACCAGCCATGTTTTTAACTGCCCTAGAGAGATGTCCAGATGGCAGGACTAATAACCCTGGACAGTAGCCGGTGAGGATATGCCTGAAACCAAGTGAATCAACTTGGGAACACATTTTCCAGTTTCCGTAGATAACAGCTGATGCCTGATTGCAGCCTACCTAGTGACAGAGACCCTGGGCTCATAGAAATTATGAAATAATAAATCTTTTTTGTTTTAAGCCACTAAGTTTTGGGATAATTTGGTATATAGTAATGGATAAGTAACACACTACTTCTATATATCTTTCATGTCATTGATTAGCACTAAAGTCCTTAAAAAGGAAAGATTCTATGTGCTTTTTGCAAATGATGGTGAAATATATAAGGTAGATAGATTAGGCTCATTAGGCTACCAAGAGTAGTGTCCCATGAATGGATCAGGAAATCATATAGTAGGATACAAATGGCTTTTAATTGACATTAATGGAATTGATTACATTAAGATTAAATGTATTAGGATAGAATGGAAAAAAACGACAGAAAACAAGAGAAAGTATCTGCTTGTTTTGGAAGTAATCAGGGAAGTATTGGGTGTGTGCATGAGTGTGTTAGAGGTCCTAAGAACATGTGCACGTTCAGGGATTTGCTGGAAGGACTCTCAGTACTGAGAGACAGTTGTACTCCCATCCATGTTTTATGAACACAGTCAGCAAGGAGAACAGATGGAGTAGGCCGAGTCTGGAGTAATCCAGGCACAGACTTCGTGTGTTCATCTAGACCCCCACTCTCTCTCCACCCACAGAGCGAAGTCACACAGGACACACTCCTCCAGTCCTCCAGTAGCTACTCCAGTAGCAAAGGGGAGCAACACGTGTGCAGCCCAGGAGAGCCTGCTTGACACTCAGAGTCCAAGCTTTTGATTGGGGACTAGTCATGGAGGAGCAACAACCAAACACCACTGTTAGAATTGCAAACTTCAAGAAAGGAAATGAGGTGTTGAACAGCCCAGGCTGGTAAAACAGCTAGGCTCCCAGCTGCCAGCCAAGGGCCAGCCCAGCCCCCGGATGGGCTCTGTGGAAGCTAGCAACGTCAGGCTTGCTCTCTGCTCATGCTTTCCTGCACAGTATGTGTACATTTGCATATTTTACAACAGCAGCCCTTTTCTTCATATCAAGTCTGAAATGAAAACACCCTTAATACTATCTGCTCTTTAAGAATCAGTCCATCTTTCACCTCTGAACTTTTTCTCAGTTTCTGAACTTCTGCATGAAATTATGCACACGTTGATAAGTGAGAGTGTTAGAATCTTACAGCCCTTATTCTTACGGTTACCATGGACTTCACTCTTCCTGCCTTGATAACCTGTGCTCTGTGACAATAGGCATTATACTCATCTGCCCAACGCGCTCTTAGAGCAGACTGCATCATCACATAGGCCTTCCCTTTGACTAGGTATTGGCAAACTGTGGCTTGTGGGTAAATTTGCACCACTGGACTAATTTTGTAAATAAAGCTTTAATGGAACATGGCCACTCCCATTTGTTTATGTATTGGCAATGGCTGTTTTAGCAGTCAGGGTTGAGTAGTTGGAATTGAGACTTCATGGCTTGCAAAGCCAAAAGCATTACTGAACAAAATTGCCACCCCCTGAGTTAAAAAAGCAGAATGGCTTGCTCAAATCTTGAATAAATTTTTCAACATCCTCAGATAATGAAAGATTGATAAAAGAAATAGATATGACAGTTGATAATAAAATTTTATTCCAGGACTGTTATTTGTTTTTCTCATAGATACTTTGTCAAGCCATTTGATATAATGACATTTCTTTCTCTCAAAGCTTCCCCAGAAATATTAATATTAATATTAATCACTCTTTTGTGTCGTATTGACTTAAGCCTTCTCTAAACCTAAAATCTAATATCAGCAGCCTTTACACTGTCATCATAAGAAATAGATATTAGGAGGAAATCACTAATGATCTGTTAAGAATTATTTTCTCAGAAATTCTATTAATCCAATGTCAGAAAATTATTTGGCAGACATAAACAGTAGTAGAAAATAACAGATTTCTACTGAATGAAATTTTAATCCTGATGGGCTCACTGAGAATCAAGAAGGTGTTCACCCATCACTGTCACCTTATATGTAATAAAAAAAAAAAAAAGATTGAAAGTACAGATCAGAGTTATAGTTAGTGACAACACCGATTAACTCTTGAGAATTAGAACTTTTCTGAAGGTAAGAATAAGCCCTTCCTGGAGCAAAGGGAATAATGAAAAGCTGTTCTACGCAAAAGATTATGGAATTTATCTCACATGCCTGTACTTCACAAACAGCATGCCATCCTGTTTACTTACATTTTTATCACCAGACTTAGAAGGTGTACCCCAAAATGTGTACACGGAAGCAGTATTTAAATTTTTTAATTACGTATTGCTGCCTGCTGGTGCCTGGGACATTGAACACCTGCTTTCCGGTACAGCAGGAAAATGCATTATAATGGGTCTTGGACGAAGAAGAGGAGGAGAATGAAATAGGATGGGCTAGTGAACAGTGGCTTTTTTATCCGGCTTAAGATATGATGACACTCTATCAAAACAGTTTTAGTAACAGTTTGAGGAATAATTCATAGCCCTAGTGGTGACTAATTTAATTAGGGTGGGTTGGTGAGCAAGGGAGGAGAGTGGTTGTGTAAAGGAGTCTTTATCTGAGGTAGGAAATGTAAGAAGTGAAGGAAGTTAAGAAAGTATAAATATGAACTAGAATGTGGCAAAATATAGTGATACAATGGAAGAAAAGGTCTTGGAGTCAGGACAGCGGCTTGCAGAATCAAGAAAAATACTTGACTGTAGAGAGAAGCAGGTAGGTTGTAAATCATAGCCATAAATCTGCTGCTGCTATAACACTATTTGTATAGGAAGATGAATAAAGAGAAGTATCTTGGTCTATATGTAGTAAGTTTTTACAAAAATTAGATGTTGAATTTTTTGCAACAAGAGGAACATAAATACCAATAGATATATTGGCAATACATGAGATAGGTAAATATTTCTTAATAAAATATATAGAAAAAAAGTTATCTTACCCAATATACAAAAACAGGAGAAAATCATGCAGTAAATGGCATATAAATACATACTTGGGATTTTAAAAGCCTTTGGGGTGATTTATTGGGAGAGAATTTGCTCTATTCCTATGGACAGACCAGGGAGGAGGAACACTATAAAACAACAAGATGATGTCACTGCCATGTGGGCACATACTTTGCTTAGTCAGATGAGGTTTGAAGACTCCAGCTGAGGTTCTGAAGAAGTCATTTGCTTCAGATTATTTCACAGGCACATGTTTTGTTTGAAAATGATTCCTTTGGACCAGGACTAGTCACCCCGGGTGCCTTTTTTTTTTTTTTTTTTTTTTTTTTTTTTTTTTAGCGAATCAGGCATATATACGTAAAATTCTAATATTAAATTAATGTTTTTATTAAAAATTTTTAGTGCTTATTTTTGAGAGAAAGAAACAGAGCATGAGTGGGGGAGGGGTGGAGAGAGAGGGGAGACACAGAATCTGAGGAAAGCTCCAGGCTTCGAGCTTAAAAGATTATTAACAATAGCCACAACATATGTCATTTTCATATTGTACTTTATATTTTCCCAAGTAATTTCTGGAATGATATCACCCGCCTTTACCCTCTAGAGTACTGAGTAGCAATTTTGTAACTAGAGAACACTTTTATTAACATTATGATTTTTAATTCCTTTACGTGAGACTTGTTTTCAGTGAATCATCTGACTTCAGTGACGGCTGCCTAACCCAGTTTTCTACATGGGTTAACAAAGCCTGAATGAGTCATGGAACTCCGCAAAGATATGAAGGAACTGAGTTGAACTTGTTTCTATTAAGCTCTAGTTATTCACAGCTTTACCTTTACTTCATGATAAAATTCACTGGGATAGTGTCTGTCATATGTTTATAAACAGAAATGAACTTTTCCGTGGTATTTTATGAACCTTACTCTTGATAAAACAATTAATGTGGCAGATATGTATTTATGAATTGTTTCAGTTTTTTAAAAGGTCCAAAATGTGGGTTTAATTTTGAAATTTTGTGCTAAATGAAAAAAATCTATCCATTTTCATATGAAATTATTTCTTAGATTTAATTTTTACATTATATTATGTAAAATATATATTATTTTTACATTAATTTACATTATATTATATTACATTATATATTTACATCATATTATGAATAGCAAAGTGGTATTCATTATTTTTTAAAGCATGGGAACACAACATCTAAATTTACCTCAATTTGATTCTTTTTATCCTCAACAACTGAAAAGATCTAGATATAATCCTTTTTTAATGTAAGTGAATGTTGCTGGAGAGAAGTTCACAGAATATGTAACTGAGAGTTCCTATTGGACTCATGTGAACTAACACTCCATGATTGGACCCATAGGTTTGTTTTGTACTGAATGAAGGCTTCAAGTATGCCTTATAACATATGATCTACACATCCCGCTCCACCACATCTAGTCCACCGTTCCATGTGAACTATCCAGTTAAGAGCAGGTAAAACACAAGCACACAAATGGAAATTCTAGAACTTTATATTTCATAGAAGGATATCATCAAATAGCATTCAGATTGTGTAGTGTCAGTAATAGGTAGCCTAGATCATAGGTATATATCTAAAGGTTCAAAGAAAACCATTTCTTCCAACGTAGTCTTCCCAATAAATCATTTCATCATCTTCTTCAATCCATGTCCCGACATTCAAGAATAGTCCTAGAATATGACTCCCCTTCACCTCACCATCCTTTCCCTGAAAATGCATTATGGCCCAAGAAGCAGGGCACATTAATAGGTTCAATTACCCTAGACTAAACAGTACAGAGTCTATGAAGACACAATCGCAGTTATTTCCAAGGGAAAGCTCCTCATTGCTGCTGAGAAGAGCCGTTAACAAAGCTCTTCAGTGATAGGTTGGAGTCAAAATGGAGGAAAATAGGTCAGGGTAAGGGAAGAAATGAGAAAGGAAGAGTTGGTTGGTGGGAGGGGATTTGAAGAATGTCAGTTTAGTAACTGCAGAGCCAAAGAAAAGAAATGGACTAGAAGGAGGAAGAAAGAATACATGTGCAAAAGCTTCAGCATATGAATTACACTCACCCTGTGCTCTAAGCACTTTCCAGTTTCAATTCTTGTTACTACACCAGAAGATTTGTATCAATTCCAGGCCATGTAAAAATATTTAATCTTTGGGATGATTAATGAGATTGAATGTGACCACGCTTCTTGCCACAGTTTTGAGCAGCAAAGCTCTGCTTAGAAAAAAACGGCTTCAGTTTTTTTCTTTTTTTCTTTTTGGAGCACAGCACTTTGCATAACATCATACAAAATTGGAATGCACACTGTATATTTATAGAGGATTCAAAATATATTTAAAAATGGAACGACTTGAGTATTTGAAATAATCAGCTGACTGATCCTTGATCATGCACAGTTCATCCAAATATTCACTCTTTTCATCAGTGTGTCACATTTATAGGGAAGAGAAAGGATTTATAGGAATGAATAAAGTTACATAGTGTTTGCTTTGCCCAAAGAAGTCTTATTGTATCAGTTGTGATTGTGTTTAAGCTGACAGTGAACTGTTTCTATTACTCCTAAAATTACAGTTTACAAGCTGTGAAAGCAAGTATTTCTGCTAAAATGTTATGGAAAAATGCCTTTATAAAAGTTATAAATACATGTTTGTCGATGGATCATATATTTTAAAGCCAAAGCCACCATTATAATTCTTCTATAAGCAATTTTTACTTTGGAAATAGATAAGATAGATTTTGACTATCTAAATACAATAACTTAAAATGTATTGATTGTATATTATATACAAGGATCCAATTTCTAGGTGAGACACTTGATCTACAAAGATAAAAAAACCTTTTACCTGTCTTTATAGGGTTAATTATCATCCCAAGTTGTGATAATGATTTTTTAATGTTTTGATGAAGTTCTCTCATCAAATGGGCAACCCAGAATAAAAAAAGTAATTAAATGTTTTATTAGTTTGTGAAACTAAGTACATATGACCTAACTCTCCACTTAATTTATTGTCAAACATAGGAAATGTCCCTTGTGAAGTGTATGTGTTTACAGTGAAAACATTGTCTGCTGTATGTCTGAAACATATTTAAATATAAATAATTTGGAGACAGCCATTTCTGCATTTTTTGTTCATTGTTTCTCAACTAGAAGTCTTTGATAAACATCAAAGTGCTGCTGCTAAAGAGGTAGAATCATTTAGATCCCAGTAGACAGTAATTTATTTGTACAAACTTACTCCAGAATTGAAGCATATACAAATCATTGAAAACTATAACCATAAGACAAACCTCCAAAATGCATATATTTTTTTAAATTATCAGTGTATTATGTTAGTTTAATGAGAAGAAATTATGGACTAGCTTTCTGTCTTTGGCTTTGAAGATACGCTTTTTTAAAAATGTTTTTGTTCTAAACGTAAAATTGTAGTTTAGTGTCCATTCAATAACTGAAAGTAAGAAAATAGGAAGAACAGATTTAGAAATGTACTTTTAAGTACTTCAGTTTTGGAACATTTGTTCCCTTTGGGAAAATGACATTGTAACCAAATTATTTCAATTCAGCAAAATCTGTTAAAATGCAAGCTCTCTAGAGAATGATTAAAAATTTTCAATCTGTGAAAGTGATTTAGGAGTAGAGATTGGTTTTACATACTGATTAAAAATGGCCTATCTTCTTGAGTAAGAATGAAAATTAAAGAAATTTAAAGGTGACAAATATTTTCACTTACATATTATACTTGATTGAAGCCAAGCACACTATATAACTCAATCCACTTCTAATTTTTATTCACTTTCATTGTATGTTAATTTGTTGGGGAGGGGGGGCTCCTGGGTGGCTTAGTCAGTTAGGTGACCAACTTTGGCTCAGGTCATGAACTCGTGGTTGGTGAGTTCAAGCCCTGTGTGGGGCTCTGTGCTGACAGCTCAAGAGCCTGCTTCAGATTCTGTGTCTCCCTCTCTCTCTGTCCCACCGCCACTTGTGATCTGTCTCTCTCTGTCTCTCAAAAATGAATAAACGTTAAAAAAAATTGAGAGGAATATCAAGTCCTTCTCTGTGGATCTGGACTTCTTTGAAATAACAATCCTGACTTCCTGCCTACTTTCACTTCCTAACAAAGAAAGAATAATACAGGGGTGGACAAGAATGACCCAAAGGTGGAAAAGTGTAAAGGATGCTGTCTCAGCCTCTCAGCCATTTCCTCACTTTCTTTTATAAATATATCTGCTGCTAGCAAATGTAAATTCTCTTTTTGTATGCTGTGAAGAGCCAGTCCCCAGGAGAGGGGGCCACCATTTTGTGAATTCTTCCAGTGACTATTAATGTGTGAGTTGATTAATGGCAGTATGCAAGCCAGCAAAACTGGAAGACCGAAGTTACATGAATCAAATCACAATAACACAAAACTGAGTGAAAACATGTATACAGGTTACTAAAATTTTGCAAATGTGAAAAATTTTCCAGACATGTAATTAGTATCATAAAGGAAAATATTTAATATTATTATGACCAAAAAAGTAAATAAATTTAAGGGGAAGATGATCAGTTGAAAACAGATTTTTGACTCACATAGGATTAATGATTTCCTGAAAAAAAAAGAATGAATAATTTCCTCATATCCAAGAATTTCTGCCAAATCATTCCGAGTCTCTACCACCAGGAAAAGAGTAAATAACATAAACAGACATTTTTCACACACACAGTCAATAAGCCAATGAAAGGTATTCGTGCAGAGACATTGGAAATTTAATTCAATGATTCAAATAATTCAAATAAAGTCATGCTTAACTAGTATACATGTCTGTTTCTTAATAATAATGACTCACCCCAAAGTCCTGATACTAAATGAGAAACAATTCCGTAAAAGAATATAACAGTAATTCTAATGAGAAAAATTGTGTCTGTCTCAACCAAAACACCTGAACAATCTCTATAGAAAAATATCTGTTGAGCAAAAAAAAAAAAAAGTTTCTGTAAGTGATAGACAAATTAATAATTAATAGTGATGATACATTAAATGTAAAGCATTCACAGTTTATACTAGTCATGATGAAGAGAAGACATGATGGGGAGTAGTTGGTGGAAAAAGTTGGGAGAGAATCATTCTTTAGAAGATTTTTTCTCTTTCTGTACTATTTCCTTCATCACTTCTTTTTTTCTGTTTCTAGACAATGGGGTAACTCATGGCTGTCTAGCACTTACACTACACCTAAACATAAAGTTATCACACCAGACACCTTTAGGACAACACAAAAGCTAAAGACTAGAATATGTGGAAACATAGAAGTCTTGCATATACACAAAAGACTAAGATGTGGTAGGAGATGTCAGTCCCTTTTTACTTGGACCACCTGTGTATGCTAAGTCACGTGTTTAGGATTATACGAATAGGGTGATGCAAAATTCAGATGTGTTCCATGTGGTATTTCTAACTGGCAATCTTAATTGGTGGTTGTGCCTTTGCCTGAAAATATAATGTCAAAATATCACTACTTTTAGTTGTTAATTTAGTATTTAAGCTTTTTTTTTTTTTTTTTTTTTTTGTATTTTAGAGAGAGAGAGAGCATGTGTGTGGTGTGGGGAGGGGCAGAAAGAGAGAGGAACAGAGAATCTTAAGCAGGCTTCCATGTTTAGTGTGGAGCCTGATGCGGGACTCAATCCCATGACCATGGGATCATGACATAAGCCGAAATCAAGAATTGGAATCTTAAGTGACTGAGCTACCCAGGTGCCCCTAATTTAGTATGTTTTTGATGAAAAAGCAGGTGCAAAGACAACATCTATTCTGGCATAAAGTTATAAACTGGACACTATGGTAAATTTGTAATACACACACACACACACACACACACACACACACACACACACGCATTTAACACCTAGGTTGCAAATTATTTTCCTGATTTTAAGTATTCTTTTCCCGCCCCACAGCTCTAAAATATCTCACAACCCCCATATCACCTTTTTTTTTTTTCCTAGAAAAATCCTGTTCCTCTAAATTTAGACTCTACTTCTCTCTGAAAATCCTTCTGGTCTCAGAGTGTGGTTAGAAATATGTCCTGAGATGCCTACCAAGCTCTGTGTAGTCATTATCATAAGGGAAAACAGATCGTACTCTGCCAGCTCTTTCTCGATTCCACACACGTGAGCACGTACACATATATACAGAGGCTGTGAGCTCTTTGTGGGATGAGAATGGATCCTTTATTCCTGTGTTACTAGTATTTCTTAACTAGTAGATGCTAAATACTGATTTTGTTGAATTACACAATAAAAAGGATCAAGAGATGTAATAATGTAAAGTGGTAGAGTGTGAGGAGCTTTATTATTATATATTTATTTATTTGCAGTGCGTTTGTTGGCTTATTGTTTATTGGTTTTTAACTAGTCCAAAATCTGTATAAATATTTTAGCTATTTTGTGTACTTGCTGAGTGTCCTTGAACTTGCTAAGCCGATTGAGAGATAATGAATCCTCAGGATAATTATGAGATAAAAATACTCAGCATGTAGACTATGCTACTTACCTTTCAGTTGCCTTTCTTTTTTCCTTTCAGCCTCTGCACAGATCTCATGAAGCCAATGTCTACAATGCATTCAGTAAAAGGAAAAAAGTATAATATTTACCTCAATATTACTAATAATTACTGTTGTCCAAGTATATTGGTTTTAGTCTAAAATCACTCTTTTAATTATTTCAGTATTCTAATTCTCTAAATTCAATCAACATGAATATGTTAGAATGAATGTATTAGACTGCTTGAAATATAATTTTCAGTTTGGCTTAGTGGCATGGCAGACTCCAGCATCTTCCATGTTCTTGAAATGAGATTCAAGTATATCATTGTGAGCCACGATGACCCCAAGGTAATGTTATGGACTGTGATTTTGTGTCAGTGATGTATTGATTTCAGAAATGACACAAATCTAGTTTTGATTGTGGCATCCTTTAACCTGTAACTTCTATGTAACAATGATAAATTTTAAGGTTATAATGTACCTCCTGTTGTCAAGGCTAATCCATCCATACACAGCCAAGAAAGGCTTTCTCCTTACCTTGTGGAAGACTGTGCTTTTTCAATTTAATTCATTGGAGTTGTAATAACCCATGATGGGGGGGGGAATATATACACACACACATTACATATATATATTACATACATATATATACATTGATATATATATATTACAATTATATTATTTACATTTACATTATTTACATTATTTACAAAAATTACTTACATTATTACATTGGAGCTATAATTACCTATGGGGAAATAAATATATATATTTATATATTATATATCTAAATATCTATATGTAATTTACATTGTAATATATAATTACAATTATATATATTATTTACATTTAAATTATTTATATTATTTACAATAACTTACATTATTACATTGGAGTTATAATTGCCCATGGGGGGAATAAATAAATAAATAAATAATTGTCCATGGGGAAAATATACATATATATTCATATTATCTACATATGTACATAATTTGCATAGTATCTATACATATTTGTGTGTGTGTGTACAATGCATAATTAATGCACAATGCAATTAGTTTTTGATATTTTTACCTGTATACAGATTTTGAGCCTGAATTTCCCTTTCAATCCACAATGTTATTAAAAACAAGCATCTTTAGGGGCACCTGGGTGGCTCAGTCAGTTAAGCATCCAACTTCACAGTCCGGGTCATGATCTCACAGTTCTTGAGTTCAAGCCCTGCATTGGGCTCTGTGCTGACAGCTCAGAGCCCGGAGCATGCTTCAGATTCTGTGCCTCTCTCTCTGTCTGCCCCTTTACCCCTGGCACTCTGTCTCTGTCTGTCTCTCTCTTAAAAATAAATAAAAATTTAAAAAATATAAAAAAAATTAAAACAGGCATCTTTAAATGTCATTAGGGTTTTTACTAGGTACTAGTATTTTTATAAGTCATCATCAAACATCATTCATAGTACTACCTGAAGTATTTTGGGATTGAGCTGTGAAATACATTAGGACTAAATAAATTTTAAAAAGCTTTATTTAAATATTATTTAAATCTATTTAAATCTATAAATAACTTTAAATAAACTTTTGCAGATGTACTGTCTATGAATCTTTAATCCGTATTAATCAGGCATGATTTCTGTCCACCTCGCATGGCATTTTTCACTCACATGTGGTTCTACCTTTCAGCTAAGTTTAAGTTCAGATTATCACAGAAATATTTGTAACTGGTTTATTAAAAGACCTAGGATTTGTCAAATACAAACAGAAATAAACTTTATTTTTCCTTTCCAGTGGGACTTCTCCATCCACAGATTTTTAGGGTTGATCATTTTACCCTTGAGTGAAGTCAATGGAGACTCCACAGCTTTTATAATTCATTGCTTTACTTCTTTGATCATTTTCAACCAAACTCTTCAACCTCAACCCCTGGCTTCTGGCAATCTGCTACACTTTTGAAGACAACTTGTTCTTCTGGGTGGTCTTTTTTAATGGGGTAAATTTTAGAGATACCAGGTTTCTTTCCCCTAACTGTAGAACTGGAGATCACTTGTCAGTCCATCTTCCTCATGCACTGTTGCTAAAGGCCATCCTATTTACTTGATGGAATACAGTATTAATAACTGCCTATCCTGCTTTCCTCTCCCAATTTATTCCCTCTCATTTTTAAAAAACATCTTATCAAATCACAGGGGCCTTCTTGCTGTTCCTTCAATACACATGACTCAGGGATTTGGTACTTTGTACATAGTTCCCTATGCCAGAATGATCCCTCAGCACTTCCTATGCAATTCCATTTCTCTTTTCAGGTTTCTACTAAACTATCACTTTTTAAAATGGACTTTCTCCAGTTACCCTACCTAAAGTAGCACCCCTACCATACCAGATCACACATCATCCCCTTGTGTCTACTTTCTTATTGTATCTTATCTATCACTAGTTTCTTATCTGTCATTTGAAATTATGTTTGTATAAGGATGTGTTTACCTGTTAGTTTTATGTGACTCTGGAGCTAATCACTTGTTTCCCCTGTATAATTCAGAGTTTTCCAAACAACAGCAACAACAACAACAACAACAGCAAAAGAATCTGTGTGTGCGTTGTGCATGTATGTGTGAGAAAGAGAGAAAGAGAAAAATAAAGAAGGGGAGGTGAGGGGAGGGAAGGGGAGAGAAGGTAAGGGTGAGGAAGGGAAGGGATTTAAGGAATTGGCTTACTTGATTGTGGTGGCCCACAACTCAAAATCTAGACGGTAGACTAGTAGGTTGGATAACCAGGGACTTGAATTTGCAGCTTGAATCCAAAGACATTCCAAAGACCATACAAAAACTGGTCTAACTTCTGATAGGGGTGTACATGGATATATCGTGTAAGAGTCTGTTTTGTTCTGGTAAATAAGAAATAAAAGTGATTAAAAGTGGGAATATTTATTTATTTTTAAATTTTGTTTAACGTTTATTTATTTTTGAGACAGAGAAAGACAGAGCATGAACGGGGGAGGGTCAGAGAGAGTGAGACACAGAATCTGAAACAGGCTCCAGGCTCCGAGCTGCCAGCACAGAGCCCGATGCGGGGCTCGAACTCACGGACCGCGAGATCATGACCTGAGTCGAAGTCGGCTGGTTAACTGACTGAGCCACCCAGGTTCCCCTATTTTTTTTAAAGTTTATTATTTTTGAGACAGAAACAGGGAGAGCCAGCGGGGGAAGATCAGAGAGAGAGGGGGACAGAGGATCTGAAGCAGGCTCTGTGCTGACAGCAGAGAGCCCAATGTGGGGCTCGATCTCTCAAATTGTGAGATCATGACCTGAGCCAAAATCAAGAGTTGGACATTTAACTAACTGAGCCACCCTGCAGGCACCCCAAAAGTTGAAATATTTCTGTATCAACTTAAATAACTTTTATTATAATTAGGTTGTAGTTCCTTCATATACAAATTGATGATATTTCTGATATACTTATTGTGAAAATAGCATTTTATATTATAAACAGAAATTAAAAGAATAAGATAAAATGTTTCTCATTCAAACTTTAATGGTAATCAAAAACTGAAATTAGATCAAGTAACTTATTTTCCCTTTTCATCTGTTGTTTCTATATACTGAAAGAAAGAACTAGATTATCTTTATTTCTTAAATGTTTTTTAACGTTTATTTATTTTTGAGACAGAGAGAGAGAGAGTGCATGAACGGGGGAGGGTCAGAGAGAGGGAGACACAGAATCTGAAACCAGCTGCAGGCTCTGAGCTGTCAGCACAGAGCCCGACGCGGGGCTCAAACTCACAGACTGCGAGACCATGACATGAGCCGAAGTCAGCCACTTAACGGACTGAGTCGCCCAGGCGCCCCTTTATTTCTTAAAAATAAGATATAATAGGCTTTTATGTAAACAGTTTCTTCTTTCAGTTTTGCTATAATTTTACTATAAAATGTGTGTAATAATTATCATCAATCCCATCAGCTAAAGACCTTGAGGAATACACTTGGCAAATTTGGGTTTATTGTTTGCTGCCTTAAGGGAGACTACACCCCCAGAAAACATTGGGTCTCTCAGAAAGTAGGGGTTGTTAGTGTAGACTATTTGTATGATTGAGGACATGGAATGAGTCATGGAGTTATCTTGCCAAGGATTTGACAGAAAAAAAGCATGGAGTTTTTGGAACAGTCAAGAAGTATTATCATTATATCAGATGGGCTCATTTGGAGTTAGTTTTATATACATTTTCTTAATATCTTTATGTTCTGAATCAGCTAGTGTTATCAACTTGTGTGTTGACTTTGAGTTTAGATAACCTGTGACAGACACTATAACTTAGTATAGCACAGTTTATCTGTTTTACAACTATGGTGCTGTCCCATTGGAAATGTTCCCTCTTATAGATGAACATTTTTTACTTTATTATTTTTTAAAATTTTATCGTTTTTTAAATTTATCATTATAGTAACGTAAGGTTGCTGGAAATATTTAAAGATAAAATATAGGTAAAGCACATGACCTGTGGTAGGCACATAATAAATATCTATATGAAGTTTAGAAATGAACTCATCAATTATCAAATACAATATAATAGTAAATAAACAAAATAGGGTCAGTTAAACTGGATAATAAGACTAGAAAATAGAATAGAGAATAGAATCTAAAGCTGATAACAAATTGCTACAATATCATTAATTGTACCTTGTATGGATATGTTTTAGAAATTTTCATTAAATGACACTGTGTGACTAAAGGAAATAAATAGACATTGTCTTTAAATTTTTTCTATTTTTATTTTATTTTTAGAGAGAGAGAGAGAGAGAGAGAGTGTGAGCAGGGGAGGGGCAAAGAGAGAGGGAGACACAGAATCTGAAGCAGGCTCCAGGCTCTGAGCTGTCAGCACAGAACCAGACGCGGGGCTCAAACCCATGAACCGTGAGATCATGACAGGAGCCAAAGTTGGTTGATTAACCGACTGAGCCACCCAGGCGCCCCAGAAATTAGTTTTAATGTTTTTATTTAATCTAAGGATATGTTAGTATTAGCATGATGTCAGTGCAATGTGCTGTATGGAAATACCAGTCTATTCATTTGTGTTTTACAGTTGGAATGGACAAAACCACCAGTTATAGCCAAGTGAAGACTAAAATAAATGTGTATATTCTCAATCATCAGAGGTTTGTAGGATCAAAATGATAAAAATAGAAAGTCAAACATTCAGTGCTATAAGCCTTCTTTCCCTGTATGTTAACTGTTTTTGCTTTCTTTACCTTATTGTTATTTTGTAGACCTCATGCACACATGTCTATGAGAAACAGAGGGTTTAGGCTTTCTTTCTCCCAATACTGTTTATCAGTCCCAGGGAAGGGCCCTTTTAAGATCAGCTTTTAGACTTCACATGGTTGTGAGGAGTTTGGAATATTTTAACAGTCCATTCTTGTGGTCATGCGAACACCTGTGACTCATGGAGGAGTAACGTGTATTAATTATCTTGAGACAAATGAAAAGAAACAACAGTACAATGCAGTATGTATAACATATTTTATATGGGTTCTGTTATAAAAAGTTGTGTGTGTGTGTGTGTGTGTGTGTGTGTGTGTGTGTGTGTGTCTATCCAGGCAAAGAAGTTTTTGAAAGACCATGGCTTTCAGCTGGTGGAAATATAAGCCAAAGTAAAAATCCAGTAAATATACAAATTATTGGATTACTGGGTGTTCTTTACACAATAAAAATTATCAAGAACCCTATGTTGGATTTCCATAGGGTAGTGTAAGAAAATACTAAAATGTTTTTGATTACTCATTATCTCTGTCCCAAAACCTGCTCATTTGGCAAGCATGAATCTAAGGAATTTCCTCATAATATTACCTATTTAGCTCTTCATTTTCCTCCTCCAAAGAGAAACTAGAAAGGTATACCTTCAGGCCTATGGAAAGTAGTGGTAATGAGAAAAAAACATTTTTTGTTTAAAGAAATCCTTAAGGTTTTTTTTTTTTTTTGGGGGGGGGGGGAGTTGGGGAGCGGAGTGCTACAAAAGATCATATTGAATTCTGACATTTAAATAATCTAAGCAAAAAGAGTATATAGTTCTTTTTAATAACTTATATTTCAAATATTTTAGTTTTATTCTTTCTATAATTTTTAATCTTGCTAAAAATACTGATTTAGAGAAAGAATACTTAATTAGCTGTGTTGAATTCTTTAATTTTACACTGGGATTAAGTTTTCTTGTAATTCTAGGATAACCAGTTATCTTATTCATCTTCTTCAGTTTATTTGTAGACACTTAAACAGAAAATGAAGCCCAGGGAATATAAGTGATTGTTCATGACCAAACAGAATGTCAACAGCAAAGACTAGGTTAGATCTCATGTGATCCCTTCCAAAGCTGGGATCATTCCACCTATATTCTAAATATTTTCCCTCTTTTCTTAATAGGTGAAGTTAACTGAATACAGCTTCTCTTAGTCTCTACTAAAATGTTTGTGTTCTGAATTCCAATCACCTTTACTTCTCAGGAAAAAAAAAGACACCAACTTTCTTTACTCTACAACTATACTAATATTAAATCACTACCATATTGAAAAAATCACATTCTATACTTTCAACCCATTTGGATTGTAAATGCTTCAGGGTTGTTTCCATATCTTTTCAAAATTGTGTCCTTCTGTCTTGGCTCCGTTCCTAGAACATGATAAACACTCAATAACAATGTTTTTGAATGGATTTTTTAAATTCAAAGTCCATTCTATTTATTTCAGAATACATTATGGTACATATTTAGTTTCTAGGTGATAGAATTATCTAAATAGATTTTGCTTAGAATTGAATTAAGATTTTTCCTTTTCTGATGTTGTCCTGACTAAAAATTATAGAAGAAAATAGATAATATGAATTGTGTGGCTTATGCAAAACACAACCTGAGATTAAGTGGTTATCCTATTGATTTGAGTTCAGTCTTTTGTTGTCTCCTTGAAATAGAGAGCACAATTAGATAATAATTCCAAATACTGAGATCAAATTTTTATGGAATTTATTCACTAAATTTATAACTGTGGTACCTGATAATCACATTGAATTATATGATTGGCCTGTTAAAAATACTTTCCTTTTTAAAATCATAGACCATAGTTTAAATGACTATGTTCCATATAGAAAATGTGAAGTCAAAGAGAAATACTGCCTTTAAAAATGGCAATATTCTAAAGCCCCAGGTAAATTTTTATATAAAGCTTTGATATAAGAGGAAAATAATATTTTCTTTAAATGTAGTAGATTGTCATTCCCCAGGCTCCAAACAATATATTTTTAAAGAAATTGTGGGTATAATTTTTTTTTAATGCTACTCATCGCAGGTGGCTGGATATAATTAGTGTTATTAATTTTGGTTCACAGCTCCTTGCAAAAAGCAGGATAGGTACATTAAAGATCGGTAAATAAACGTTCCACAGTGATTGTGCACTTCAGACTTTAGTAATTATTGTATTATAAAATGTTCCTTTAAAAAAATAAACTGTGATTTAAATGGGTTATTCTTGGGGTGCCTGGGTGGCTCAGGTGGTTAAACATCTGACTCTTGGTTTCGCTCAGGTCATGATGTCACAGTTCGTGGGATCCAGCCCTGCGTTGGGCTCTGCGCTGACGGTGTGGAGCCTGCTTGGGATCCTCTCTCTCCCTTTCTCTCTCTGCCCCTCCGCCACTTGTGTATACGTGCACACTCTCTGTCTCTCTCTCAGAATGTATAAACAACAACAACAAAAAAAGTTGCTGTTGGTATAATCTATTTTACCCCTGAGTGGATCTTCTATTCTCTTGAGAAGCTGCATCTTGACTTAATTCATTTTTTTTCAGGTTTAGTTGAAAATGCAAATACGATAGTTCCATCAAGTTAAAAACATAATGTGTTCATGTTGAAGTGCCATTGTAAAGGAGTCAGCCTAAAATGACTATTGATTAATAGTCTAATGTTTATATCCAACTAAATGACATTCAGAATCCAAGCTAATTTCAGTCTTAGATGCATTTATAGACTTCAAAAAAATGGGGTATTCATTTTGTCTTTTTTATATGCAATAACTTAGTATTCAAAAGGTCTTGTGTTTCTATACAAATTACATTAAACATCAACTCCTAGGGGTGCCTGGTTCGAGCCCAGCGTCAGGCTCTGTGCTGACAGCTCTGAGCCCGGAGCCTGCCTCGGATTCTGTGTGTGGGTGTCTCTCTCTGCCCCTCCACCACTTATGTGCTCTCTCTCTCTCTTTCTCTCTCTCTCAAAAATAAATATTTAAAAAAATGACTTAAAAAATCAATTCCTAGACAAAATGGATTTTTTAAAATCCACAAACACTGGATTCAGTGTAGTCTGTTTTTTTCAACATTCCAATTGTAGTCAAATACATGTGATATGTATAAAAATATATAAGTGTATTCAGAAATTTCTTGTGTATATAAAATTATACAAATACATTTAATGAGTACTGTGTACCCACCACCTGTCTTAAGGAATAAAATACTACATATTAAGTTGAAGTCTCCTAAGTGCATATTATATGTTCTCCTTCCCATTCCATCAGAATGCATTTCTAGATTCCTGTTTTAAACATATTAAAGTTTACAAAATGGATTTTTAATTTTCCTATCCTTCTTCAAACTGGATTTATCATTCAATATAATATTCTAGTAATTTATCCATTTTACAGATGCAGTTCAATTTTATACATTTTGACTGTTGGATACTTTTATTGTATGCATTATGGTATTTAGCCATTCACTTGCTGATTTAATTTATTTCTAACTGCAAATGAAACTGCTATAAAGGTTCTTACACATATCTTTCTGTATCTGTACGAGCATTTTTTAGGATACCTAGAAGTAGCATTATGTATATATGGTATGCACATTAAATTTTTTTTATTTTATTAAAATATTTTTTAATGTTTATTTTTGAGATAGAGACAGAGCGCAAGCAGGGGAAGGGCAGAAGGAGAGAGAGGTAAACACAGACTCCTAAGCAGGCTCCAGGCTATGAGCTGTCATCACTGGCCGGACTTGGGGCTCAAACCTAGGAGCCGTGAGATCATGATCTGAGCTGAAGTAGGACGTTTAACCAGTGGAGCCACCCAGGTGCCCCTGATGGGTACATTTTTAAAGTAGGCTCCAAGCCCAACTTGGGGCTTGAACTCAGGACCCTGAGATCAAGAGTCCAGATGCTCTGTGGACTGATCCAGCCATGTGCCCCTGATATGCATATTTTTAAATGCATATATATTAAAATTACTCTCTAAATTAGGTATGACAATTGATATACTCATTCACATTGTTTAAGAGTCCCCATTGTTCTACATCTTGCTAGTACTTGGAAACTAGGTGTTTTTTGTTTTGTTTTGTTTTATCTTGTTTTTGTTTTGCCCTAATGATAGTTAAACTGCATCCTTTTGTGATTTTTACTTTCCCTGACTATAATAAGATTCAGCATTTTCTCAGAAGTTTATTGGCCATTTTGGTTCCCCTTTCTTAAATTACCTTATTATACTCTTTGCCCATTTTTTTCAACTTTATTTTCAATTGTTTCATTTTAAATTTGTAGAAATCCCTTACTCAGTTTAATAATCCCTTATTTTAATGTTTAAACCTTAGATGACCTTATGAGATTTTTTTTATGCTTCGCGATATGTGTATCTTGACAAAGAATTATGCATACTCTAAGGACATAGATATATTATCTTTGCTTCTAAAAGTTTTGAAAATTTGCTTTTATGCACATAGATCTTTTAGTGGTATATAATGGCAAAAATAGATTTTAAAAACCTATTACAGGTGGAATTGTCTTATAAAATTTTGTACAAGAAATCTGTGATATGTGATGTATTCAGTTCTTAGTGCATTCATCACCAGATTTTAAAATGATTAAACATGTTAGTAAAATATTTAATACTTTAATGCGCATATAATAAAGTAGCTTTGTGTGTGTGTGTGTGTGTGTGTGTGTGTGTGTGTGTGTGTGTGTATGTATGGTGTGTTTTGGTGATGATGAACCTATTGAATGCAATGTTTAAAATATAATTTCTATAAGATTTATGTGTCAAAAGACTCAGACCTCAAAACCAGTCCTCTCTGACCTATAAATTTTACCTGGCTTAACCATGTAGAATGGAAGTTATGCATACACACACCCAAAGTGAAAACCAAGCTATTTTCAAAAAGCTAGGTGTTTTAATGACAGCCAAAAAGTAGTCAGGCTGACAGATTTCCTGTACTTTAACTGGTAAAAATGATCTACCCTAGAAGATACTGGTGATATTCACTAACTCATGTCAAATGGTCTTTCACAGTCTTTCATAATCTCGTGGATTATGCAGGTCCAAAACAGCAAACTTTCATATTTGAACAGATGATTGACTCTCTCCACTAGATCTATACGAATGAAGACTTTCTTACATAATTAATTACTGTGGTAGACTAGACATATCATTCTTCTCTACAATGGTCATCTCCACTGGCACTTAAATTCTGTAGTTAGCAGACATTTCAAAATTAACTCCTTAGTGTATCATCAGTGGCATTCAGCTGCTTTGGTTTCTCAGGTGTGTGCTTTTTGTGTGGGATTCCTTTAATAGGGGGGAACATGAAGCAGTCTAAGACTTAGTGATTAGGTGAGCAGAGTGAACCTATACTTAGCCATTGTTATTATTCATGAGAATAATAAAATGGTTATTCTTTAATTCAAGTTTGATTGCCATGGATCTTATGCACTGTTTTTATTAATGATACTTTCTTTTAGTTGGTTTAAGCAAAAAGACAAGCAGAATTACCTTAGTGTTAGTTTTTATAGTATGCATACAAAATATATGCTAATTCCTCCCCAGGATTCGTGCCTTCAGTTGTCATGGATTTTTAATATCTTTTAATCTGTACCAATTTCTCAGACTTCTTTGGCTTTCATGATCTTGATGCTTGTGAAGCACACAGGCAAGATATTTGGTAGAATTACCCACAATTCAAGTTTTCCAAATACTTTCTCATAGTTTCAGGTTAAGCATTTTAGGCAGGAATATCATAGAAATGAGGTTGTACCCTTCTCAGGGCAACATATCAGGAGGAATGTGGTGAAAGTTTGTCCCATTAGTGGTGATCTCCACTTTGATCCTTCATCAACGTGATTAAAGTAGTCCTTGATTAATTTTTCAATATGGAGTCAGTATTTTCCTTTATATTTAAAAAGTAATTAAGGGGGAGATTACTTGAGATTATATAATATCACATTGTTCATTTTTACCCTCTAGGTTCATTGTGTACTTTAGCAATTCATTCTACATTTATTAGAATTCTACTGTAAGGGAAAAACTTTTCTTACATACTTATATTTATGTTTATATTTATATTCATTCTATATCTTAGTCATTGTCCACTCCCAAACACTATGTGTCCTTTGTGGTTCTTAGATACTGTGTTGTGTAAGTAGAGTTCACTGAATTTTACCTGGTAAGTAAATGTAGCTAATATATAGAAATGAAAAGATCACTCATGATCAGAAACACAATAATAATATTTTATCTAAATTTGGAACATTTTTAGCCAGCGACTTACCATTCTTGTGGCATGATTAAATTATGATTTTATGATAACCATTTTCTTTCACATTATTTCACAAATTAATATCATAATCCAAATGGGAAGATACAAAAGTGTATTGTTCTTCCCTTTATATTTTGATAACGATAGCTTTGGATCAATTGTGTTATTTGAACTAAAAGAACATATGTCATGCAAAAATATATTATCTTGAAAAAATTGTTATCTTGACTTGCAGTGTCGGGGAAAATGGTAGAGTAGGAGGACCCTAATCTCACTCTGTCCCCCATTAATAACTAGATATTACTCACATCCATGTGAATAAACAGAGAGTGATCCAAAGACTGGAGAGCAAACTGCACAACTAAATGTAGAGAAGAAGCCACTTCTGAGAGGTTAAGAAGGGCGGAAATGTGGTTGGGAACTGCCTGCAGGAGGGAAGGAGCTGCAGGCATGGAGAGAGGAAAGAAATGGTCCCTTGCACCAGGGAGCCCACACAGGGAAGACAAATCCCCAAAATGACTGGCTTTGAAAACCAGAGAGGCTGAATTCCCTCAGTTTGTTTAACCAGTGGTATTTGGAGCCTGGAGCTTTAAAAGTCAGCTGACTCAGCAATGGATGAGCAAGGAGGGCCAGTGAGGGCTGGGTCCTTACCCCGAGAAAGACTGTAGCCTTTGGAGATGAAACACAGAAGCTAGAGTTTGCACTGTGCATGGGAGGAAGATCTGTTTATACTGATTTTGGAGCATGTTGGGGGACTTCTCCAGGTACAAAGCAGCTGGCAGGTGCCCTTACCCTGCCTGCGTAAACATAGAGCTACTGGCAGGAGGCAGTCCTGCACAGACACTTCCTACTTAACTTGATAGCAGGTTCCCTGGCCCCTGTGTTCTCCTGAGAACTCACCCATTCCAAGCCTGCTGGCCTGGGCCCTGGCTCAGCACATATTTTGTCCACACAGCACATGCCCTTCTCAGCCACCACACACACAGACACTGTCTATCCCTGGCTGAACCTTTGCTTTTGGGGTATGTGGCCTAGGACTTGGGGCTCAGTGCAAATTTTGCAAACACTGTCACCCCAGCCCCTGGCCCTCTAAGTCATGCCCCTCAGGACTGGCATGCTTGGGTCTCACTAACGCCACAGAGAGTGAGACATCTGAACTGAAAGAAAAAGCGACTCAGACACAGAGCAGGATGCAAGCAACACACATAAGAGTCTCCTCTGAAGTTCCAGGGAACAAGGGACACTGCACTGCAGGGCACCCCAGGACCTCTTCCTCATAAAGCCACTACTTTTAAGAGCACAAGACATAGCTAGCTTTCCTAACATACAGAAGCAGACACTGAGAGGTAGACAAAATGAGGAGACAGAGAAATGTGTCCCAAATGAAAGCACGAAATCACAGGCCATCTATGCAAAACAGAAGTAAGTAATATACCTTGATACAGAATGTAAAATAATGATCATAAAGAGACTCACTGGACTTCAGCAAAGGGTGGAGGACATCAGTGAGACCCTTGACAAAGAGATGAAAGATAACATATCAGAGGTGAATAACTCAATAAATGAAATTAAAAAATAGAATAGATTAAAATAGATAAAATTCAGTCAAGAGAAGCACACGATAAAAGGATGTAAAATATGATACCAAATATCCAAAAATTGGAAGGGAGAGTAGTAAAGAATGAGTTCTATATTAAGTAACCATCAGCGTAATATAGACTGCTATATGCAGAAAATGTCATATGTAAACTGAATAGTAACCACAAATCAAAAAAACAGTAATAGATATGCAAAAGTAAAGAGTAAGGAATCCAAGTATATCACTAAAGAAAACCTGCAAACCATAGAAGAAAGACAAGAAGGGATCAGAGGAAAACTGCAAAAACAACCACAAAACAAGTAACAAAATGGCAATAAATACATATCTATGAATGATTACTTTGAGTGTAAATGGACTAAATGTACCAATTAAGAGACATAGGATGACAGAGTGGTTAAAAAAACAAACAAACAAACAAACAAACAAACAAGACCCATCTATATGCTGCCTACAGGAGTCTCATTGAAGACCTAAAGACACATGCAGATTGAAAGTGAGGGGACAGAGAAACATTTATCATGCAAATGGATGTCAAAAGAAAGCTGGAGTAGCAATACTTACATTGGTCAAAAGAGACTATGGAGTCTATAAAGAGACAAAGATGCTATGTAATGAGGGGAATCCAACGAGAAGATATAACAATTACAAATATACATGCACGCAATGTGAAAGCACCCAAATAGATAAAACAGTTAATAAGCATAAAAGAACTAATCACTAGTAATACAATAAGGGACTTAAACATGCCACTTACATCAATGGACAGACCGTCCAAACAGAAAACTAGCCAGGAAACAGTGGCTTTGAATGACATCCTGGACCGGATGGACTTAAAACAGATATATTCAGAAAATTCCATCCTAAAACAGTAGAATAGACATTCTTTTTAAGTGCACACAGGACATTTACCAGAAATAGATTTCATATTAGGCCACAAAAGAAGCCTCAACAAGTTCAAAATGTTGAAGTCATACCATGCATCTTTTCTGGCCACAATGCCATGAAAGTAGAAATCAAACCCAAGAAAAAATATGGAAAAAGCACAAATACATGGAGATTAAATAACATGCTATTAAACAATGAATGGGTCAACCAAGAAATCAAAGAAGAAATTAAAAGTTACGTGGAAATAAACAGAAATGAAAACACAATGGTCCAAAACCTTTGGGATGCCGCAAAAGTCCTTCTAAGGGGGAAGTTTATAGCAATACAGGCCTATCTCAAGAAGAAAGAAAAATCTCAAACAGCCTAACCTTACAACTAAAAGATCTAGGAAAATAACAAAACCCAAAACTCAAAACCAGTAGAAGGGAAATAATAAAAAAAAGTAAAAAAAACAAAAATAAAAAAAGGAAATAAATGATATAGAAACTAAAAAACAAACAAACAAAAAAACCCAATAAAACAGATCAATGAAACCAGGAGCTGGTTCTTTGAAAAGATCAACAAAATTAATAACCCACTAGCCAGACTCCAAAAAAAAGAACACAGACCCACAAACACACACACACACACACACACACACACACACACACACACACACCAAGGACTCATATAAACAATATTGCAAATGAAAGAGGAGAAATACACCACAGAAATACAAATAATTGTAAGAAAATATTATGAAAAACTATGTGCCAACAAATTAGACAACCTAGAAAAACTGGGTAAATTCCTAGAAACATAACCTACCAAAACTGAAGAAAGAAAAATAGAAAATTTGAACAGACCAGCAAGGAGATTGGATCACTAATCAAAAAACTCCCAACACACTAAAGTCAAGTACCAACAACTTCACAGGCATATTCTACTAAACATTTAAAGAAGAGTTAATTGGGGCACCCAGGTGGCTCAATTGGTTAAGTGTGGACTTTGGCTTCAACATAATAAAGGCTATATATGAAAAACCAATAGTAAACATCATTCTCAATGGGGAAAACCTGAGAGTTTTTACCCTAAGGTCAGGAACAAGGCAAGAATGTCTACTCTCACCACTTTTATTCAATGTAGTACTGGACATCCTAGTCACAGCAATCAGAGGACAAAAAGAAATTAAAGTCATCCAAATTGGTAACAAAGAGGTAAAACTATTTGCAGATGACATGATACTATACATAGAAAAGTCTAAATCTCTAAAACTCTAAAACCTCCACCAAAAAACTAGAACTGATACATGATTTCAGTAAAGTTGCAGGGTACAAAGTCAATGTGCAGAAATATGTTGCATTTCTATGCAACCGAGTAATAAAGACTATTTGTTAATGATGAGGCAGCAGAAAGAGAAATTCAGAAAATAATCCCATTTATAGTTACACCAGAAATATTCAGATACCTAGGAATAAACCTAACCAGAGAGGTGAAAGATCTACACTTTGAAAACTATAAAACACTATAGTAAGCTATAAAAGAATTGAAGATGACACAAAGAAATGGAAAGATATTCCATGCTCATGGATTTGAAGAACAAATATTGTTAAAATGCCTATACTACCCAAAACAATCTACAGATATAATGTGATCCCTATCAAAATCACAATAGCATTTTTCACAGAACTAGAACAAAAAATCCTAAAATTTATGTGGAACCACAAAAGACCCCAAATAGGCAAATCAGTTTTGAAAAAGAAAACCAAAGGGCGCCTGGGTGGCTCAGTTGGTTAAGTGCCAACTTAGGCTCAGATCATGATCTCACAGTTTGTGGGTTTGAGCCCCATGTTGGGCTCTGTGCTGACAGTTCAGAGCCTGTAGCCTGCTTCAGATTCTGTGTCTCCCTCTCTCTGCCCCTCCCCCTGCTCGTGCTCTGTCTCTATCTCTCAAAAATAAACATATGTTAAAAAATTAAAAAAAAAAAGCAAAGCTGGGGGTATCACAATTCTAGACTTCAAGTTATATTACAAAGCTGTAGTAATCAAAACATTCGGTACTGGCATAAAAAGAGACACACGATCAACAGAATAGAAGGTCCAGAAATAAACCCATGATTGTATGGTCACTTAGTCTTTGACAAAGCAGGGAAAAAATATCCAGTAGGAAAAAGACAGTCTCTTAAACTGATTGTGTTGGGAAACCTGCCAGCCACATGCAAAAGATTGAAACTAGACCACTTCTTACATACACTTACATACTAGACCATTTCTTACATACACAAACTCAAAATGGATTTAAAGAATTAAATGTGAGACCAATTTCATGAAAATCCTAGAGGAGAACACAGGCAGGCTCCTCTTTGGCATCAGGTGTAGCAGCTTCTTACTTGATATATATCCTGAGGCAATGGAAACAAAAGCAAAAATAAACTATTGGGACTTAATCAAAATCAAAACCTTCTGCATGACGAAGGAAACAATCAACAAAACCAAACGGCAGTTTATGGAATGGGAAAAGACATTTGCAAATGATCTATCTGATAAAGGATTAGTATCCAAAATATATAAAGAACTTATAAAAGTCAACACCCCCAAACCAAATAATCCAAGTAAAAAATGGACAGAAGACATGAATAGACATTTTTCTGAAGAAGACATACAGATGGATAATAGACATATGAAAAGATGCTCAATATCATTCATCAGGGAAATACAAATCAAAATACAATGAGATATCACCTCATGCCTGTCGGAATGATGAGAAAACAAAGGAACAACAACAACAACAAACAAGAAACAAGCTTTGGCAAGGAGGATGTAGAGACAAAGAAACCCTTGTGCACAGTTGGTGGGAATGCAAACTGGTACAGCAACTATGGAAAACAGTCTGGAGGTTCCTCAAAAAGATAAAAAAAAAAAAAGAAAGAACTACTCTATGATTCAATAATTGCACTACCGGGTATTTTCCCAAAGAATACAGAAACGTTAATTCAAAAGGATATATACACCCCTGTGTTTATTGCAGCGTTATTTATAATAGCCGAATTATGGAAGTGGTCCAAATGTCCATTGATAGATGAATGGATAAAGAAGGTGTGGGGGTGTGTGGGTGCATTTGTGTGCGTGTGTGTGTGTGTGTGTATACCTATATGTGTGTATACACACACACAATGGAATATTATTCAGCCATAATAAAAAAAGTGAAATCTTGCCAATTGTAATGACATGGAGGGAGCTAGAGAGTATAATACTAAGCAAAGTAAGTCAGTCCAAGAAAAACAAATACCATATGACTTCACTCATATGTAGAATTTTAGAAACAAAACAAATGAGTAAAGGAAAAAAAGAGACAAACCAAGAAACATGCTCTTAACTATAGAGAACTCACTGATGGTTGTTAGAGCAGTTAGGTGGGAGAATGGGTGAAATGGGTGACGGGGAGTAAGGAGGGCACTTGTGGTAATGAGCACTGAGTGATGCATTACTGTATCACTGTATCGTACACCTTAAAACAATATAACACTGTGTTAACTAAACTGGAGGTAAAATGAAATATATCTCACTGAGTTACATAAAGCATAAGGCATATTTTTATCATTTTATAAAGAAAGGTCTAGAGAAGCAGTTCTCAAGACTTTTGTTCTTTTAATGAGACATACTTAAGTTATAAGAATGTTCAAATTTTCAGCACATTTCAAAAAAACATTTTTATATTATTAGGTTGCAACACAGATAAAAAGTCAGTAAGTTGTCAACTCCTGAGTATAAAAAAGCACACACATACACAAACAGAAAGTAAAGCTAAGTTTACTATACTTACAGCAGGAAAGTAGAATAACAATGTGAAGATTCTTATTAGTGCCTTGGAAGTATAGATACAAACATAGATGTTTTTAATGTTCTAGCTCTTTGGTGTTCCGGGATGTGGGCTTCAGTGGTTTAAAGAAGATATTTACATAGGGAGAAGGAAGTGGTTGCAATTGACTAAAGTTTTTAACAAACAGTGTGCAGGAAAAAGCATGAATCTTAAAGCAAGTCATTATAACTAAGCTGTTGTTTGAAAAGAAAATTGTTTGCTCAGGTAAGATAACTGATGTGCTAATAAAAGACTTGTTTGCCTAGATGGATAAACTCTTTGTCCAGATAAATTTGTTTATAGGAATTTCCTGAAGTAAACAGTAAAATTATTAATTTACACCTTTATCTTTCTAGAAAGGAATGTTCTGGACAAATAATTATGTCAGTTTGATACACAGGATCTCAGTTCTCAATCCTGGTCATTAAACTATGTATATTCAAGTGGTCTCATGTCAATATTCAAGGTTATAAATGATTCCCTTGATAAGAAATTGATGATATAACTTTCTGCCTCACTCAGGAAATGATATTGGAATCTCGATCATTGAGAGTGATGAATAACTCTAATTTTTAACATAAAATGAATTATTCACCAGTGTTATTTTAAATGAAAAGTGCTATTCTATCAAATTATTTATAAAAAAAACTTAAAACACAATGATGTAATATCTTTTTTAAGAACCATTGCCTGAGAAGCAAACCTAAATGCCAGTAAATTTGCATGCTAAAATTGAATTTCCTCTCTTCTAACACCAAAGGAAAGATCTGTTAGTAAGAATCTATTCCTACAATTATTATTGCTCCTTCTACATAAGAACCATGTACTTAAAAAAACCTGATTTCCTTTATATACATATATCAAAATAATTTAGTTTAAACACATGTGCATATGTACTTGCAGGCGCACAGATGCACATAAGAATTGTTGAAGCCTAGTTGGGTTTTGGAGTTTCAGTATGAGTTTAACCATGGATTAGGTGATTGACAAATTCACTTCTCTGAGAACACCATTTTTTTCTATCTTTAAACTTAAGGCATTGAAATCTATAATCTTTAAGGTTCCTTTTTTACCCTCATGATTTTATAAGGCTAGATTATGCATGCGTGTGTGTGTGTGGTGTGTTTGAAAAATTTCAAATTCTGGAATTCTGTAGAATATGAGGTAGGACATGGTAGGTCACAAAAAAGTTTTGTTTGTATTTTAACAGATTTATGGGAAAAAAAACACTCCTTTTCCCTTTGGTGATTTCTTCACATTTTCTAGTTAACTATAAATTTAACATAAGGAATAATGCAGACATTTTTAATGACCAATTAAGGCATCAGTTTTACTGATAGAAGCATTGCTTTTTCTGATGAGCAAAGTCTAGGTGTAGATGAATTGGTTTCCACGAATTTCCTCAATCAAAGTGTAACATATTTATTACACGTTGCTACACGCGTCTAATGCCAGGAATAAATAGTAAAGCCTATTCTGACTGGTAATGTCATAGGACATTTGACAATAAGGTACATAGAATATATTATTGTTTACATTTGTTTCATGAACCTCTCTCTAGAACTTCTTAATGTCCAGAATGGAAGATGGATGAATCCAGAAAAATAGTATTTCCTTGTGTAGTCAAAAGTAGAGAAGCTTTTAGTACAGTGAATCTTTTAAAATGTTTCCTAGGACATTTAGTTCAGTTTGACAAATATTTACATAGCACTTAATGTTGTAGATAATAATTCACATGTCATCCCAGAGTCCTGGAGTCCTAGATGGCATGCCTTGGGATGCCTGTCCTTTATAAAACTATGCACCACTTTTCCAGGGAGTTTCAGTTCTTAACTGAAATAAGAAAAATGGGTTGCTTTCAACAATCTTTATAAAGATTTAAGAATGACATATGTGAAAAATCTTTTAAAGATGAAATGCTGTGAATATAAAGCCTGGGATATAAATCAAGAAGCAGAATACTTCTTCAATCTTCCTGAGCAAAATGATATCAACCTGGTGGTCCATTATCTGTGTCACCTGGAGCTTTTTGAGATGGAGACCTGTAAACACACATGATAAGTCTGCAATCTTCAAAAGGTCATTAATTAAGAAATGAGTAGAAATATTGAGGAGAAGTATGGCAACAAAAGATTATATTTAAGGCATAACAGCATGTTTGAGCTTTTTGTGAAATATAAGAATGCAAACCAAATCACTAAAGCAACTGATATTTGCATGAATAAAGAAAAGAATTTTGAAAATTTAATTTCTCGTGTGGAACACAATTATTGTCAATCATCATAAAAAAATATTGAGTGCCTTCTGTGTGTTTTGTGGGTCTAGATATTTGTTTTACACACATAGAGGGTGATGCTATAATTATATGTCTTGTACATATTGAATTTCAATTGCTGAAATGCAAGAGTTTCCACAGTATGTAATTTTTAGATAATGAGATCATTTTGAAAATACAATGTTTTCCTTCTCTGCAAATGATCTAGCAGAATATATGACTTATTAATTTATGTTTTCACTCATCTGTTTTTCAGTTAGTTACTTGCTGTTTGTTACTCTTTGTTTTAGGCACTGAGAATATTACAAGATTCCTTTCCCTTGGGAATCTTATCTTTTTTAAAAAAAATTTTTTGATGTTTATTTTTGACAGAGAAGAGAGAGTGCAAGTGGGGGAGGGACGGAGAGAGAGGGAGACAGAGAATCCAAAGCAGACTCCAGGCTCCGAGCTGTCAGCACAGAGCCTGATGCGGGGCTTGAACACATGAACCGTGAGATCATGACCTGAGCCAAAGTCGGATCCTCAACCAACTGAGCCACCCAGGCGTCCTGAATCTTAACATTTATGTAGATTCTAGAGTTAAGACACTGGGTTGGCTTATCGGCTGTGACGCTTCCGCATGTTTGCATTTCTGAAAAGGATGTGTCAGCTGTCAGTTTTCCAGAGGACCACTGGAAAAATTTTTGATCAAGGCAAAACTGAGTTTACGGCCATATCTCAGAGATATTGCTGGTTCAGTTCCATACCAGCACAGTAAAGTGAATATTGCAATAAAGTGAGTCAAATAAAGGTTTTGGTTTCCTAGCGCATATAAAAGTTATGTTTATACTGTAGTCTGTTAAGTGTGCGTGCAGTATCATTATGTCTAAGGAATGTACAGACCTTGGTTAAAAAATGTTTTACTGCTTAATAATGCTAGCTATCTTGTGAGCTTTTAGCAACTCCTAATCTTTCTACTGGCGGAGAGTCTTGACTTGATGTTGATAGCTGCTGACTGATCAGGGTGGTGGTGGTTGAAGGTTGGGGTAGTTTTGCCAATCTCTTAAAATGGGACAATAGTGAAGTTTCTGGCCTCAATTGACTCTTCCTTTCACAAATAATTTCTCTGTAGCATGTGATGCTGTTCAACAGCATTTTAACCAGACTAGAATTTATTTCAAAATTGAGTCGTCTCACACTCTGCCACTGCTTTATCAACTAAATTGTAATATTTTAAATCCTTTGTGGTTATTCCAGTAATATTCACAGCATCTTCACCAGAAGCATATCCCATCCAAAGAAAACACTTCCTTTGCTCACCTAGAGGAAGTAACTTCTCATCCATCAAAGTTTTATCATGAAATTGCAGCAACTCAGTCACGTCTTCAGGCTCCATCTCTGATCTAGTTCTCTTGCATCTACACTCACTTCCTCCACTGAAGTCTCAAACCCCTCAAAGTTGTCCAGGAGGATTGGAGTCAGCTTCTTCCAAACTGCTATTAATGCTGACATTTTCATCTCTTTCCACGAATCATGAATATTCTTAATGACATCTATAATGGTGACTTGTTTCCAGAAGTTATTCAATTGACTTTGTTCAGATCCATCATAGAAACCACTATCTATGGCAGCTGAAGCCTTGTGAAATGCATTTCTTAAATAACAATGCTTGAAAATCAAAATTACTCCTTGATTCATGGGCTACGGAATGGATGCTGTGTTAGCAGACATGAGAACAACATTAATCTCATTGTACATCTCCATCAGAGCTCTTGGGTAGCTAGGCGCATTGTCAGTGAGCGATAATATTTTGAGAAGAATCTTTCCTGATCAGTAGATCTCAACGGTGGGTTTAAAATATTCAGTAAACCATGTTGTAAACAGATGTGTTGTCACCCAGGCTTTGTTGTTCCATTTATAGAGCAGACAGAATAGATTTAGCATAATTCCTGAGAGCCCTAGGACTTCCAGAATAATACACGCTCACTGCCTTCAACTGAAAGTCACCAGCTGCATTAGCCCCAGCAATACAGTCAGTTTGCCCTTTGAAGCTTTGAAGCCAGGCATTGACATTTCATCTCCAGCTGTGAAAGTTCTAGATGGTATCTTCGTCCAGTAGGAGGCTGTTTCATCTACGTTGAACATTGGTTGTTTAGTGTAGCAACCTTCTTTGATTATCTGTGCTAGACCTTCTGGGTCACTTGCTGTAGGTTCTACGTCAGCACTTGCTGCTTCACCCTGAACTTGTATGTTCTGGAGATGGGCTTCTTTCCTTCAACCTCATAAACCTACCTCTGCTAACTTCAGACTTTTCTCCTGTAGTTTTCTTGTCTTTCTCAGCCTTTGTAGAATTGAAGAGGGTTGGGGCCTTGCTCTGCATTGGGTTTTGGCTTAATGTTGGGAATGTTGTGGATGGTTTGAGCTTCTATCCAGACCAGTCAAACCTTTTCCACATCATCGGAAAGGCTGTTTCCCTCATCGTTCTTGTGTTCACTGGACTGGTACTTTTCATTTCCTACAAGAACTTTTCCTTGGCATTCCCAACTTAGCTAATTTGTGTGATGCCAGAAGCCTAGCTTTTGGCCTATCTTGGTTTTTGTATGTCTTCTTCACTAAACTTAATCCATCATTTCTAGCTTTTGATTTAAAGTGAGAGATGTGTGACTCTTCCTTTCACTTGAATACTTAGTGGTCATTTTAAGATTAATAATTGGCCTAATTTCAGTATTGCTGCATCTGAGGGAATAGGGAGGCCTGAGGAGAGGGAGAGAGATGGGGGAATGATTGGTCAGTGGAGCAGTCAGATCACATACTATGTTTATCACTTAAGTACGCCGTTTTATATGGGTACAGTTCATGGCACCCCAAAACAATTGCAATAGTAACATCAAAGATTATGGATCACAAGTTAACATAACACATGTAATAGTAATGGAATTGTTTGAACTGTTAAAAGAATTACAAAGATATGATGCACAGACACAAAGCGAACCGATCCTGTTGGAAAATGGTGCCGATGGAATTGCTTAGTGCAGGGTTCTTGCAAACTGTCAACTTGTAAAACATACCATATATGCAAACGGCAGTAACATGAAACACAATAAAATGATGTAGGCTTGTATGTAATTTGCTGCTACAAGGCATGTAATGTTAAATTTATGTGTCAATTTGGCGAGGCCACAGTGCCCAGACACATGTTGACTTATGAATGTTGCTATAAAGGTATTTTAACACAATTAACATTTTAATTAGGAGACTTTGAGTGAGCAGATTAGGCTCCATTATGTGGGTGGGCCTCACCCAAACAGTTAAAGAGTTTAAGAAAAAAGATTTTTCTCCTCTGAGGAAGGGGAAATTCTGCCAGCAGAATGCCTCTGGACTGGAATTGCAACATCATTCTTCCCTGGGTTTCTAGCCCAGCAGCCCATCCAGGACGTTTTAAGACTTGGCAGCCTTCCCAGTCACATGAGCCCACTTCTTAAAATAAATCTCTCTCTCTCTCTGTATATAAATACACATTCTATTGATTTTGTTTCTCTAGAGACCCTGACCAGTACAAGTGATAACACCATCTTGACGGAGGTTAAAGAACATCTTGGAAGGGAGAAATCAGGGACAGATATGTATAGCATTTCGTTAAAAATGATTTCTTAATCTGAATAATTTTAAACAAGTCCTGCAATTCGAGGGGCTTGTTTGGAATGGGAAGAGGTTATGGCTCAATAGCTCTGGGTTGATGGAGGTATAGTCCAGGCAGGTACTGATAGGCCACTTGCTAGTCCCAATAGGTACATTATTTCAGTTGGTTCAAAGTCTTCAAGGAGGAAATATCTTCAGGAAGCAGCAGTGAAGTTATTTTGCCTAATCTCAGGGCTTTTTGTTGTTGCATAAAAACAGGGAAAAAAAGGTTTTTCCAGAATTGTTTAGAACTAGGACAGGAAAGTATGCCATTTCACTTCTAAAGTTTATGTGTGTATACAAGATGTTCGAGAATAGAAGAGTCCAACAAGACTTTGGCAGCAAGAATCCATTCGTGGTGGCCTCTTTGAAATCAATATAAGTATTTATTTCTGATATTGCAAAGGAGTCTCATTAGTGAATTACGTGCTGGGTCACAAGTCAGAAATCCCGGTTACCAGTTCTGATTCCACGTCTCACTAACTGAAGGACTTAGTAAGTCTTTTAACATCTTTGAGTTTACTGACTTTCCGTATGGGATCCTGGCCAGGATCTGATTCAATTTTAAAATCCTGTTATTTCCTGAATAAATAATAAAAAATGGAGAATATGTAGTAAGTATGAGGTTCCTCAGAGGTTGTCTGATCAAATGATGATGGAAAAGAAAATTTGGGACACACTAGACAATAATAGATTTCTCAAGAAGTAGTGACTGAAGCATCTTGAATATAGAGATGATTATTTGAGGCTACCTTTATCATGATAGTTTAATCTACAGTGGTGTAGCCCTTCCATTGGCCACTATAAGTAAATAAGTAAGTAAATAAATATCAGGCTCCTGTGACTATGAAAATTTAGTCATTGAACGGATGAGCAGATCTTTGCAATTGGAAAAGTGATAGCGAATTCGAGTATTTCTGTGTGGTGGCATTCAAGTCAATATGCACACTATTACAGCTGCTCATAGGGACCCTGGGTGATCTTATTTAGAGATACTTTGTCACAAAGTCTAAAATAGTTGCCAGAAGAGTTGAAAGTGTTTTAGAAACCATTTGCTTTATTTCTGTTACATGATAGATAAATACAGCCCTGTAATGCCTGCTATAAATAATGCACTTGTTTAGTAAAATTAGTGTTGCACAGCACTGCGTGTCCTTTTCCTTCACAGTTCGATGGCACTGGGATGGCAGGGAGTTCCTGCCACAGGTATCAGCTGCTGCTTGTGCTGTCATCGGTCTCCAGCAGTGGTTCTGTTAATTATCTTGCGATAGTGTCTGAGGCAGAGAGCAATCTCTCCTAAAGAGCAGACAGATTTAAAGAGGCAGAATTAATGAAAATTGATTCACACATTCTGTCATGTAGAGGTCTGCTGGGAGCCTTTCTTTCATATCCCCCTCCCCATTTCGTGATGTTGTACAACATGGTACAGGTGGGAATCCCTACCTTGGGATACTAATTATGGAGCTTGAATGGGATTAGCCACAGTGATTGGCAGTGTAATGCATGAAAGGATTTTAAAATTTACTTCATTTAAGGGATTTCGCGAGGGACCAATTCTTTCTTCTGACTTTTATAAGTGGTTATTGAGAAGTTGACAAAGCTGAAAATCCAAGGTCACTAAGGATTATCGGAAAACCTACAAACGAATTATAAATTTTAGTAGTTAATTGTTCAAAATTGTGTACCTGAAAAAGGCATGTGGAGTACTGGAAAGATAAATAACAGATAGATAAATATATCAGTATATGCTGGTAGTTTTTATTTATTGTTATTTTTTAAGTTTATTTATTTTGAGAGAAAGAGCGTGGACACATGCACGCACAAGCGCATGGGTGTAGGAGGGGCAGAGAGAGAGTGAGAGAGAGAATCCCAAGCAGGCTTCTCACTGTTCGTGCAGAGCCCCACATGTGGCTCAATCTCACAAACCATGATCTCCTGCCCTGAGCTGAAATCAACAGTCGGATGCTTTTTAAAAATTTTTTTTTAATTTTTTTTCTTTTTTGGAGAGAGGGTGCATGAACAGGGGAGGGCCAGAGGGAGAGGGAGAGGGAACCACTGAATCCGAAGCAGGCTCCAGGCTCTGAGCTGTCAGCACAGAGCCCGATGCGGGGCTTGAACTCACGAACCATGAGATCACGACCTGAGGTGAAATCAGACGCTTAACCGACTGAACCACTCAGGTGTCCCAGTAGTTTTTATTATTTCATTTTATTTTATTTTTTAAATGTTTATTTATTTTTGAGAGGAGAGACAGAGACAGAGAGTGAGTGAGCAGGAGCATGAGCAGGGCAGAGAGAGAGGGGGACAGAGGATCTGAAGTGAGTTCTCTGCTGACAGCAGACAGCCTGATGAGAGGCTTGGACTCAGGAACTGTGAGATCATGACCTGAGCCAGTCGGAATACTTAACTGACTGAGCCACCCAGGCATCCCAGTTTTTAATTGTTTTAATGAAAGGCTCTGTGTTTTGGAATTTATACTTTAACATACAAAAATAGCAGATTTTTAATCTGAAAATTAATTTAATAAGACAACTCGATAATCACCAAGACCTTTTTATACTATTCATAACTGACCATTACCAATTTCTTCCGAAAAGTGAAGCAATATGACCGTGAATCAATATGACCGTGAATCAAAGTGATCTAATCCTGAATGCTAGGGGTTATGTTTTCTTCACCAAGGAAATAGTTGATATAAATTCTAAGCTGCTGTAACAATGGCAACAACAACAAAAAACCCCACCAAAACAGTTAAGCAAGATAAATACTCTCCTGCAGGTCTCCAATTTGAAGATTTAAGCAGTGCAAATAATACCTTAGATACAGCCATTCCAAAGAGTGTGGTCCAGGGCTCACGGTGTGCTGTCTTCATCTTCTCCTGTGGTCTGGGAGCCCAGATCCTACCCTCCATCCTTCGGGGAGAAGAGAAGTTACATGTGGGAGTACCCCCCTCCAGGAAGGAAGGAGGCGTGCTTTCTGGATTTTTAAAAGCAGAACCCTGAAGGCACATATCACCTTTGTTTCTCCACTGTTAATCATTAGCCAAGTGCTGCTGCCCAGCGAAATGCCCACTTTGATGGAGGAAGCAGAGGAAGGATATCAGAGAAGAGACAGCATGAATAGGAAATGGAAAAAGCAAGTAAGATGAACAATTAGAATCAGCAAGTTGAAAGACTTAATAATGGCCTGAGTTTTCTTAAGAATTCTCATGATTTCACATTTGATACATTAAGAATCCTAATAAGAATTAGAAATTTAATATGGAACATAAATAATGATTTGGATAAAAAACAAGTCCTGTGAAGTCTTTTTTTTTTTTACATATTTAACAGATGTTGAGCATAGTATTTTAGATAAAATGTGAAATAAGTATAGGAAGAAATAAGGAATGGTAGTAAATACAAATATAATGATATAAGTCATATTTATCTTTTGTATTTATTTTCTCAAGTATTCTTTGTTCTTCAAGTTGACGGAAATATGTCATTCCTTATAACAAAATGAAGATTTCTAAACAGAATTTATACCTCCTTGAATGTTACAAATATAATATGTAGCAGTGTTACTATTATCGCATAAAAGTGTTTTGATCAGTATTTGCTATCATAACATGTGCTTATTCTTTCCAGAAACATGTCTAAACCTCTGAACGTTTGTAAAAATGCTGTTAGAACTTTGAGCAGTACACAGGGAAATACAACAGTCAGGACTCATTACTTCAGGCCACTTAACAATCTGTCATTTTATTTATTTATTTTTTTTAACTTTTTTTTTTTTTTTTTTTTTTTAATTTTTGAGACAGGGAGAGACAGAGCATGAACAGGGGAGGGTCAGAGAGAGGGAGACACAGAATCTGAAACAGGCTCCAGGCTCTGAGCTGTCAGCACAGAGCCCGGCGCAGGGCTCGAACTCATGGACCGCGAGATCGTGACCTGAACCGAAGTCGGCCGCTTAACCGACTGAGCCACCCAGGCGCCCCAACAATCTGTCATTTTAAAATAAGGGATTTTTCAGAGGAGATTTACAGCATCAAGTTTTCTGAAGGAAGTATTAGTGGAATTATTCAGGTCAAGAATTACAGTCTAATAAAAGCAAAGATGTTCTATTACTTTATAGATACGTTGCATCCGTTTTTGGCACTTCTAACTTGCTTATCCAAAAACATAGCATAACAATTTAGGACAGATTAAAAGTGTTATATTATTTGATACTGTTTGTAGGCTACACATGAACAGGTATATACCCAAAAAGTGGAAGCAAAAAAAAAAAAAAAAGCCTTAAGGCTTTATAAATACAATCTTACTGAATTCCCTATGTTTATATTTGGCTAATCAAAGTTTAAAAATATAAACCTTGACAGTATCCTATGCTTAATACTAAAGGGGAATGACATCAACATTGTTCTGAATAAAAATAAATAGATAAAAACTTTTGTTTCTAGCAAGTGGTTTTATTGCATAAATTAATATCTATTGGCTTTATTTTTTAAATTTTATTTTATCTGGTCTTTAATATATTTGGAATAAAAGGGATTGAATTATATTGGTAGTTTTTAAGATAGCCATGACTCAGAATGGTAAAATTTGCATTTATACATCCTTGCAAACTGGAATTCTGCACTGAAAAACATGTGAAATAAGGGTTTGTTAGCTTTTCCTGAAAGTACTATTGTTTGGGGGAATTTATATTTCCATGTGTACCCCTGACTTTGTTTATCTCTGAAGCAAAGAAAATAGGTAGTTCTCTCTTCAAAGTAACCTGATGTGGAGATTGGGAAAAGATTAGATACTCTTCAGTATAGTGCTTATAAGGGTACAAATGTAGAATTTTGAGGTAGAATCCGTTGTAGCTACAGAAATATATATTTGTAGCTACATGAATCTATTATTTGTAGCTATAGGAATATATGAAGGCCAGTTTTTCAAACTCACACATTGTTTCCATTTATGCTGTTTTTAGTCCTATGAAAACATATCCCTTGATTATAACTAGTTAATGCATTGAAACCACTTAGAAGTAACAATTCCAAAAGACAGTGAGAGAGAGAGAGAGAGAGAGAGAGAGAGAGAAAGAAAGAAGTAATAATTGCTTTTCATAACTTTTATATTCCATAGCATACATGTGTATCAAATCACATTGGTTTAATAAAGTTAGATATTAGCATTGAGAAGAGGAAGACGATGCCTTTATGGTTTTGTTCTTTGGAGCAAAAAGTGTCAGGATGACTGATGTAGGTTGAAGCTGTCAGAGAATGGACTCGGGGGTGGGAGGTGAGTAGAGTTTAGAAGCACCAAGACCTTCATTTTACTTTAGCACTCCCTGCTTCTCTCCCTCTGCCCCCAACACGCACACTTAATGACGAGGATGTGGCTTCCCTGATGCATACTGGATCAGGAACTAAGTATGCCCAACATCTCTCACGCTCACTCAGTTGGGAGGACTCTATAGCAGAATGCTTCTTTCCCATATCTGAAAAATCATACTCAATACCCAAATAAAAATGTTACTTGGTAATTTATTCTGTTTCATATCTTTTTTTTTTTTTCAGGGCACTATGCTATGAAATCATTTAACTAACTTCTGTAATTCTCATCACCGATTTAACCCATCCCCCCACTAATCTCCCCTCTGGTAATCATCAGTTTGTTCTCTTAAATTAAGAGTCTGTTCTTGGTTTCTCTGTCTGTCTCTTTCTCTCTTATGTTTTCCCTTTGCTAGTTTTTTTTTTTTTTTCTTAAATTCCACATGTGAGTGAAATCATGTGGTATTTGTCTTTCTCTGATAGACTTATTTCACTTAGCATCATACTATCTAGTTCCATCTATGTTGTTGGAAATGGCAAGATTTCATTCTTGTTGAATACTTTGGTTTCTTGTTAAATTTTTTAAAAATGTTTTTATTTTTGAAAGAGACAGAGGTGGTGTGAGTGGGGGAGGGAATGACAGAGGGGAGAGGGAATGATAGAGAGGGAGAGAGAGAATCCCAAGCAGGCTCCACGCTTCTAGTGTGGAGCCTGATGTGGGGCTCAAACCCACAAAACTGTGATATCATGACCTGAGCCAAAACCAAGAGTCAGACACTTAACTGATTGAGCCCCCAGGCGCCCCTCTGGTTTCTCTTCAGATCGAATAAATATTTCACTTTTTTATGGCTGAATAATATTCTGTTGAGTGTGTGTGTTTGTGTGTGTGTGTGTGTGTGTATACCACATCTTTATCCATTCATCAGTTGATGGATACTTGGGCTGCTTCTGTATTTTGGCTATTGTGAATAATGCTGCTTATAAACATTAGGGGTGCATGTTCCCCCTTTCAATTAGTGTTCTTATATTTTTTGGGTAAATATGTAGTAGTGCGATTCCTGGAACCTAAGTTCTATTTTTAACTTTATTTTTTAGTCATAAAATATAATGTATTTTAATTTACTAGTTTAAGATGTAACAACATTCTTAGGAAATTTTTGTAATCATTTGGGTAATTAATGTAACATTGCTCTAGTTTTAGTTCCTTTACCATGTGATGGCATTACTGATAAAGAAATTATTTGATTAATTGAGAAATTCTTTTACTATTTTTAAAAAGTATTAGTTCTGTTTTCTACTCTTAACATTTTTTTTTTGCTTGTAAAGAAGACTACCATAATTTTTTTTTGAATATGAAATTCATTGTCATATCGGTTTCCATACAACACCCGGTGCTCATCCCAACAGGTTCCCTCCTCAATGCCCATCACCCACTTTCCACTCCCTCCCATCCCCCCATCAACCCTCAGTTTATTCTCAGTTTTTAAGAGTCTCTTATGGTTTGGCTCCCTCCCTCTCTAACTTTTTTTCCCCCCTTCCCCTCCCCCATGGTCTTCTGTTAAGTTTCTCAGGATCCACATAAGAGTGAAAACATATGGTATCTGTCTTTCTTTGCTTGACTTATTTCACCTAGCATATCACTCTCCAGTTCCATCCACATTGCTACAAAAGGCCATATTTCATTCTTTCTCATTGCCAAGTCATATTCCATTGTGTATATAAATCACACCTTCTTTATCCATTCATCAGTTGATGGACATTCAGGCTGTTTCAAAAGAAGACTACCATAATTTGATCATTTATTTTGTTAATGTTAAAGTGTGCCTTAAAGGTTACTATTTCAGCAATTCACTTTCATTTTTAGTGCTTCTATTAGTTTTCAATTTGCTGCTGTAACTAATTACCACCAAACTGGCTTAACCCAATACAAACTGAGTTTTTTTAATAGTTCTGCAGGTTAGGAAGTTGAGGTGGGTCTCACTGGGTGAAGTCAAGATGTTGGCAGGGCTGCTTTCCTTCTGGGGTTGTAGGGGTGAACCTGTTCCCTTCCTTTCCCGCTCAGACGGGGGCTTCCGCATCCCTGCGCTCACGGCCCTCTTCCTTTATCTTCCAGGCCGGAAGTCCTGCCTGTGTCTGTCCGAGCTCCATCCGCACATCTTTTCTCTTGCTCTCCCTGTTCTGCCTCACTGCCCACTTGCAAGGACCCTTGTGATGAGATTGCCTTGACCAGATAATCTAAGACGATCACCCCGTTATGAAGTCCTTAACTTGATCGGGTATATCAAAGTGTCAGGAAAAAGACATTCAACACATACCTTGACTTAATTAATCAAAATAGAATTTGGAAGGTTTTTTTTTTTTTTTAAAAACATCAAACAATAATATGATGGAAAAATTTTGGATATTATATTTGAAGTCAGTGGTTTTTATTTTTTATTTATTTTTTTACAAATTTGTTTAATGGCAAAAAGAAAATAATTCCTGCTAATAATACATTGCATATGTTGGACTTATAATGGAATAAAGAATTTTCTTGCCTCTTCTACGTAAGAGGAATTTCCTTCAGCACATTTCATTAGATACAGTAGTATTAAGTTGGTACCATTATTTTTCCAAATTACAAGCTGAGATTGAAAGCAGTTAACTTGCCCACATTAATAATACTTAATTAATAATTAGGTCTGTATTTGCAAATTAAGTGTTTTTAGTAAAGTTTCAAATATATAAAATCTTTCACTTCTTCATAAGCTTTTCCACCTTCAAAACATTTCAGCATAAGTATGCTTTATTTTGCTCATTGTTTTAAAATAGTTAAAAATTGGAGAAGAATATTAGAACAAAACTTAAACTTCAGCCCACATAGGATTTGCTGAAAACCTCAGAATGTATCACTGTCTCCATGGATTAGCCTTATAAAGTTGAATGATTTATAGCTGATAAGTTCTCTGTGACCTATCAGTCACAGGAAATGAACATAGAAAAACACCAAATGCTCCCAAATAAATATCACATTTTGAATAAAAACTAGTACATATAACAATAGGATGAATTAGTATCCATAATGAAAAATGATATTAGAAAGCTGTACTTAAAGCAGATGAACATAAGGGAAGGGAAGGAAAAATAAGATAAAAACAGAGAGGGAAGCAAACCATAAGAAATTCTTAAATACATAGACTCTCTTAAATACAGACAGTTGCTGTAGGGATGGTGGGTGGGGGAATGCACTAAATGGGTGAGGGGCATTAAGGAGGGCACTTGTTGGGATGAGCACTGGGTGTTGTATGTAAGTGATGAATCACTAAGTTCTACTCCTGAAACTAATACTACACTATATGTTAACTAACTTGAAGAAAGAAAGAAAGAAAGAAAGAAAGAAAGAAAGAAAGAAAGAAAGCAAGCTGTACTAGGAAACTTTGATTTTAGATATGTCACACGTTAAATATTTTGTGTCTGAAAATTAGTGACTGTAAAAGCAGAATGAGTAAAAGTAACTGATTTAAGGAACATGAAACACAAAGGACATTAGAAAATGTGCTAAATCCCTACCTTGGATTCAGATTTGCTTGTGCTTCCAGACAGATCTAACTTCATACCCCATGTTTTCTGGTAGAGATTATCCTCTGTAACTGAAGCAGAAAAGAAAACACAAAAAAACAAAATGTGAGTTAAAGCATAAGGGGTATTTATATTCACATTGTAAAGATGAGTCCTACGGGTCCTATTTTCCTTCTGCTCTCTGCAGCTGATATTAGAGGGTCTCAAGTAGCATGACACGATTTAAATATTCATGTAGATGGAGAACTTGTCACTACAAACTCCTAAGCAGTTTCTTTGACTTCTGTCGTCTCCCCCCATTCCGTTGTCCACGTGGCTGGCAGACCTGTGCAGCTGCTGTTACTCAAGCGCCCTCCACTTCTGTGTTCTTCTTCCCTCCTCCTCTTTCCCTGGATGATTCTGCTCCTTCAGGTCTCACCCTGGATTCCCAAAATCTAGATCCCATAATTTTTTTTTCTTCCCATCATCTGGAATACTCCTCTGGTTCTTGCCTCTTCACTTATCTAAATCATCCACTAGTGTGTGTCTCTGTGAATTCAGAGACACTGTTTTGAGTTGTTACACTAGTTTCTAGAACAAGCTACAACAAATATTCACTTAGCAAACTCATGGACATCCCCCTCTTGTCACTGATGCACAGTGCAGTGACTTTACTAGTCAAATTTCTAAAAATGTTCACATTATTTGCTAGCATATATTTTTTTGTTTTGTTTTTTTTCTGATTCAGTTGCTTCCATAAAATGGTTCTCATTATTTTGGTTTGGTAATGGATGGTTGCTAGGTTATTTTTGTCACTGAAATTACAAATCATATTCAGTGCTTTTTTTTTTTTTTTTTTTTTTTTTTTTTTTTTTTTTTGCGCCTGAACAGGGACCTGATCCCTGGACCAGTGCTTTTGACCTCAGATAGTCAGTCTGGGTGATTGTATTTGAATCAAGCATCATGGGCGTAGGGACTCCTTAGTAATCTACTTGAATTTTATAAAAAGAACGTATAGATGATGGTAAACAGCTGTTCCCCTTTTCATTAAGAAGAACAAATGAGAAGATAAGCATAATCGCAAGAGACAGGATTCAAGTTAGTTAATAGGGATTTTGTTTGCTCTTTTGTTTGCAAAATAAATTGTTGCTGAAGATTTATAAGAACTAAGAGAATACTAATGTTTCTTAAAGTGAAAATTTAAGAATTTTAGGACCAAAAGGGAATTAATCCATGAGACTTCTATTTGACTGCCAACATATATATTTCAGCCATGTCTGTGGCTTTCTATTCCTTCTGTTTCAACTTTACTCTGGTACCCCACATTATGCTTCTAATAGCAGTTGGCTTCTCCACTTCCTCCTCTTCCACTTGTTCAACAGATAGTGTAAAAAAAGCCATTTGTTTTTCTTTTGAAGCATGTTAAATCATCCCCCTGCTACAAGTGTTCTATTGCCTTTGCTTTGCATTTAGAATAAAACCCACACTCCTCAGCGAGGCCCACGAAATTCAACGCGATCTCTTTATTTCACACACTTATCTCCTGTCTTACGTCTTCACTCCATATTTTCAACACCCTGGATTTGGTTCTCTTCCTTGAATTTATCACTCTTGTTCATATTTTAGAGTCTTTGTAATTGATACTTATTCTGCCTGAACGTGCACCCCTAGGTTTCGCATGCTCGGCTCTTTCTTTTCAGTCTGGTCTTTGCCAAAAGATCACCCCCACAGGAAATACTCAATGACCATTTTATTCTAGCTCGGGCTGCCTTCCACTGCATCCATCCCCATGAACCTGTTTATTTTCTCCACAGAAACTAACACTATACAAAATCATCATGTATTTAGGTGTTGATGTGTCTATGGTTGTCCTTGTCTGTCTTCTTCAAGAACATGTACATTCTAGGACAGAAACCCTGTCAGTTTTCTTTATCTCTGCATCCCCGGGGCCTAACCCAGGCATAACCTAAAACAGGCATAACCTGACAAATGATACATATGGCAAGTCTCATGTTTAGAATACCACTGGATTCAAGAAACAAGTTCAGACGGAAAAGACATAATGCTTCATGAAAATCATTGTTGATGCAGCTTTCATACTTTTTGGTTTCTTTGAAAGCCTAATTATTGAAGTCACTCTGCTGTTAATTAATTTAGTACATGGTACATTAAGGTTTTTTTTCTCCCCTGTAATGTTCTATATTAGCAAATATTAAAAGAATCTCCATGGGTATATGAATGCAAACGTTTTCTCTAATGGGACTACCCATGGAGAAAATTTTATAAATCTATGCTTAAAACAATATTAATTATACCTGCCGTGAAGCAAAAACAAAATAAATAGCAGCTGTTGCTGTAATATAATACATTTAGTTTTTAATAGCTAGTACTAGATTTGCTGCTTTTTCTTTTGAACATCTCTAAGTGGAAATGATAGCAATTAACTTAAACTATACAGCATCTGTGAGCTGACTTGGTTTAGTCTTATAGCTGATCACTTTCCCAAAAAATAGAGTGTAGCATCTGCTGGCTAACTGTGTAGAGAAAATGGTCCAAATAGATTTCTATGTACCAACAATCTTCAAACAGTGCTTCTATAATGTTTATGTACATATAATGGCACTCTATTTTCCCACAAATAATAACTGTGCATCGTAGTATGTTATCATAAGTGTTTTGAATAAAATATGATCAGAATATTACTGTGAAGTGTCATTAGATTATTGGAGATGTTTTCCTAGCTGGCAACATAGCCAAACCCAATAACATCAGAATTATCAGTGAGCACATGATACTGGTTTGGCAGCAGATGTATTCGAATGATCAAGTGAAACTTCTTGCATATACCTTCCAAATGGGTATAGGAAACATTAATGTTTGATGCTATTGTTCTGTTCTATTTTAAGACTGATGATAAATCTTCCAGAGGTAACAGCTAACTTTATCTGTAACATAACAATTTATATGACATCCAGAGAAGTGATGTTAGTTAACTAAATATGTGAAAATAACCATAGATATAAAAGACTCTTAGCAGTATGTTGACATGAAAAAAAAGAGGCCAACTGAAATTCCAGGTTTATTTTCATTTTTTAAATATGTATTCATTTTTGAGAAAGAGAGAGAGACAGCGTGATAAGGGGAGGGGTAGAGGGAGAAGGAGACACAGAATCCGAAGCAGGCTCCAGGCTCCGAGCTGTCAGCACAGGGCCACACATGGGCCTCGAACTCATGAACCTCGAGATCATGACCTGAGTTGAAGGTGGATGCTTAACCGACTGAGCCACCCAGGCACCCCCAAAGGTTTATTTTAAATGTTTAGTTTTTATTACAGGGTTATAAACCTATCCCCATGTTTTCTTCTCTCCATACTTTTTTTTGAGTATATATTTTCCTAACATTAAATACCAACTAAATGTTAACTTCCTTAAATGTATATAGATATATACAGATGTATATAAATGTATACAGAGCCTCCTATCCATCCAGGTGTCAAATGGTCTTACCTTCGTATCTTGCAAGTGCTTCACCATTGCTTTGTTAAAAACCTTATTCTCTTTCTTCCCGTACTTCCCCAATCGACTTCTCAATCTGAGTTCTCTACTTTAATACTATCATCAGTATCCCAGATTAGATACTCTAGTATATTTTACATTAGTTCATCTCTTATACCACCCTGTATAGGTTACCCACTAACTCCTCATTCTGACTTAGAACTATCTGTGTGGATGATGGATCTTTTTTGTATCTCCATTACCATATCTTTTTTCTTTTTCTTTTTCTTTTCTTTTTTTTTTTTTTATTCTTTTATTCCATTGCTCTTACCTTCATTAGGTTATCATGTCCTCTTATCTGGACTACTGCCATGTTTTTTCTAATTGGATTCTCTGCACATTGTTCTTACCTATCCAATCCAATTACTTTTGTGATATAGAAAGTGGATCAAGTTATAGCCATAGTTTAGACTTCAGATGGCCTGGAATTATCCATAGTATAGAGCCCAGTTTCATTTATGTGGCATTAAGGACCCTCGACAATTTGAACACAGTTCTCGTTTTCAGTATCATCTGTTGTGGTTCTCCTTGTTCCGGTCCCAGTTTAAATAGCACTCCTCTACAGTTGCCTTCCTAGTCTATGCAGGGGAGAAAATCCATGCACCTTGCATTTTGCTTCCACACCTTAAATAAATTCACCTATTATAATAGTTAAGTATGGAATTATAATACAGTATTCATCTTTCTCTACAGGAACAATATGTGTGCTAGGTTAACCAAGACATAAAATGGTTAAAGAGTATGTGGTGAATGAAAGAGGGATAAATGGATCATTCTTAGGAATTGGGAAATGGCATGCATGGAGAAGTGATTATATGTGTGTGTTTATGAAACTCAAAAATAATGGTACATAACATAATGATTGAACACTATTTGTAGTAGGATGTGTACATATGGTTGGATAGAAGTAAGCATTTCTGAACACGTATCCAGTTGAGAGGGCTACTTCTAAGTGCTCATTTTCATGTTCTACCAGAATTCAATTTTGCCTTTTGTTTCATGAAGTAATCACTCTAAGTAGTTGGAGAAGAATGGATATGACATACACGGTAGATACTTAAAATCTTTTGTGTTCCACAGTTTGATTTCCTTAGGTACTAGATGTATTCGAACTCACACTAGTACACCAATGTGATCAGCTTTAAAAAATTATACAAATCATCTTGTCTGTATGTGGTAAATCCATAACAGTTCTTTTTCCATTTTATCATCTGGCCTCCTTTTTTATTTTTTTTTTATTTTTATTTTTTTTCAATATATGAAATTTATTGTCAAATTGGTTTCCATACAACACCCAGGGCTCATCCCAACAGGTGCCCTCCTCAATACCCATCAGCCACCCTCCCCTCCCTCCCACCCCCCATCAACCCTCAGTTTGTTCTCAGTTTTTAAGAGTCTCTTATACTTTGGCTCTCTCCCACTCTAACCTCTTTTTTTTTTTTTCCTTCCCCTCCCCCATGGGTTTCTGTTAAGTTTCTCAGGATCCACATAAGAGTGAAAACATATGGTATCTGTCTTTCTCTGTATGGCTTATTTCACTTAGCATCACACTCTCCAGTTCCATCCACGTTGCTACAAAGGGCCATATTTCGTTCTTTCTCATTCTGGCCCCCTTTTTTAGTATTGATCTTCAGTAAAACTAAAATAATTCACCGTAAACTAAGAGAACTTGGGGAAATATCTAAGATTCCAATTATGTCATTTTACACTTCACCCAAATATAAAATGCTGTGCCAGCTTTGTAAAGAATTTGATAGGCATTCTGTGAATCAAAGAAGTTCAAGACAATAGGAAATTTTCTTTTTTTTTTCTTTTTTGAGAGAGAGAGAATGAGTGCATACAAGCAGGGGAGGGGGAGAGAGGGAGAGAGAGAGAAAGAGAGTGAGAGAGAGAGAGAGAGAGAGAGAGAGAGACAGAGAATCCCAAATAGGCTCTGCACCAGCAGTGCAGTGTGGGGCTCAATCCCACAAGCCACGAGATCATGACCTGAACTGAAATCGAGAGTCAGATGCTGAACCCCTAAGCCACCCAAGCACCCCATGACAACAGGAACATTTTGACATCAGCACCATATGTCCCTTTCCAGGCTCGTTTCTCATTTGGTCATCAGCCATGTCTCTCGTTGAACCCCATTACCTGGAAGCGTCAGGCCCTCCTGCCTCTGTGCTCTGGATTATGCTATTGCTTCTGACCTCCTAGCAAACTACAGCTCACGTGCCATCGTGACAGTTGTCTGCTCTAACACAGCCACCAGAGCCAAATCCTATGTTATTAACTACTCCTTACGTGTATCTTAAAAGCATTCTGTTTAAAAACCCAAGTCAGCAAATTGTACCTTGCCTTCGCACATCAGGTAAGCTTTCATCATAGTCATTCTGTGCTAGAACTCTTCGTCTCCCAAACCAGTGGATTTCAGAAACTGTGGCTCAAGCACATAGGACCTAGTATGAAGGCAATCAGTAACTGATGAACTGAAGTCAGAGAGCCCCTACAAACTAAATCCTTGAGCGAGATGATTTTTGCTTTCTCTTCTTTTCTCATTAAAATGTAATGAAACAGTATTTATAGAGAAAAGGTTTGGTGGAGGCACAGTGAAATTAATGACAGTGAAATTAATATTAAAATTTCATCACGTCATTATAATATCTGCAGTGTCTACTGATATTTCTCTGGGATTTCATTTCTGTATCCATCATACTTTCCACTGAGTCTTTCATATATTCTAAAAACAGGCTGCTTTTGATCTTAAAAGTGTGCTTTCCTCCCTTTGAATTATAAAAGATAGCCTAGGCCTTTCATTAAGTGTCTGGAAATAGTGTCCAGAAGAAAACAAAATGCATCTTTATTTCCATTCACACAATATTCTATACTGAGCAGGTCAAGGTTATGAGGCCCTGCTTTTTATCTTTAGCTTTTTTTTTTTTTTTTTCCTCCTCCACTCAGGTCTTACCAATGTTTTACTTGAGTTCTCATTTTCTGTGCTGCCAGTGTTATCTATATTTTGGAAGTACTTTGCTGTATCCAGTCTACCCATTTATGTCTCGTGTATTCCATCATCTTCTTTTATACAGAACCACTTCCAGTCCTGGAAGCATTTGAGGACTCTCCTCTATATTTCACTTAAAACAGCATCACCTTGGAAATCAATTTAGTTGCTTGTATACAGAAAATAGAACTTATGCTCATCAGCGTATTGGTCCATTTTCTTAAAAAAGTCTTTATTTGTGTCTTGTGGTTTAGCTTTACACACATGGTAATTGAAGATGTTTAAAAAAATAGTTTATTCCTTGAAAAAGTTTTAAACATTCATTTCTCCGAATCTATGCCAATGGCGGGGATCTTCACTTTGGCGTGTCATCAGGTTTGCTCTCCATGATTATAGCACATGGGTGCTTTTTATGGGTACCAATTCTTCTCTACTCGAGTTTATCTAGATGGAGACAAATGCTTTTGCATTAGCAGAATACAAAAATTTAGAAAATGTAAACTTTTCCTATTCTCACAGCTTGTTATAACTTTATTATTGAATAATTTTTTAAAAGTAAAAGATCATAAAAATGAATAAATTATTCTATTTAAATACAAGGCAAAGTTGGAAATACAAGGAATTATAAATTAAGTCACCTATTTTGTAATGCTCTTTATTGAAGACTAAGAAGACTCAAAACTTTGAGCCATAAGAAGTCAATACATGACCTCAGTTATAATTAAACTGCTTATACAGGAGGACAAAATACCCACTTAAGTACAATATTAACATATTTGGACCCTTGCATTGAGTGTTTATATATCACCATCCCTCAGAAATGACAGGATATTGATTAAGGATATAGCCTTTCTGTAAAATAAAGTGCTGATAATAAACATTTTCATCATTTTTTGTAGTAGCATTTACAAGGTCTTGCATGTTGAGTTTTAACTTATTTTTGCCCCATAATTAATGTTAAAGTACCCATTGCTTTAAAGATTTGGAAGCACTGAGAGTCTTGGGCTAGGATATCAGAATGAAGTCATAGGTATCAGGAGAAGGAGATGAAATTCACATCACCCAGTGCCTCACCCTACTCATGCAGTTATCAGTTATTAAAGTTTTTATCAGTGATTCTGTGCACCACTGCATTTGGAAGGTTGCTATTGTCTGGGTCTGTCAGATAATGAATGTTTGCTCTTGTTTTTATGTGGTCATAGTAGTATGAGGTGTAAAAATTCTAATGTAAACATCTGAAGCTAAATTTTCTTAGGGAAGCTTACCATAGAGTTTTACAAATGTAGTTTACCAAGAACTAGGTAGCATGCTGATTCAATATATTACATGATGATACGGGTTAACAGATGTATATTAAATAACAACTGAATCCATTGCAGTGGCAGGTATTAGAAATTAAATGAAGAAGAGTAAATCAACGTAATGCTTACATTTATTAAATTACAAAACAATAACGTATGGCTTTAAATACATGCAATCCCCGAAACAAGTTGACATGAATAGATACACACAGCTGTAATGTTTAAGTGCTTTTATTGTTAGTTTTTAAAATACAAACAACTACACTAAAGTCTCTACTTTGGCAAAATGGACAACATATCCATATGTACACAGTTTTTGACAAATTTCTGTTAAACCAGGTCTAAACATAAGAAAACAGTGATATTTGATCTGTGCTTTTTTAGCACTACTCATTAGTAGAAAAGGATGGTGACCTTATTTATTTTTAAACTGTTGCTATTGTTGTGGCATTTCATGGAGTGATAATTGGATATCTCCAAATAACCTCTGAAGACCAATTAAAAAAAGGAAGATATGCAGTTCGCCAGTCTGTGTTGCAATTAAATGTCTACTTTGACACTCAGTAGAGGTTTAACTTCCACAGATACAAATTTTGTTCATGCTATATTCTTACATACATTATACTTAGGGAAATATACTAAAATATTTTCTTTCATTTGACAGATGAACCAATTATTATATTTCACACGTGGGCCAATTATTTTGTTTCACACACTGTAAATATTTTTGGCCTTTTAAATCACCGTGTCATTATAAGAATACAGCTTTGTTGCTTGAACAACAAACTAAACACTGTACTTTAAAATATGCTACTTTGATGTTCCTAGGTGAAAAGAGGCAATTTTGAAAACAGATCTTTACACACTGATATTTACCTTTAACACAATTGCAATTATAAAAACATCCTAATTGGGTATGTGTAGTTATTAGTTTGCTTAACTTCTCATTTGAAAACTTGATATAAGGACGATAATTTTTACTTGTGGAAGAACAGTGAAGAGACATTTGAGTAAGAATGGCATGCCATCTGTGACCCTGTGATTTAGTGAACTAACTATAAAGCAAAAGTAACATTTCATTCTAGCGTGAGTATAGACAAAGAGCTCACAGAGGGGTCAATAATTCTAGAAGAAGACCCAATATTTAGATATATTTACTATTATAGTATGTACATATAGTTTGCTATGCAATAGTTACTTACTGTATTAACTGTGCACTAGTTTTTTTTTCCCCAAGTTTTCTTCATACATAGATTGACTTATTTTTAAACCAACCTCATTAGGTATGCCCTATTATCCCTGTTTATAGATGACAACACCGAGACCAGTGTCTCTGAGCTTTCTGGGAGTCACACAGATGATAAGTAGCAGAACATTTATTTCTTAATACTGCAACGTTATGGTAAAAGGGACATTCCAAGTCCACGGTAAAAAATGGCCACATTACCAAACATATTGTAGTTGATTGCCAGATTATTTGCAAAAACAGTGGTTAAATGCTTACCTGATAGCATGTGCAGAGATAGATGCCTAAGATTTAAATATAAAAACACAACTATGGAAAAACACAACTACGGATGGCTATCTGTAACATTCCTGGAAGAGGCATGCCTTTTGAGGTGACACACTATTAGCACTTTTAAATTATAAAAACATTCTTACGTGTCAGGAAAAAAAAATGATATCTCACTAGAACAATTGGCTAAAAAGTATAAAACGATGAAACTTTTAATTACCAATTAGAACTAACAATTAACCAAATTCACATGAATGAGTATTTTTAATGATAAAAATGGATTTGTAAAATGTTAATTAAGAGCATAGGCCAGGTTTTGATAAGAGGGGTCGTTTCTGTAATACTGGTGTGATTCAAGGCAATACGCTTTTCTGGTAAGGCAATTTCTCATTCTGTGTCAAAGCTATTAAAAACACATATGCTCTTTGAACCATAAATTCTACTTCTAAGGCATTACAAACACATTTCCTGTAAGAATATGTCTATCGGTAGAAACCGGACTTAATAAACTCCTGAACATGACACCACATAAGAAATACTTTAGGCAGTCAGAGATGGCTACTAAAAGTTAGCTATGGTTACTGTGAAATAATGTCAGCCGTTAAAAAGTTTGACTGTTTTAATACGGATTTTGTATTTTTCATTAGGTAGAGATAAAAATCACTATAAAAATCACTGTAAGAGAAAAGGATTTTTAAAAATGTATTGCTGCCTTTAATATGTTACCATACCTTTAATACATAAAATATGAGTTAATATTTCAAAATATGTAACCACTATGGACCGTAAGTAAAATAATCAGTATAATGCTTTATGTGTAATTATCTTTAATAGTTTATCTTCCCCCAAATATTAACCTGAACACAGTCTTACAAATAAGAATGCTAAAAATCTAGATGAGAGCAACCTGGAGAAAATAGCATTTTGTGTTAATACATTGAAACGCTCAAGGAAGACAAATGTATCTGATGATTTTTGCATTATTTTTGTAACAATTTGTCATGTCAATATTCCTGCCACCACCCGAAAATATTTTTTCATAAGAGCTTATGCTTAATGGAAACCAACAGAATGTATTTTTATAGAGATCTATATATTTACATATATATCTATACGTATTATTTACATGTGTGTATCTATATCTGTATTTACATATGGATGTATATAGATGTATCTATCTCTAGAGAGGAGAGAGATGATTGATAGATAGAGATTTAGTATAAAGAATTGGCTCATGTGATTAAGGAGACTGACAAGTTCCAAGATCTTCATGGTGAGTCAACAAATTGGAGACCTAAGATCCACTGTGGAGTCCCAGTTTAGGTCCGAAGACCTGAGAACCAGAGGCAGTGATGTGGTGGTTCCTGTCAGAAGGCCTGCAAGGTCAAGACCCAGGAAGAGCTTATGTTTCAGTTCAGCGGGAGAATTTCTCTCTTAACCCCCAGAGGATTACCTTGTTTGTTCTGTCTAGGCCTTCATCCAACTGGGTGATGCCCACCCATATTAGGGAGAACAATATGCTTTAATTGGTCTATACGTTTAAATGTTCATCTCATCCTAAAACATCTTCACCAAAATACCCAGGACAATGTTTGACCAAATGTCTGGGCACTCAGTCAAGTTGACACATATAATTAACCATCTCATAAAAGAATGTGAATATGTACGTGCATGTGTGTGTACGTATATATGTGTGTAATATATAGTAAAATTATATATCAATATATAAAAAGGTATAAATATGCAAATTTCATTTTTAAATTGGGCAGTAGATTCTAAACGCATCCATTGATATATCCTTGTTACTTAATTTGAGCAGCCTATGTTGATTTGATAGTTCCTTCAAAGAAATATCCACAGTAGAAAATGGAGACATCCTGAGTGGAGAAATTTTTGCATTATCTGTTTGTTCTCTATAGAGAAATGGAAGAGTAATCCATTGCTCATTTATTCTTTCTTGAGGATCTTTACACAGCCTTCCTGAAGATCAGCCCACTCTGATTCTTTATTAGCTTGCTTGCTTAGAGCAAGCCATGTGGACTCTTGCTTTATTTTTTTATTACTATTCCACCTTGGTTTTCTTGCTCCTTAAGACAGAGAGAAGAGCAGAGTCAGACCCCTCAGGTTCTCAGGACCTTGACTACACTGGAGATAAATCTCTTGTTGTCACTATTACTGTTAGTGTTGTTAAGATTCTTAGTTTGTCTTAAGTCAAAATAATGAAATCTTCTATGTGGTTCATTGTGGGTGGGTCCCTGCTATCCATTCCAACCCAATATGGTAAGCCCATGCATCTGCTAAGGATTAGCTTATGCTGAATGTTTGACACCAGTGTGGTGTAGCAGGAAGAGTGTTAAGAGAGCTGTAGGACAGGGTCACTGCTTCTGTGAAGGAGATACCTGAAGGAGTTTCTCCCTTCTTCCTCTGAACATTGCCATATCTGGATGTTACTCATATCTGCTGGAGTCATCTTTATCAGACTGACAGAGAGTAGTTAAGCATCATTTATACACTGAGCATGAGACAATGGAGGCTAAGAAGTAGCACAAGGAGTTCTTAAAATGCTACATCAGCCAATTCTGGAGCCCACCCTATCTCTCGACATCATGCTTGGGAATACAAACAAACAAAAATTCAAAAATTCTTTAAACTTTTTAATGTTTTTTAAATTTTTTTTTATTTTTGAGAGAGACAGAGAGACAGAGCACAAGCAGGGAAGGGGCAGAGAGAGGAGACACAGAATCTGAAGCAGGCTCCAGGCTCTGAGCTGTCCGTGTGGAGCCCAACGCGATTCTCAAGCCCATGAACCGTGAGATCATGACCTGAGCCGAAGTTGGACTCTTAACTGACTGAGCCACCCAGGCGCCCCTCCCCCCAAATTCTTATTTAACCTACTTTGATCTGAAGTTTTCTGATATTTACCACTCCTAACAGATATAATACTAATAATAAAAATAGCAAATATGGGAAATAACCTACTTTGATTAAAAGTGTACCTTAAATCTCTATAAACATGTATATTTAAATTAATAATATAAAAACAAAATCTCCATATGGTTGCTACCAATTATCAAAGTGTGGATGATCCCTGTACTTAATCTTGGGTATGTGTCATGAAAACTGCCCTTCTTCAACAGAAGTCCTCTAGAAATTCTCCTTCAAGAGGGCTTACTTTTAGACAGGCTGATACTACAGTCCAAGAAAAAAAATGGATGCTTTCTTCATTCAAATATGTAATTTACTCTTCTCAAAATCTTTCAGATTAAATATCTCTTTTGACTTATGCTAAATGTCAGTTTCTAATATTTTCTAATATCCTTCTGTATAACTAAGATGTAATATTGTGGTAGATTTTGAAATTAGAGTGGAGAAGGCACTTGAAATCTCTGAGGTATATAGTATATATATAGTATCTGAGGTATATAGTATAGTTACATTTGCTTTTATAAATAGAGCTATTTAAAAATATAGCAATATTTATTGAATGCATTATTTTTCGAGACATAATATTTCTTACAAAAACTCTTATATACTTCATTTAGGAGACCAAAGTTCTGGGGCACCTGGGTGGCTCAGTGGGTCAAGTGTCTGACTTCAGCTCAGGTCATGATCTCGCGGTCCATGGGTTTGAGCCCCATGTAGGGCTCTGTGCCGACAACTCAGAGCCTGGAGCCTGCCTCGGATCCTGTGTATCCCTCTCTCTGTCTGCCCCTCCCCTGCTCTCCCTCTGTCTTTCTCTGTCTCTCGAAAATGACTAAATATTAAATTTTTTTAAAAAAAGAGACCAAAGTTCTATAGATAATACAATCTTAACCTTTTGAATGATAATATACAAATTATCTTTGAATTACAGAACTATTAAACTAAATCTTCTCCCCTGCCAGCTCTAAGGAGATGACATATTAAAACATCTGCAAAAGGAATCCACAACAGGGCTCCTGGGTGGCTCAGTTGGTTGAGCGTCCGGCTTCGGCTCAGGTCATGACGTCATGGTTTGTGAGTTTGAGCCCCGTGTCAGGTTCTGTGCTCACAGCTTGGAGCCTGGAGCCTGTTTCAGATTTTGTGTCTCCTCTCTCTGGTCCTCCCCACTCGTGCTCGCTCTCTCTCTCTCTCTCTCTCTCTCTCAAAAATAAATAAACATTAAAAAATTTAAAAAAAAGGAATTCATAACAGATTCTAGAGTATACATGACTTTGTTTGCCATACCTTTGCCCCAGTTAGAATATATCCCAGAAATGTCAGTCCTAAAAATAATAATTTATATGGAAAAACCATTTCCTGAACCCATATATATTGTATAAATATTATGTTTATTTAGATATTTGTGAAAAATTATCAAATTGATGGAAATGTTTCCATTCATAAAAATCTTATTTTACTGTCACTTTGAATTTTTAATTATAGCTAATGTCTTACGTGGTTCTCACATATGATCTAGGTATTAGGCTTTGCCTCTTTAAGTTTCAAAGAAACTTACCTCGTAGTACATTGTAAACATCAAATAAATATTTAGCAATGACTTTTAACAGTCCTACTGTAAACTGAATGAGAATCACAAACAGTGGCCTCTTGAACAACTCACCCTAAGACATAATTGGAGTTGAGCTTTGCTTGTACCTAATGAATATGTAAGTAGAGAGGGTCTATTCAGCATAACTACACGATTGTGTGCATATAAAAGAACAACGCTCTGATCATGTAGGAAATGAGGTTAATGCTGAACAAATTAGGGAAGTAATTCAAGCAAAGACAATCCCCAAGAAGAACAGTGAATGAGATCCATGTTATATAAATAAGTGGCATAAAATTAAGGAAACAGGAGCTTCTTTTCCTGAGACATGCAGTGTTAGTTCAGTTTCTAAGTATGTAAGCCTGGGCTGCAATATAAGGAGTCTGCATATAAATAAGGACATTTTGTTTCTTATTGGAGACTGGAAAGAATATTCATATCCATTATATATGAACCTATCCCTGTTTGCCAAAAAGAAAATTATTAAATATTGCAATTGAGAAATCATAAAATTCACTTAAATTTGACATCTTAAAGTCCATTAATTCATGATGCGGACATTCAATTTAATGTCATTCTTACATCAAGCAAGGCCTACTGGCATAATGTTATCCCTATTTTATACATTTGAAAGCTAAGGTTTAAGGAACTTTCTTAAGGTCACAGAGAAAGTAAATTTCAGAATCAGGTTGGGAACCTAAGTATACATAATTCCATTTACTAGTTAATTCTAATATTAAATACTTAGCAATGGAGGCTGAAATATTCTATGCAGGGAAGGGAACCTAAAACAATAAATGAAATATGACCTATCCCTTGAGGTAGAATAAGTTCAGATGCACTATCAACAACGTTTCCTTTTCCCTCCTAAAATATTTTTCTATATAAAATGGAAAAAATAAATCAGCTGTACAATAATTGGGACACTAAAGCTATTGCGGGGCTCCAATTTCCAAGATCTGACTGAGTACATATTTGGCAAAACTCCCCAAGAAACACTCCTGAAGCATCAGAAGTAGAAATAATTCAAAAGACAACAAATCAAACAACAAGAACAACTGATAATGACAAGAAGAAAGAATGGTTATAATCTCCGATGCATTTTAGGAGGACAGAATTCAGGGAGAACCGCGCTGTCCGATATGAAGGATCAAAGGATACCACTCAGAATGTTTACAGGAGAAGGCTGTTCTAGAAGCAGGAACTGTTTTTCATTGTAGAAAATCTGTGGAATAAATATGGACAACTAAACCAGGAAGAGCACAGAGACAAGAGTGATTGGGTAAGGCTTTGGAAGGGCATTTTACGTATTTCTCCTCACACGTGCCTCTACCTTTCCTTCCAGTGTCTGCTCCCAAAATGCGCAGTCAAACAAATTTCCTCAGGGTGAATCAGGGAAATACTTTTGTTTGTTTGTTTTTTATGTTTGGAATCCAACAACTTTTATTTAAGGAAAATACTTTTTAATGAATTGATTTACCTTCATGGGAGAAGGGTGGACTTTCAGATAGGAGATTGGAGCTTAATAGTGTGAACTTTATTTAAAATGGGAAGGCATGGAATGCTTCTCTGACTCCACCTAATTATAGGTTCTCCAAGGTAAAGTCACTAAAACAGTATACATCATCTACGAAAACCCTGGCTGTTGCCTCTGACCATCAGTGACAAAAGGCAGTGATCACAGATCATAAGGATCCCAATTATGTATTTCTTCATTTACATAATTATGGAATTAAGGCTCATCAGAAGGTTGAGGAAATTCAGCCCTAATAAAAGGTAATGAAGAGAGCAAAACACAGTTGGATCCCTTAGAGAATGACTAATGCAAACAAGAAAAAAAGTGTCTTAAAAGGATTTGAGGGGCGCCTGGGTGGCTCACTCGGTTAAGCGTCCGACTTCAGCTCAGGTCATGATCTCATGGTCCGTGAGTTCGAGCCCCGCGTCGGGCTCTGTGCTGACAGCTCAGAGCCTGCAGCCGGTTTCAGATTCTGTCTCCCTCTCTCTCTGCCCCTCCCCTGTTCATGCTCTGTCTCTCTCTGTCTCAAAAATAAACGTTAAAAACGAACAAACAAAAAAAGGATTTGAATAAGTGAGGTAGAAAAAGATGGTCCAGTAATAACAATAGGCTATCTTGGAACAAGGGAATCTGAACTTTATAGAGAGACACAGATAACTAGCTATCTATATACATATAGTTAGATATGTATATATGTATATATGTATATATACATATATATATATAAATATATATATATATGTATATATATATATGTGTATATATATATATATATATCGTAGATGGGTAGGTAGGTAGCAACTAAATAGATATGAGTGCTAAAATCAAAATTAAGAAGTTTTAAAGAAAAAGTCTTCAAATCCACCCCACCCCAAGGATGACAAAAGAAATAAAATTCTTCAAAGATATCTATTTCTTTGAAATTTCAGAACATTAAAAATCAGTACACAGCCTTTGAATTAGAAGAGCTGGTATTCTGGCGATTTGGGCCAGTCAAAATTGTTTTAGTTGCTAATTTGAGCTGAAACTTAATCCTTGGTAAATTAGCTTTGTAAATTTTTAAAAACATTAAAAATAAAAACAAAGCAGAAAATATGGAGATATCTGTGAGTTCCTGATGCTTGGAAACATCTTTGGAAGGAACCGGTTATATTTTATCGTGTTCAGGAGTTAGTCTCTTCTTTTTGCATTTTCTAGTCTCTCTTAGTCATTGGTATGCCAACCACTGTCTTGCAAAAGCCTTCAGTCGCTTTTGAAAAGTTTCCGGGAAAATTGGACCTAAGTTTTCTAGCTTTGGAAAATCAGCCTCTGCCATGTCTGCTCACTCTAGGCAGAAGAAAAGCATGGCTACATGCCAATATTACACACCATTTTGATCATCTTTAAAGAGCCATCTATCAATTTAATCTTTTTTATTTTTTTGTTTAACATGTAACATGCATTTAATGTCACCAGTCTCTGACCTAATCTCATCCCTGTATTCCAATCACTCCTTAGGTGGATTTCCATATATTTAGGTTTTCTTTAATTTCTTTCAGTACCATTTTGTACTTTTTGGTGTATCAGTTTTATACTTCTTTTTAAAAAAAATTTTTTTACATTTATTCATTTTTGAGAGACAGAGAGAGACAGAGCACAAGTGGGGGAGGGGCAGAGAGAGAGGGAGACACAGAATCCGAAGCAGGCTCCAGGCTCCAGGCTCCCAGCTGTCAGCACAGAGCCCAATGTGGGGCTAGAACTCACAGAACTGGGAGATCATGACCCGAGCTGAAGTCAGATGCTTAACCAACCAAGCCACCCAGGCTCCCCATATACTTCTTTTGTTAAAAATCATTCCTAGGTAAAGTATTTTAATTGGACACCTAAAGTATTTTGATGATATTGGAATTGGAATTGTTTTCTTAGCTTCATTTTCAGTTTGTTCATTGCTATTACATAGAAAAACAATTGATACATGTGCAAATGATGTTGTATCCATCAACTGCGCTGCATTCATTTATGATGTTCTATAGAAAAGATCATGTTATCTGTAGATACAGTTTTAATTACTCCTTTCCAATCTGACTCTAATTTATTTCATTTTCTTGCCGAATTCCCCTGGCTCAAACCTCCATTACATTGACGAATAATATTGATGACAGTAAATATACTTGTCTTAATCCCTGATCTCAATGTGGGAGCATTTAATCTTTCAACATTAAGTATAACATTGGCCAGGGTTTTTATCAGGTTGATGAAGTTATCTTCTGTACTCAGTTTGTTGAGTGTTTTTATCATGAAGGAATGTTAGATTTTATCAACTGCATCTACTGAGATGATTGTGTCTGTTGTCTTAATGTGATTTATTATAAATAATTAGTTTTAGGATGTTCAGGCAGTCTTGCATTCCTGGGATAAATCCTACTTGGTCAGGATGTATAATTGTTTTTGTAAATTGATAGGTTTGGTTAGCTATTATTTTGTTAAGAATTTCCATACCTATATTCCTAAGAGGTTTTTATCTGTAGTTTTCTTGTGTTTCTTAAATTTTGCTATTGAGGTAATACTGGCAATATAGAATGAATTGAGAAATAATCTCTTCATTTCTCTTTTTGAGAAGAGTTTGTGAAGAGTTATTACTAATTTTCTTTAAGTTTTTGAAATAATTTGCCAATGAAGCTCTTTGGGTTTGGGCTTAATTTGTATGATGTTTTTCTTTTCTTTTCTTTTCTTTTCTTTTCTTTTCTTTTCTTTTCTTTTCTTTTCTTTTCTTTTCTTTTCTTTTCTTTTCTTTTCTTATTTTTTAAATGTTTATTTGTTTTTGAGAGAAAGAGAGAGAGACAGAGTATGAGCAGGGCAGGGGAGGGGCAGAGAGACGGGGAGACACAGATTCCGAAACAGGCTCCGGGCTCCACGCTGTCAGCACAGAGCCTGATGCAGGCTTCCAGCTAAAAACTTATGAGATCATGACCTGAGCAGAAGTTGGACGCTTAACCAACTGAGCCACCCAGGTGCCCCTGTATGAAGTTTTAAAATTACTAATTCAAACCTAGGATTTATTTTATGTCTATTCAGATTTTCTGTTTCTTATTTTGTTAGTTTGATAGCTTTTGTTGTTCTAGAAATTTGTTTAATCAGAATTGTCTAACTTGTTAGCATGGAGTTGTTCAACATATTCCTTTATACTCATTTGATTCCTGTAGGTAGTAGGCTTTCATTCCTGATTTTAGTGATTTGAATCTTTTCTCATTTTATTTTTGGTCACTCTATTTAAATTATTTTTTAGTTTTGTTTATACTTCCGAAAAAAACAACTTTTGTCTTTGTTAATGGTCTCTGTTTTCTAGTCTCAATTTCACTAGTTTCCTTTCTAAGCTTACTTTCTTCCTTCTACTTGCCTTAGATTTAGTTTATTCATTTTTCTACCATCTTAACATGGAAGGTTAGGTTATTGATTTGAGCTGTTTCTTCCTTTTCGATATAGTCTTTACAGCTATACATTTTCTGTAAACACTGGTCTGGCTTCATCCCATAGGTCTTGGTATGTGTGTCTTCATTTTCATTTTTTCTTAAAAGTATTTTTAAAATATCTCTCGCTATATTTTCTTTGACCCATTGGTTATTTGGGATGTTTTTATTTACTTTCAGCACATTTGTGAATTTCCCAAATTTCTTTCTCTTACTGATTTCTAATTCCATTCTGGTGAGGAAACATACGTTTATTATCCAGTCCTTCTAAACATGTTGAGGCATGGTTTATGATATATTATCTATTCTAGGCAATGTTTTGTGTACTTTGAGAACAATGTATATTCTGCTGTTGTTGGGTGGAGTGTTTTGCAGATATCTGTAGGTATAGTTCGTTTTTATTTTTGGTCAAATTTTCTGTTTCCTTTTGTATCTACTGTGCAAGTAATTTTCTGTGTTGGATGTGGGGTGTGGAATTCTTGTGAGGTATGAACATATATGCAATTATTATAGATTATTGATATGTGGGCCTCTTTTCATTACAAAAAAAGCGCTTTTTATCTCTAGCAAAAAGTTTTTGTTTTAAAGGCTAAATTATCTGATACTAAAATTATCTACAGCTTTCTTATGGTGGTTGTTTTTTATAACATGTTTTTCCATCCTTTTACTTGCAGGCTATTTGTATGTCCGTATCTTAAATGTGTTTTCTGCAGAGAGTATATAGTTTTTCAATCCAGTCAACTCTGACTTTTGATTATATTGTTTGATTCATTCACACTTAAGGTTATTATTTTGCATTTACATCTGCTATTTTATTTTTTTGTATGTTTCAGTTCGTTTAGTTTATCTGTTTCACCTTAATGCTTTTATTTTTTAATTAAGTGAAGATTTTCTAGCGTATCATTTTAATTATATGATTTTTCACTATATTTTTGAGTCATTTACTTAATCTTTATGGTAGAACTTGCCATATATATCTTAACTTACCAAAATCTACTTCAGACTTATTCCAGTGGGAATAGGAACTTTACTTCTCTGTATCACTATTCCATATTCCTGTTTTATATTAGTAGTGTTATGGAACTTGCATCTGTATGTCTTGAAACTCAATAGTACATTGGTATAAATATTCCCTTTTATAATTTAATTTTTTTTAAACTGAGAAAAGGAAAGGAGAGCAATTAATTGTTTATAGGGTCTCTTGTATTAAACTTCGGATTTTCCACTTCTAGTTCTCTTTATTAGTTACTATGAATTGAGTTACCATTTGGTGTTATTTCCTTATTCCAGTATAGCTTAGCATTCACCTGTTTATTTTGTGCTTATGCTATAATTGTCAAATATATATTACATATCATAGTCCCAACACTGCAGTTGTATATATATTGTTTTATATACTTGTTTTTTTAATCCATTTAAACAAGAAGGAATAAATATGCATATATACTGTCTTGTATGATTATGTAATCACCCATTTTGATTGACTCATCTCTCACCAAATCTCTGTGCCTCTGCTCCAGAGATGGTTTGGGGGTAGTAGCATGCATTTCTTGGAATGAATGCTTTATGAGCAAGAAGCTGAGTGGGGGAGGAGCCTCTGGTCTTTTTTGCTTGTTTCTCCCAGGGTGGAAATACTATGCTGTGAGTGAGTTGGAATGAGGACCTTCTAGGCCCCCATATTCTTAATGTGCTGTCTACTGGGTGGAGATTCCACCTTACAAGTTGGAACTGAATGAAGGAAGAGACCCCAGACCTCTCAGCCACTCTTGTCTAGAATAGAGTCTCTGCTTGAGGTGATGAGAAATGGCAGTGTCTTTCCCCTCTCAGGGAGACTCTGTATCCCTGGACTAAAAGCCAAGGGAATATGAAGCCGTGTATTCTTGGCTTCACAAACCACCCCAAATAGATCTTCCCTTACGATAAACTGGGGAGCCAAGGAGGGAGTAGAGCAGGTCTTGGCTCAAATGCAGATTTAGTAGATTTTCATTTTTTTTTTCACTTAATCATGTCTTTGGGAAATTTTGCAGAGACTTTAATATGTTTTGAATATTTTTCAGCAGTTATGGTTGTTTATTGCTGGAGTGAGTATCCACAGAATACTTCACATGATTGTTCTGGCAGTCTGCATTTATTTCTATAACTACATTGCCTACAGAAGAAGAGAAGAGAAGTTGTCTGCATCTTTCATCATAGGTTTCTGGTTTTTGTTGTTTAGAAATACCAGGAGCATTTTTGTTTTCTTTTAAAATATATATAAAATGATAGATTAGGTTCTTTTTTAGATTTATTTCTGAGAGAGAGAGAGAGAGAGAGAGAGAGAGATCGCACTGCACAAGCAGGAGAGGGGCAGAGAGAGAGAGGTAAACACAGAATCCAAAGCAAACTCCAGGTTCCTCACTGTCAGTGCAGAGCCCGACATGGGACTCAGCCCCATGAACCATGAGATCATGACCTGAACTGAAATTGGACTCTTAACCAACTGAGCCACCCAGGAGCCCTGATAAATTAGGTTCTTAAATATAACATTTGTCCAGAAAAAAAAAAGTGGGAAATGGCTATTGACACAGATTGCAAGTTTTTTTCTTTAATGTAAGAGAAAATAAATTTCTTAAGTTCAAACAAATTAGAGTAAATATATTTCATTTTAGTAAAAAAATAAGTAAGTCCTAAATAAATTTGTTCTTTTTTTCATTTTTACATGTTAAATCTTTAGTCCTTTTCATGAAAGTGATTATAAAATAAAATTACATGTAAAAATTCTCTTTTAAACCAAGCACATATAATTATACTATATTTTTATTGACATTTAATTTAATTCTAAGCTTGATTTCTATCTTAAAAGTTATATATAGAGTAATGAATATCAGTATATAGTTTTAATTATATAAAACAAACAAGGACACACCAGAAGTGGTGAATGAATAGCAGAGCTTTTCCAAAATGCACACATTTATCTATGGCAACTGAATAACATGAAGACTTTCTTCTTCCTCCTCCTCCTTTCTTCTTCTTCTTGTAGATTTGAAAAAAAAAATCAACTAGAACTAGGAAAAAGTGAAATGTAATAAAACAAAAAACCTAACACTCTGATATAGGGTATAATGTCAATTTGTAACTTACTGCTTTTGTGTTATGCTTTCAAAATAACATACATATTAGTGTGCTAAATCCCTATTTTGTAGAATTTATGGTTTTACTCCTTTTAAGTTTCTGGTTTTTTTTAACATGTTAGCACATTATGGTAAAACATGCATTGTTTTTATGTGAGTTCATGGCATGTTAAATAACATTTAAAGTTGGACATTTTTGCAGATTTCTCATAATTTAAGAGAATACCATTCTCTGAAATCTCTACAAGTTCTAGGAGCTATGTCTTTCACATCAGCAAAATTTCTCTTACATGTCAGGTATTTATCAACATATGTGGAAGAGTAGCGGAGAGAAATGTTGCTCTTTATCGGTTCAGTTATTTGGACACAGTAGTAATAGTAGTTATCAAAGTAGTAGAGTCAAGTCTGAGAAACAGCCATTTTTCTCAGGGCTGAACCAGATATTGCCAATATGGCTATACTTTAAGAAGGTATGTTTTCCCTGAAATTTGCTAAGTCAGGTGTTCATAACCCCAGGATACAATAATAAATCTAATTGAAGCAGAGCAAATGTTAGACAAAGTAGGCTATTACAGTTGACCCTACATAATGTAATATCTGCTCTTCTAAAAGATCGTGAGGGCCATAGCCATTGGCTCTGCTGAGGGACCTTGTGGTGCTTCATCTGTAGCTCTTTCCTCCGCTGATCAGTTTCCCACTGCTACTTGGTATTTTATGTTCCTGCTTCTCACTGGGTCTTTCTGCAATTGTTCAATATACTATGTCTTTGCGTTACAATTTTCAGACTCTCCAGAAGCTGTTTATTCCTAAATGATCATAATTAATGCCCTCTATACTATTTAATCCACTCTCATTTTATCTAGAGCTGGAAAAATGCTTCCTAATAACTTCAAGCTGAATGTGGAGAAAGGAAATTAATTGGAAAAAGAATAAGATATATTAAATTATGCTTTGGCTTGGCATTTGTATAATTCTGGTTAGGCTAAATGAATGCAGGTATTTTTCATCAAATAAATATTTATGAAATAAAACTAAATGTTATATTTTGAGATCCTTAGTTTTTTTATGTTATCTTATATAAAAGTTTTTGTTATTGTTTTTATTACTATCTAGCAAAAGATTCAGTAGGGGAAGCTCAGAGAATGGAATTGGTTTGTGCATGATATTATTAATTACTTGATATATCTTAAAGCGAAAATATCAAAAGTGATATCAAAAGATTAGAAGGACCTGGTCTGTATTCAGAATTAAATATGTAAGACAAATATATAGCATTCACTCATAAAAGAAGATATGTAATACCTGCTGCTTTTTATAAAAATCATCAGAAAGCCACTGGGAAATAAAAGAAACAGATTTAGTAAAACCTTGGAATGATTCTAAAATTTTACTATGAGACGCTTCTGTCTTTATGTGTCCTGGAAAAAAGGAAGAGTGAAGTCTTAACTATACATTATTTCATAAAGAATGTATTACGGGAAATCTCCCTAAATGATTATACTATCTGAATTAAATTTCAAGTAAAGTGTTGCTTCTACTGAACATGGTCTGTGTTAACAGTGCCTTAAAGTTCTATATTAAATGCCTACAGACCTCATTCCCCTACTACTTGGAACAACTCTATGGAGCTTTGAAAATTCTTCTTGTGTGGAAAAGGATAATATGAATATAGCAAGATTATGTTGCTATGACAACTATGGCTTCTCTATTTCTAGTCTTCCTTGCATTTAAACTTTCAGCCTTCAGGTTGTATTGCCATTTTTTCCCCCTTAATCTATCTGATACATATGTGAAAATGCTGACGAAAGTATAACAAGGAAAAAATATTCATAGCATTTTTTGAAATATTATCCCTCAATAAAAAGGAACTTTAAAGTAAAAAAATGCTGACTCCAAAAGACCAAACACTTTATTTCCAATAATATCACAAATATGTATGTGTATATAAGGAATGTTAGTAAGAGTATACTCTTTTGTTTAAAAATTGAGTCTTATTCACATGATCAAGTGGGATTCATTCCTGGGATGCAGGGCTGGTTCAACATTCGCAAATCGATCAACGTGATACATCACATTAACAAAAAAAAAGAGAAGAACCATATGATCCTGTCAATCGATGCAGAAAAGGCCTTTGACAAAATCCAGCACCCTTTCTTAATAAAAACCCTTGAGAAAGTCGGGATAGAAGGAACATACTTAAAGATCATAAAGGCCATTTATGAAAAGCCCACAGCTAACATCATCCTCAACGGGGAAAAACTGAGAGCTTTTTCCCTGAGATCAGGAACACGACAGGGATGCCCACTGTCACCGCTGTTGTTCAATATAGCGCTGGAAGTTCTAGCATCAGCAATCAGACAACAAAAGGAAATCAAAGGCATCAAAATTGGCAAAGATGAAGTCAAGCTTTCGCTTTTTGCAGATGACATGATATTATACATGGAAAATCCGATAGACTCCACCAAAAGTCTGCTAGAACTGATACATGAATTCAGCAAAGTTGCAGGATACAAAATCAATGTGCAGAAATCAGTTGCATTCTTATACACTAACAATGAAGCAACAGAAAGACAAATGAAGAAACTGATCCCATTCACAATTGCACCAAGAAGCATAAAATACCTAGGAATAAATCTAACCAAAGATGTAAAAGATCTGTATGCTGAAAACTATAGAAAGCTTATGCAGGTAATTGAAGAAGATATAAAGAAATGGAAAGACATTCCCTGCTCATGGATTGGAAGAATAAATATTGTCAAAATGTCAATACTACCCAAAGCTATCTACACATTCAATGCAATCCCAATCAAAATTGCACCAGCATTCTTCTCGAAACTAGAACAAGCAATCCTAAAATTCATATGGAACCACAAAAGGCCCCGAATAGCCAAAGTCATTTTGAAGAAGAAGACCAAAGCAGGAGGCATCACAATCCCAGACTTTAGCCTCTACTACAAAGCTGTCATCATCAAGACAGCATGGTATTGGCATAAAAACAGACACATAGACCAATGGAATAGAATAGAAACCCCAGAACTAGACCCACAAACATATGGCCAACTCATCTTTGACAAAGCAGGAAAGAACATCCAATGGAAAAAAGACAGTCTCTTTAACAAATGGTGCTGGGAGAACTGGACAGCAACATGCAGAAGGCTGAAACTAGACCACTTTCTCACACCATTCACAAAAATAAACTCAAAATGGATAAAGGACCTGAATGTGAGACAGGAAACCATCAAAACCTTAGAGGAGAAAGCAGGAAAAGACCTCTCTGACCTCAGCCGTAGCAATCTCTTACTCGACACATCCCCAAAGGCAAGGGAATTAAAAGCAAAAGTGAACTACTGGGACCTTATGAAGATAAAAAGCTTCTGCACAGCAAAGGAAACAACCAACAAAACTAAAAGGCAGCCAACGGAATGGGAAAAGATATTTGCAAATGACACATCGGACAAAGGGCTAGTATCCAAAATCTATAAAGAGCTCATCAAACTCCACACCCGAAAAACAAATAACCCAGTGAAGAAATGGGCAGAAAACATGAATAGACACTTCTCTAAAGAAGACATCCGGATGGCCAACAGGCACATGAAAAGATGCTCAACGTCACTCCTTATCAGGGAAATACAAATCAAAACCACACTCAGATACCACCTCACGCCAGTCAGAGTGGCCAAAATGAAGAAATCAGGAGACTATAGATGCTGGAGAGGATGTGGAGAAACAGGAACCCTCTTGCACTGTTGGTGGGAATGCAAATTGGTGCAGCCGCTCTGGAAAGCAGTGTGGAGGTTCCTCAGAAAATTAAAAATAGACCTACCCTATGACCCAGCAATAGCACTGCTAGGAATTTATCCAAGGGATACAGGAGTACTGATGCATAGGGGCACCTGTACCCCAATGTTTATAGCGGCACTCTCAACAATAGCCAAATTATGGAAAGAGCCTAAATGTCCATCAACTGATGAATGGATAAAGAAATTGTGGTTTATATACACAATGGAATACTACGTGGCAATGAGAAAAAATGAAATATGGCCTTTTGTAGCAACATGGATGGAACTGGAGAGTGTGATGCTAAGTGAAATAAGCCATACAGAGAAAGACAGATACCATATGGTTTCACTCTTATGTGGATCCTGAGAAACATAACAGAAACCCATGGGGGAGGGGAAGGAAAGAAAAAAAAAAAAAAAAAAAAAGAGGTTAGAGTGGGAGAGAGCCAAAGCATAAGAGACTGTTAAAAACTGAGAACAAACTGAGGGTTGATGGGGGGTGGGAGGGAGGGCAGGGTGGGTGATGGGTATTGAGGAGGGCACCTTTTGGGATGAGCACTGGGTGTTGTATGGAAACCAATTTGACAGTAAATTTCATATATTTAAAAAAAAAAAAAAAAAAAAGAAAAAAAAAAGAAAAAAAAATAAATAAAAATTGAGTCTTAGAAAAAAGCAAAGGCAGGAGAAAAATTAATTATATAAATAATTATATTATTTAAGAAATTAATATAATTATTTCTCTGGTAAATACATTTACCAAATAATACAGGAAGGATTTGTTGGATTCACCCAATAGATTATCTCATCTCAATTAAATTTAACACACATATGTAGATGAACATATCTCTTTATATACATATTATGTAATTGACCTAAATATCTTATTTGTGGAATATATTACATATATATATATACATATATATATATATATACATACACACATATCAATATTAAAGTATAAATTGTGTTGCTAGTACTTTATATAAAATGTCATACATAATCTCTCTAATCATCTTTTGGAGTGAAACTATTCCAGTTTTTTAGATAAGGAGTTACAGGCTCAGCAAGTTTAAATAATTTATATAATTTAAGTAAAATTTTTAAATACTTGTTAGGTAACAGAAAGTCACAATTTGAATCTATTATATGTACTCTGTAATTTTTCCAAAATAATAAATTTGAGTCAGAAACTTGGTTTAGCATTTCTGTCATTAATCTTTTTAGAGATTTCCTGAAAACTTTTGGTATAGAAATTTCTTCACATTGATTTTTAATAACTTTAAAGGGCAAAAGTGTTTGTAGACTGAAGCCCAAGCTCATTGATAAGTAATACATTCATTTTTCAGGTAAACTAAATAAGTATTATTTTCAGTCATGGATACTTTAAATTTACTGATATTTAATACATTGATTTTTTTATAGGGGTAGATGGGTCAATTTCAATTTCTTCAGTAGTTCTAAAAATATTTTTCTTTAATATAATTTGTAGAGAATAGTTTCTGTGTGTGTGTGTGTGTGTGTGTGTGTGTGTGTGTGTGTGTGTGTATGTATGTATGTGTGTATATCTGAGTAGAATACTACTGTAAAAGTATATATCATGTTTCCAGGAAATTTTAGGACCAAAAACTAGAATTCAAAAGTATATTTAAATGTGGATTAATTATCTATACTTTAAGTATCAGAGATTTTCCATATAAGTTTATATTTTTCTCTGTGTGCTTCTTTTTTTTTCAAGTTCTTTTTTAACATTTTTTAAATTTTTTAAATTAAATTTTTAAAATTTACATCCGAGTTAGTTAGCATATAGTGCAACAATGGTTTCAGGAGTAGTTTCCTTAATGCCCCTTACCCATTTATCCCATTCCCCCTCCCACAACCCCTCCAGTAACCCTATGTTTGTTCTCCATATTTAAGAGTCTCTTATGTTTTGTCCCCCTCACTGTTTTTATATTATTTTTGCTTCCCTTCCCTTGTGTTCATCTGTTCTGTGTCTTAAAGTCCTCATATGAGTCAGATGATATTTGTCTTTCTCTAATTTCGCTTAGCCATAATACCCTCTAGTTCCACCCACATAGTTGCAAATGGAAAGAGTTCACTTTTTTTGATTGCTGAGTAATACTCCATTGTATGTGTATACCATATCTTCTTTATCTATTCATCCATCAATGGACATTTGGGCTCTTTCTGTACTTTGGCAATTATTGATAGTGCAGCCCGCTATAGAACCAAGAAGAACCAATGTTGCAAGTGAAGTCTGAAGTCTGCCAGAGAATTCCCTCTTATTTGGGTAAGGTCAGCCTTTTGTTCTGTTTTGGCCTCCAATTGATTGGATAGGGAAACTCCACATTATGGAGGGCTATTTCTTACTCAAAATCTAATTTAAATGTATACCTCATTTAAAAACACTATAATAAAAACATCAAAAAAAAAAAATCTAACAATATATCTACACCATGGCCCAGACAAATAAGTACATAAAATAAATTATCACAGTTACTTAATTTATTTGTACCTCATTTTCTTGTCTTTTATTACTAAGATAAGATTATTTATTAATGTTATGAAATCACATAATGTAAATTAACTGTTTTAGGTTAGCAGTTAAGTTGCGTGTAATGCATTCATGGTATTATACAGTCACCACCTCTGTCAAGTTCTAAAACATCATCGCTCCACAAAATATGTGTGCCCACTAAGTAGGTTATTCACCATCCCCAGGCAACCCCTTACATGCTTTCTTTCTCTATGGATTTATCTATTATGAATAATATTTCATAGAAGTGGAAGCATTCAATATATGACATTTTTTTGGTCTGGCTTCTTTCACTTTACATATTATTTTTGAAATTCGTCCACATTGTAACATTGTAGCATGCAGTTTTGCAGCTAAACAATATTACATTGCATATGTATGTCACTACTTGTTTTTCCATTTTGTAGATAAGCATTTGGTTTGCTTATACCTGTCAGCTACTGTGAATAGTGCTACTATGAACATCCATGTACAAGTATTTCTTTTAGATCCCGTTTACAACTTCCTTTGTATATACCTGTTAGTGAAATGGCAAAGTCATATGATAATTCTATATTTGAATTTTTGAGCAAGTCACAAACTGCTTTTCATAATGGCTGTACCATTTTAGCAATGCACAGTGTTCCAATTTTCCCACATCATCCACAATATTTGTTGCTTTCCATTTGTCTGATGTAGGCAGAAAAATGCCCCCTCACTGAAGATGTCCATCTCCTAATTCTTGAAACCTGTACATATCACCTTACATGGTAAAAGACTTTCAAATATATTTAAGTTAAGGAAATTGAGGTGGGAAAATTATACTGGATAATTAGGTGGGCCCAATGTAATCACAAGGGTCATTATAAAAGTCAGAGAGGGAAATGTGAAGACAAAAGCAGAGTATGAGAGTCAGAGAAGAATTAATATTAATTACTGACAAAGTAGATTTTGAAATGAGTAAGATTGTCAGAGATAAAGAAAGGCATTACATAATGGCAAAGGAGTAACTATCCAGGAAGAAATAATAGTAATATATGTACATTTCACAAGAGACTGTCAAAATACATGAGGTACAAACTGATAGATGTGAAAGGAGAAGTAGAGTAATATGTAATAGTCATTAGAATATTCATTACTACTCTGTTAGAAATTGATAAATCAATAAACAAGAAAATCAATAAGGATACAAATGTCTAACTCCGTTAATTAACTTGATCTAATTGAAATGTTTAAAATGCTCCATCCAACTCAAGAAAACACATTCTGAGCCATATACCTTAACAAATTTAAAATAATAAATACATTCAAAGTATGTTTTCAAACTATATTTGAATTGAACTAGAAGTTAGTGAAAGAAAAACAACTGGAAAATCCCCAAATATCTGTAAATTGAGCAAGGTATTTAAAATAACTCATGGAGAGGTGGCTGGCTGGCTCAGTTGGTTAAGCATATGACTCTTGGCTTAGGTCATGACCTCACAGTTCATGGGTTCAAGCCTTGCTTGGGTTTTACTTGGAATTCTCTGTCTCCTCTCTCTCTTCCCCTCCCCCCATTGGCACATGTGTGTGCACACACATGCTCTCTCTCAAAATAAATAAATAAACATAAAAAATAAATAAAGGTAACTCATGGATAAAAGATGTCCCAAGAGAAATTAAATAATATTTATGAATAAATGAAAACACAACTTTTCAAAATTTGTGGGTGGTGTCATCAGATGCCTGTATTAGAAAAAAAATGAAAGATCTGAAATATCCAACTTTAGGAAACTAGAGAAAGAAAACTAAATTAACCCTAAAGCTAGCAGAAGAAAAGAAATAACAAAAATTAGGGGAGAAATCAACAAAATTGAAAATAGGAACACAAAGAAAAAAACCTAATTGACTATTCAAATGATCAATAAAATTAATAGAATGCTAACAGGAGAACCAAGAAAAAGGTGAGGGAGAGAGATTACTGATGTCAGTAAAGGGGGATTATTAATATGGACTCCCTGGACATTAAGATGATAATAAAAGAATGCTATGAGTAAATATATGGTCACACATTTGATAACTTAAATGATCAACTCATGAAAGATACAACCTACTCAAATTTACACAAGGAAAATAGATAATCTGAATAGCTCTATATCTATTAAATAAATACACAATTAAAAACTTACAAATAAAGTACCTGACACAGAGGGTTTCAATGGTGAATTTTATGAAACACTTAAAGTGTAAATAATATCTATCTTCAACAGTTGTTTGTCAGAAAATAGAAGCAGATGGAATACTTCAAACTCATTCTGTGATGTCAGCATTATTTAATACAAATTCAGATAAAAAACTATAAAAAAGAAAATTACAGACTATATCTCATGAACATAGATACAAAATCTTCAAAAAATTTTGCAGATCAAATCCAACAATATTAGAAGAATTGGCCATCATGACTAAATGTCACTAAATTCAGGAATGAGAAGCTACTTTAATATTAGAAAATCGATCCATGAAATTCTACCTAACAAGAAAAGTTAAAAAGCTATATGATCATAAATACTGATGCCAAAAAATATTTGACAAAATCTGACACCCATTCATGATAGGAACTCTCCACAAACCAAGAATAGAGAAGACGTCCTAAATTTAGTAAAACATGTGGCATCACATTTAATGGTAAGAGAATGGATTCTGTCCCCTAAGATCAAGAACAAGTCAGGCATATCCTCTCCCTGCACCTATTCAACATTGTACTGGATGTATGAGCTGATGCAGAACAGCAAGAGGAATAATTAATTATACAGATTGAAAGGAAGTGATAAAACAGTCTTCATCCCCAGAAAACATGATTGTTATGTCTTTATGTTATGATTGCCCAAGTGGTTCATTTATATGTGGACTTCCACTTTTCCTATATTTGCTTCCATTTATTTATTTAAATGGTATCAATAGATGTTACCAATAGAAAGATAGTTTGTGGCATTTGGAGAATATAGGGTATATTATATATATTATTTATATACCCTATATATAATAATATAGTGTATGTAAATATATAAAAATATTTAATATAATTGACTAGATTATTCCAAAAACTTCTTTTGATCAATGAGTACATTTGTCAAATGATTTCTCATGCAGCAGCATTTCCCCCCCTCCGTCTTACCCCAAGAATAGTGCATGGTGCTATAGGAGGCAGCTCGATAATGGAAGAAACGTTCTGTTATGTGGTGGTTGCACAGAGTGATTTTGGTATCCTAAAGCAATGCATTAGCAATATTTAGGCAGAAGTTGTATACAAAGTATGATGCAGAGTTTTTAAAACAAGTCTTTGATCCTGTCAAAACTTGAATAGAACTACCACTCTTCTCCAAAACAAAGACTGGAGGCAGACATTTATTACACTTAATTAGATAATGTATGGAAAGCTATGAACACAAGAATGGGTCTATATTTAGTTTCCATTTCTCCTCTAGTTTAGGATTTCTTAACAGTTTCTGCAAATGTAATCTTAGGGGTATAATTTCTTTCTTTCATTTTTTTCCTATTTTTTAAATTATGTTGCTCTAAATATGTTGGGAATTTAGGGATCAATGAATAACTCTGCCATTTACTATACCTAAATACTGAATAATTAAAAACAACACAGAAGGCCATCAGGTATCAGTCAATAATGGTGACTGTTGGATGGCAAGACCTTTCAAGCATTTGATGTTTAGTAGATCATTTAAATTTTATGAAAACTGCAAGAAGAATGTCACAGTGTTCTTTTCACTTTAGATTTTAGGAAACTGAGAAGGAATGTGCTTAAGAAACTTGTCTGGGGAGCCTGGGTGGCTCAGTTGGTTAAGCGTCTGACTTCGGCTCAGTCCTTACCTCACAGTCTGTGGGTTTGAGCTCTGCGTCGGGCTCTGTGCTGACAGTTCAGAGCATGGAGCCTGCTTCAGATTCTGTGTCTTCCTCTCTCTCTGTCTCTCCCCTGTGCTCGCTCTCTCTCTTTCTCTCTCTCAAAAATGTATAAACTTTAAAAATATTTTTTTTTTAAAAAGAAAGAAACTTGTCTAAAATCACACAGCTAGTCAATGCAGGCTCTAAGAATTCCACAAAGGTAGTATATCTTTATGATTTAACTTTATATCTGTCAAATCTTTGGCTGGAGTTTGGGAAGCCCCTGTAGGTGTTCTCACATGGGCATACCGGCGGGCTGCAGTCTTCTAGCCTGGGTGGGGCACTCTATTTCAACAAATGTAGCAACTAGAATGTACCTTTTCTGCAGGCCAGCCAGTTCCAGACAAAACCAGAATATGCTGAAAGAAGTGTTCCTGGGTTGCTTGTACCAATGTTACTAATCAAACAGAGTCACCTCTGTCTAGGAAAGAACCAGTTAGGCCAAATGTGTTTCCGGAAAACCAGTTTCTCCCTAAGGAAATATGAGAAGTTTGGGATAGATGCCTCCTCAGTTAATAACCAGAACACCTTATAACTTATTATTGCATTTCATCTGTGATTTTGATCATGCTACACAATGAAATGTTCATTTTATAGAGGTGGGCTTATGAGGGAAGAAGACAGGCCAACTTTACATGGAAGTGATATGTAGTTCATCAATTTAAAGTTTTGTATTGGTAAAAATATGACATCATATGTGCATAAAAATGAACCAACACAGCATTCATAGATGTTAAAAGAGGAAAAAGTGGGAGAAATGAATCACAACTTGACAAACAGGATGAATATGCTGAACTAAAAAAAGTAATGATTCACAAAGAAAATGGCAATTTTATTTCAATTAAAAAAATCACAGTTCATATAAATGTATATATTTTTAACTTTACTGGTTTTGTACACATTTCTTTTGAAATTATCCATAGCAATAAAGACCAAAAACTAAAATGAAATTCATACCACATTTTATTTCTGAAAATATTTAGTTGAATACCTAAAAATAAACAGCAGTGACAGATGATTTAACCTTTTTACTCATTCATGCAATGCTGTGAATAACTCTGATAGGACTAACTTAATTTCAGCCTTATTTGAAAGTTCATTTAAGGCCTACTGATATTTAAAATTGTGTTAATTATCTAGCATTGGTTCTTAATAGGGCTAACTTTAGTTATTTCTCAGTGATTCTCTCGTTTTGCCATGATATGTCTGATACACAAATAATTTCAGATGATTTTTAATGATTTACTTAAGTATTCATTTTAGAAACGCGAAACAAGTTTTGTTTTATTTTATCTATGTCGAAAGACTATTTCAGAAGGGGTGTATTGGTTTCCTGGGGCTGCCGTAATAACAAAGTACAACAAACTAGATGCCTAGGATGATAGAAATGTATTGTCTCACAGTTCTGGAGACTAGAAATCTGTGCTGAAGGTGTCAGAAACTTGCTTCCTTGTGAGGGCTGTAACAGAGGATCTGTTTCATGACTCTCTATTAGCTTCTGGTGGCTTCCCATTAAGGTTTGGCGTTACGTGGCTTATAGATGCATTATCCTCATCTCTGTTCATTTTCAGTTCGTGTTCTCCCTCTGTGACTGTACTCAGATTTCTCCTTTTTAAGACACCAATCATATTGGCTTAAGAGCCTACCCTACTCGAATGTGACCTCATCTTAGCCAATTATATCAGTTGATAACCTTATTTTAAAGTAAGGTCATAGCCTGAGGCACTGGTGGTTAGGACTTTATCGTGGGCTGAATTGTGTCCCCCCAAAATTTATATGTTCAAGTCATAATGTTATGCTACTGCATCCGAGTGTGATGGTATTTGGAAATAGGGTCTTTAAAGCAGCAATTAAGTTAAAATGAGGTTATAAGGTGAACCCTAATACAATACGATTAGTATCCTTGTAAGAGGAGTAGATTTTGTCACAGACATGCACAGAAGAAGGACCATGTGACGACACAAGGAAAAGATAGTCATCTATAAGCCAAGAGAAGTGGTTTCAAAACAAACCAACCCTAGCAAATACCTTGATATTTTATTTCTAGTGTCCAGAATTGTGATAAAATAAATTTCTGGTTTTTAAGCTGCCCAGTCTGTGGTATTAACTAGCAAACTAATACAGAAAACTGACTTACATATTTATACTGACTTACCTTTAGTTATGGTCAATACTAATTTCATGTTTAAAGCAATTCCCCTAATGGCACTTTAATTGTTTAAGAGGCAGATATTATTTTAGCTGAATGTCATCATTGTACACAACAGGTGAAGGATGCTTTAATTAGTAATTTTTATTGCAAACTGACTCATAAGGTAAAAATAGAATCAGTTATTGCAGTTTAGAAGTACATTTAAGTTCAGTATAAGGAAAGACCCTCCAAGAATTGTACAGTTACAACCCCATTGCCTGTCACTTACAAAAGTAAACTTGAGATATTAAGAGATCATTGAATATTCATTAACAAAGATTGCCAAAGAATGCAGTTGAGGTTTTGGGGAAAGTTAAATTGGATTGCTTCCATTCATTCTCCAGGTCAGAGATTTTAGCCTTTTGTCATAAAATAAATGAAAAAAAATTGTATTTTAATATTATATCTGTATATATTTTGCATTCCTACATATTCCGATATTCACTACTGGTGTATCCATTTCTCTACGTATATGACAATAATGTTATTAATATTAATGTTAATAATTGATAATACCAATATGGAACACACATAGACACAGATACATGTTTACATAAAAATACACATACTTTCACAAGCTATAGTAGGATTCTTTTTTGGAATTGGTAGATTTATTGCAACAGCTACATAAGACACAATACAGGTGCTCAAATCAGTTACATCCCAAACTGACATGGACTGGATTCCTACCTATCAAACGTACAGGGCACTAACAAAAAAAATTGTTATTAATAAGTTCCAGGTGTACAACATTAGAATTCAGTATCTGTGTATACTAGAAAGTGATTGCCCTCAAAAGTCTAGTTACCATTAAAATCCTAATATTTTGATGACATAAAGGTGCTTACTGTTTTCATAATCTGTAACATCCATATTTAATTTTTTGTCTTGTCCCCATATTTTAAATAAGCTTATCTTTCAATACCCTCTACATTTGACTTACACTATCTCGTAAAACACTAGTTCTCAAACTTGGTTTCATGTGAGGATCACTTGTGGAAGTTTTAAAAAAAAAATTGATGACTGGGTCTTATTTCCGAGAATTCTGATAAATTACTCTGTAGTGAAGCCAGGCATAGAATTGCTAAAATATCTCATAAGGATTCTAAATTGTGGCAAAGTTTACGAACCACAGTCTTTGAGGATGCTTTTTATGAAAGTGAGGCAAGGCAGGAAGAAAACTAAGATCTAGGGGAAGAAGTGAGAACACTTGATTTAGGGGAAAACAGCTTCCCAATTGTTAGCACTGATATCTTTTTAATATTTTAATTGTGAAATGGCCAGTAAAATGTGATAAATTGGACTCTGGGTATAAGATAAGAATTTTTAGTGGCTGCTGTTCCTTCTGTGTCTACATTATTGTATTTTTTCATACAGGGTATTATTTTTATGTGTAAAATGAATGTTATTTCCATTCTAATGGAATACTTTTAGATGACCAAAATTATACAAATCATTCATTCCTACATTTGATTTTTTTCCCAGTGATTTTTTCCCCCAGTGTGAGTTTCCACTCATCTAAATGCCAACTACTTCAACTGTAGAATCCTAACTTTAAGATGAACGAAGTACTTTCAACAGCTTTGTTCAAATCTCACAGATGGCCTTTTGTGCTTTTTTTGAGTTCTTTATAATTATGTGTGACACTGTTCTCTGAGAATTGGTGTGAATGTACTCAAACATTATATTTCAACTTGAATTTAAACATGTTCAACAAGGTTTGCCTTAAAATCTGTGGTTGTATCCTCTGTTTATGTAGTTGTACAGCTAAGCCTAAGTTTTCTTCATTGTTTTCTGCCTACTGTTGAAACATTTTTATAAAAATATATTTATAAACTGGCAAATATGTACATATCTCACCAAAAACTGATCCCAAGACAAGGCAGTTTGTCTCATTTAGGATAAGTGTCTCAATACTCCAGAGTTTTAAGAATAATCAAGACTAAAGAATGGTAGAAAGGTATAATTTTTCTGGGTGTGTGTGTGTATGTGTGTGTGTTTGCTTTTATTTAAGTATCTGGTTATAGCTTATCCTTTGGATTAATATAGGCAGTATACAATGAAAACACTAAAGATGTCTTTTCTTTGGGAATTAAAATATAGACAAGTAGGGTGCTTTTCATTTATCTACATTTTTAAATGTGAATACATTCTTATAAAATCTAATAATCAAAATTAACGTTCTGAGAATTAAGTTATTATACATGTTTTTGTATTCAAAGTGACTTTATATATCTTCATTTAATTCCCATATTAATGAAGTATTTTAGGTAATGTAGTTCCAAATTAATAGGTGTGGACAGTGAGGCACAGAGAAATGAGAAACTTTGCAGAAAGCCAAAAAGAGAGTACCTGGATTTGAACCCAGTTAGCCTATTACACAGGATGGCTTTCTTATACCCCATGCTGGTCAAATGGAGAAAATTGCGAGAGAAACTTTTAAAGCACTGAACAAAAACTTGAGCAAAAGGAGTTCTACTTTCAATCATGGCAGAGTAAGTACTCAGGCCAATGCTACAGCTGAGGGCAACTAAAAAACCTAGAAAAATATTACAAAGAAAAAAAAAATCTTCTTGAAGGCATCGGTGAGTGTGGTGAAGTTTTAGCCTTCAAGACGCTTCTACACCCTAGTTCTGGGACAGTCAGTATGAAGAGATATACCCATGCATTTGTTCAGGCAAAAGGGCCTTTGTAGATGTAATTATGATTACAAAACATTGACTTAAAATAGGGGGATTATCCTGGACCATCTGGCTGTACAATTTTAGCACATGAGCCCTTCTGCAGACCCAGAAGCCATAGAGATTTGAAATGCAGATACAATTCATCTTGCCTTTGCTGGCTTGAAGTTGCAGGGGACCATGTGGAAGGTGTGAGAAGAAAATGACCTCTAGCAACAACCAGTGAGTTTGGAAAGGATCCTGAGAACCAGAGCCTCACCAATGCTTTAAATTTGGCTTTATGAGACCCCGAGTAAAAAGTCCTGCCATGCTGCGTTCTAACTTATGACTCACAGAAACTGTGAGAGAATAAGTCTGTATTTTTTAAGATTCTAGGTGTGTGACAAATTATTGCAAGAGTGATAGAACATTACTGCAGAGAGCTAACATAATGAGAAATGACTAGCCCAAACTTTAAAGTAGCATCCCCTTTTTGGGAATGCTTTTATCTGGGGGACATTTACAATACCTACATCCTAAGGAAATCATAAGTAGAGCCTGGATCCCACCATGATTGAGGGACTCCAGTAGAAATGGAAATTTTGGATGGTGACCCTGAAGAATGATGCCTTAGATTTCTGACTGGAATAAGTAGAACAGCCATGATGGGAATTCTAGCATAGCTTCCCTCAATTTGGGAGTGCCAGTGCATCTCATTCTCTAAAATTGAGTTAAGTCAGTGTATCTCAACTGGTGGCAGGTTTTGATTTTTTGTTTTTGTTTTTTCTTTCCCAAGGGACATTTGGCAATGTCCGGAGATATTTATGGTTGTCACAACTAGGGGAAGGGAATGGCACTGCGTTCTAATGAGCACATGTCCTCAGGTGTAAAATGGGTCTCTTGAAGACAGACCAGGGAGACTGCTCAGTCCCCTACAGCACATGGAACAGCATTCGACAACAAATATTTATTTGTCCTCAAATGCCAATAGCCCTAAAGTTCATAAAACCTGTGTTAAGTTGATCCCAGATAGCTGCCTCCTGCAGATGCCCAGGAGAAGAAAAACAAACAAACACAAACCTCCTCTAAGATAATTTAATGTTATTTTTGTAAATAAAATATTCAGCCTGAAGTAAAAATTAATAAAGCAGTTGAAAAGATAAGACAATATGAATGGCAACAAAAAGAAATACGGCAATCAAAAGGTATCAAGAGAACTTCTTGGTGAACAGACTCATCCAGACTTTAATTACCTTATTGTACTCAAAACATAAATGAAAAGGTTAAAAAAATTGGCAAAGAACTAGAAAATATAAAAAGTTACATAGCAGAATTGCCAGATAGGATAATAAAGATATTAAATAGAATTACTAGCGCTGAAAAAAAGGTGCAGTAACTAAAATTAAGAATCCAACAGTGGGTTGGAAAGTAGAGGGGAGAAGATAAAGAATTACTGGTAAGGTGTGCACCAAAGAAGCACGGAGACATAAGATAAAATTTACAAGAGATGTAAACTATATTGAAAGAATTAAAACAACATACATATTTATATGGAATCTCATAAGGAGGTAAGAAAACAAATGGTGCAGTAACTGTGTTTGAAGAGATCATGACTGAGATTTAAACACTGGTCAACTAATCTTTGACAAAGCAGGGAAGAATACCCAATGGAAGAAAGACAGTCTCTTCAACAGATGTTGAAAAACCTGGACAGCGACATGCGGAAGAATGAAACAGGGCCAGTTTCTTACACTATACACAAAAATAAATTGGAAATGGATGAAAGACCTAAATTTGAGACAGGAAACCATCAGAATCCTAGAGAACATAGGCAGCAATCTCTGAAATGATGTAGCAACTTCTTATTAGATGCATCTCCTGAGGAAAGGGTAACAAAAGCAGAAGTGAATTATTGGGACTTCATCAAGGTAAAAATCTTCTGCACGGTGAAGGAAACAATCAGCCAGACTAACAGGCAACCTATGAAGTGGGAAAAGATATTTGCAAATGACATATCTGATGAAGGGTTAGTGTCTGAAATCCATAAAGAACTTATCAACTCAACACCCAAATAACAAATAATCCAGTTAAAAATTGGACGTAAGACACGAATAGATAATTTTCCAAAGAAGACATCCAGATGGCTAACTGACACATGAAAATATGCTCAATATCACTCATCATTAGGGAGATACAACTCAAAACTACAATGAGATACCACCTCACACCTGTCAGAATGGCTAAAATAGACAACAGAGGAAACAACAGATGTTGGTAGATGCAGAGAAAGGGGGACCCTCTTACACCATTGGTGGGAATGCAAATGGTGCAACCACTCTAGAAAACTGTATTGAGGTTCCTCAAAAAGTTAAAATTAGAAATACCCTATGATCCAGCAATTGTGTTACTAGATATTTACTCAAAGGATACAAAATATTAACTCAAAGAGGCATATGCACCCTGATATTTTTGGCAGCATTATTAACAATAGCCACATTATGGAAAGAGCCCAAATGTCTACTGGCTGCTGAATGGATAAAGAAGATGTTTCTCTCTCTCTCTCTCTCTCCCCTCCCCCATATCTCTGTATCTCTGTCATCTATGTCTATTTATATCTAATGGAATATTACTCAGCCATCAAAAATAATAAAATCTTGCATTTGCAATGACATGGATGGAGCCAGACTATATTATGCTAAGTGAAATGGCAGGCAGTGAAAGAAAAATACTATATGATTTCACTCATATGTGGAATTTAAGAAACAAAACAGATAAACATAAGGGAAAAGAAAAAAAGAAAGAGAGGGAGGCAAACCATAAAAGAGACTATTGGGGTGCCTGGGTGGTGCAGTCAGTTAAGCGTCTGACTATTGCTTTTGGCCCAGGTCGTGCTTTCATCGTTAATGAGATTGAGCCCTGCATCAGGCTCTGCACTGACAGCATAGGGCATGCTTGGGATTCTCTCTCTGTCTCTCTCTCTCTCTCTCTGCCCTCCTCCAGCTCATGTGCTCTCTCTTGCTCTTTAAAAATAAATACAAACTAAATAAACAAAACAACAATAAAAAAGACTTAACTATAGAGAACAAACTGAGGGTTACTGAATGGGAAGTGGGCAGTGGAATGGGCTAGACTTGTGATGAGGACTGGGTGTTATATATACGTGGTTAATCACTAAATTCTACTCCTGAAAATCATATTATACTATATGCTAACTAGAATTAAATAAAAACTTAAAGCATTAAAAAAAAGACTGAAACAGTAAAAAAAATTATTTATATTTCATTCTAATTAAATGACACTTTAAAAATCATAGGTATGTAGCTTTCAGTTATTCTATGTGATACTGATTTCTATTTTCATTGAGCTGTTAATTGTGGGTTTGTTGATTTTTCTAAACTGATTGAAAAACTACAGTATCTCTCCAAAGACACTAAAAGGATTTGTCAGACCAAACTAAAAGTGAGGACCACTAAAATGTATTTGAAATTGAAAAAAAAAAAAAGATATTAATGGAATTAGTAATTTGGAATTTTAAATTTTTTTTAGGTTTATTTATTTTCGGGGCACCTGGATGGCTCAGTCGTTTTACATGTCTGACTTCGGCTCAGGACATGATCTCGCAGTCCACGAGTTCAAGTCCTGTGTGGGGCTCTGTGCTGACAGCTCAGAACCTGGAGTCTGCTTCATATTCTGTGTATCCCTCTGTTTCTGCCCCTCCCCTGCTCACACTCTGTCTCTCTCTTCCAACATTCATTGTAACGTTCATTTATTTTTGAGAGAGAGAGAGAGAGAGAGAGAGAGAGAGAGAGAGAGAGAGACAGTGAGTGGGGCAGCGGCAGAGAGAGAGAGGGAGACACAGAATCTGAAGCAGGCTTCAGGCTCTGAGCTATCAGCACAGAGGCTGACACAGGACTCGAACCCACAAGCAGCGAGATCATGACCTGAGCTGCAGTCGGATGCTTAACTGACTGAACCACCCAGGTGCCTCCCAAAATTGAACTTTTAAACAGGACAAGTTCAAGGAAATTCACAACTACAAAACTACTACTAGCAATATAAGAATGCAGATAACAAAATAAAAGATAATAAAAAACCGCATAAGAAAAAAGATTTACTACATTTGGAAGAACAAATGAGAACTGAGTTCTAACTAGAAACATTAGAAGCCATAAGATGATTGAATATCTTCAATGTGAAGAAATAAATGAAAAAAGAAAAACTACATAAAATTCTCTACCTGTGTAAAATATCCTCTAAGAATAAAAGCAAAATTAAACGCTTTTTCACACAAAACAAAAAAGAATTTATTACTGAGAGACACAAACTTAAATAAACATAAACTTAAGCATTATATTATAGTTTTAAAGCAACACTAGATTTCAAAGATACTCAAAGCAGTGACAAGACATGAAATGGTAAATATGTGGATAAATCTGAATGAATACTGACTGGATAAATAATGTCATATAAATAACATACACAAAAAATAATATATAAGTTATTCATGTAGTAAATAGTGTTCTAATTTTACTTTCTTGTCGGGCAGGATACATGGCAGCACCAAGCGAGCTAAATTGCACTACCTTCTTTTTTAGGTGATAATAATAAAAAAAAATAGAGATTAAAACCTGAATCTTCCAAGTATTTCAAAAATATTTAATCAAAAAATACACACTAAAACAGACTTATCAACAGTCAAATAATACAAATAATTGATGCTCTCTGTAATGTTTTGTGTAATTATCCTTGGTACACAAAATGGAAACATTTATGAAATAGTAGAATGGAAACGTTTGTGAAAGATCCATTCAGGTTCTCGTCCATTGAGTTTTCTATTTTGCAAGATTCGTCTTAGTTCTTAGTGACACACCCAATAAAGATCAAAATGGAAAGTTGATGTTCATAATCCACCTACTAAACAAGAGCGATGTTCTTAGATGATAACATCTCCCATTCATTCATCCATTTCATTTTATTATAATTAGTTGAATGGTATCTAAAAATACTTTGAGGATGCTAAAGGAAAGGAACGTATATTAGCATAATTTATTTTTAATATGAGTGTTTATATAATAAAACAATAAATATTCATGGAGTTTTAATGTGAATTCATAGTCTATTGCTTTAGCAATCACTGTAGGTCCTGTTTGTATTGCTTCTAGAATGAAGGTCTGAAGGTCTTTATTGTTCTAGGAGGAAGTGTATTCTCAATCTCTCCAAGAATGTGTTCAATTGTATGGAAATCAGCATAGAACTTTTAGGAACTTTGAAGCGTTCTCTGCTGTATATCCAGATATCACTGCACATCTGGCCAAATGTGCAAATGGCCAAAATAGAAAACAGTAAGACCACCAAATGCTGGTGAGGATGTACAGCAACGGAAAGTCTCGTGCATTGCTGGTGGGATTGCAAAATGGTATGGCCGCTTTGCAAGACAGTTTGTGGTTTCTTACAAAATAAAACATACTCGGGGCACCTGGGTGGCTCAGTCAGTTGAGCGTCTGACTTCGGCCCAGGTCATGATCTTGCGGTCCGTGGGTTCGAGCCCCGCATCGGGCTCTGTGCTGACAGCTCGGAGCCCAGAGCCTGTTTCAGATTTTGTGTCTCCCTCTCTCTCTGACCCTCCCCTGTTCATGCTCTGTCTCTCTCTGTCTCAAAAATAAATAAACATTAAAAAAAATTTAAAATAAAAAAAACAAAAAATAAAACATACTCTTTCCATAAGATCTGTGCTCCTTGTTATTTACCCAAATGAGTTAAAAACCTACCTCCACACGAAAACATGCACATGGATATTTACAGCAGCTTTATTCATAATTGCCAAAACCTGGAAGTAACCGGATGTCCTCCTATAGGTGAATGAATAACTAAGCTGTGGTACATTCAGACAATGGAATAATATTCAGAACTTCAAACAAACAAACAAAAAAGAGCCATCAGTCACGAAAGGCATGAACTTGGAATGTGTGTTATTAAGTGAAAGAAGCTGATCTAAAGAAAGTACATACTGTATGGCTGCAACTGTATGACATTCTGGAAAAAGCAAAACTGAAGATGCTAAAATTAGTAGTAGTTGCCAGAGTTTTGATACGACAGAGTGATTAATAGGCCAAGCACAGAGGATTGTTAGGGCAATGAGACTACTCTATGTGATACTACAATGGCAGATACATGTCATTTTACATTTGTCAAAACCCATAGAATGTGCACCACCAAGAGTGAGCCTTATTGAAACTATAGACTTCGGGTGACGATGCTGTGTCAGTGGAACTTTCTCTATGCTCAGTTTTGCTGTGAACCTAAAACTGCTCTAAAAAAATAAAACTTATTGAAAAATTAAAAAAAAAATTAAAATCGTTTCTAAAACGAATGCATGTTATGTCTTTATGCTTTCAAGGAGAATCAAAATCTGTGAATCTTAGTTAATGTTTTGGCTGTCCACCCCATGACCTTAAAAGGATATACGTCTCTTAATGTCCTTTTCTTTCGAAAGAGAAATTATAGACTTTGCGTATTACTTCATAAACCTCACACAGAATGGATAGATCAGAGCCAAAGATACAACAGAGACTGAGGTACATTATTTAGTGCTGTAGTGAACTGTGTTAGCGTTTTTTAACTTTCCTGTCCCACAAGTAAACAAATATAATTCATCCATTCTTCATGATATCAACAGCCAATAATGTAAGTTTGGATAGCACTTTACAGTTGAGAGAGCATGTTCACATAATATTTATTTTGCCACAAGCCACTAAATTAGAGGGTGTACAACATAGACCTATTTCTTAGGTAGGGGAGAAAATTGAAGCTCAGAAAGAATTTGTATGTGATGTCATACAGCTAAGAATCGTGTTCAAATCTGGAATTTCTGTCTTACTATGACACTTTATGGAAACAATCAGGAAAGCTGACATACGTTCATAAACATTGCCTTAAAGATCACAGAATCCCCACACACTAAAATTAAGTCGGTGATATTTTATATTCCTAAGCATACGATGAGCCGAGTATTCCTACAGGCTCCTGTTGAAACAAAAGTGGGTAAAATTCTATCAAAAATCATTTGAAAATATCTGTAGAAAAAATTTTTAAGTTGAAAGTCATGAATACAATAACAAGGTGTTGTTTGCAGCATTATCACAGCCGAATTCGTGATAGCGAGGAAATGGAAAACAATCTAAAGGAGAGGAATGATTGATTAGGTGAGCCATAATATCTCTAAAAGATGGGACATTTTGCAGCTTCTTAACATTGTCTTTTGAAAACTTTGCTGTGACATCAAAATTCAGGTTTGATGTGTTACGAGTAGAAAACTCTAAACTCTCTGTTTTAGTGATTATGAAATCAGACCCCGGTTCCAGAGTGCTTGGGTTCACACTCTGATTTTGGCAGTTGCTACCTATGTGATGCCAAGGAATTTACATATTTCTGTGCCTCAGTTCGCTCAACTGTAAAATGGAGAAATTAGTAGCACGAACTGATCACGCTGTGGTGAGAATTGAGGAGAAAAGAGATGTAAAGAGCTTAAGAGTGTTTCCGGGACATAGTATGCTTGATGCTTGCATTTTATTATCACCCTATGAACTGAGTATATGATTATTATATTTCTTCTCTGTCAGATTTCATTTCCAGAAACTGTACTTTGAAAAACCAGAGGAAATTATCCCTAAAGTCACTTCCCTCCTTCCCTTTTCTGCCTTGTAATTACCCAAATAAATCTTAAGAGAAGAAAATAAGGAGAGAAAAACAAACTACCTCTTCTGAAAGTTAATGCTTCTAAGTTTAGAATCAACTGTGAAGGTTTTAAAGGCCCTGGACTTCCAGAACAATGATTGTGGCGGGCAGTGTCCTGACGTTTTAGATCTTTGTCTGTCTAGGGTGAGGGGCATTTTGTTGTCTTACTGTCCACGGGGCAAATCAAAGACATCTTTGCTCCTAGCCCCTGACTGAAGTGCTGTTTTATATTTAGCATTCTAATAGATTTTTTTTTTTTCTGTTCACTGTTAGACTCCAATTTAGGATTAAACTTTTAATTAGCCCTCCTCCTATTATTTTGGGCAGTTTATAGAAAAGCATATAGACTTATAAGCCATTAAAGTTACTTTCCACCTTCTACTTGTAATACAGTAAACATATAATGTGCTGTGTGTAAAATTGACATAAGGCGCGTGGGAAGCACGTGAGTTTATTTTTTCCCCAACATTTTTCTACCTTTTGCACTTTTGTAAATTTTTAAGATTTTCGACAGTGCGTGTGCCTTACATTTATAAGCAAAAAAGGCTATAAAATGAAAGCCTTATAAACTTTTTAGAGGAAAGAATTAGCAATTATCGGCCTTAGCGTTATATTTTCTGATCCTCCTCAGAGTGGTCGTAGCGATATGTTGAATTATATTGCCCCCCAATCACAAAGTGCTTTTCAGTGTTTACAAGCTATATTTAAGTGATGCCCCCAGCGAAATTCAGCTTCATTTAGGGCGATATTTTACAATAACTCTGTGCCAGAATGATGCAACAGGAATAGAAACATGAGAATTATACACTTTGCTCATGTACGACTCAAGGTATGTAAACACATATGGGCAGAAACGCAAATCTAGCATCAATTGAAGAGTTTTCCCTTAGAGAGCAGTTATTTTCATCTGTACACTCATTCTTCTCTCATACTTGATATGCAAGCACACATTATTTCCTGAGTGAATATGGATATACATCTGCTTCGAGGGGACATATGTGTGAAGGAGCTAAAGACAGCAGCTATGTGTACTCATATTTGGCAAGACATCTGGGTGGATTTATTTTACCTAATTTAACTGCAAAATTTATATGTTTCACTTGAATTTGTGAATATTTAAATCAATTGCAGGCTCTTGATTCTTCCCTGGCTTGGGATTTATTACGTTATGCACTGGTTTTCATAGTTATAATTGAAAATATAGGGGCAAGTCCTTGGGTATTTTAACTGTACACATTTCATTTGTTTATTAAGACCCCGGGCTTTAAAATAAAGCAAGGTTTTAAAATAAAGAGTACCACAGCATAGCTTCATTATATGACTCTGGAAGGAATGGGATTGTGCCTAGTGTGAAGGTGAGCATGATACCACGTGCTCACGTGCTCACATGCACACTCTTTAAATTTTGATTATTATATTTTTGAGAGAGAGAGAGAGAGAGAGAGAGAGAGAGCGAGAGCGCACAAGCAGGGGAGGGGCAGACACAGAATCTGAAGTGGGCTCCAGGCTTCGAACTGTTCGCACGGAGGCTGATGCGGGGCTCGAACTCAAGAACCGTGAGATCATGACCTGAGCCGAAGTCAGACGCTTAACTGACTGAGCCACCCAGCCGCCCCACTGCTGCACACGCTTAAGTCTTTATGTTTCAAGTTAGTCAAGACAGAACCGTGCTGACTACATGCCAGGCAGCGTGGCTGTTGCTGGGGGTACAGGGATGCATGAGATGTTAGTGATGTCTAGGAGCTCACAGCACAGGAGTCAAACAGATAAATAAGTGCAGCCCAATCTGGCAGGTTCTATAATACATATTATAATAATGTCACCAAGGTGAGAGGAGACACTTATAAGTATAACCAAAAGGCCAAGGAGGGCAGACATATGTCACTAAAAACCTGTCCATGGAAGAGCCACTTTAGTGGTGTGACAAAGACAGTCATTTTATTTTACTGTATTTTACTTCAATTTTCCTTATTCCATTCTATTCCCTTTTATTCCATTCCATTCCATTCCATTCCATTCCATTCCATTCCATTCCATTCCATTCCATTCCATTCCATTCCTTTATGTATGTACGTATGTATGTGTGTATGTGTGTGTGTGTGTGTGTGTGTATGTATGTATACATGTAAATTCTAATGCTAAAGCAGCACATAGGGAGAGATGGCATATACATAATGCCTTCTGGTGTATGATGTATATATACACCATAATGATGGTGTAGAGCCTGCTTGGGATTCTTTCTCTCTCCTTCTCTCTCTGCCACAGCTTATACTTGCTCTCTCTCTCTCTCTCTCTCTCTCTCTCTCTCAACCAATAAATAAACTTAAATAAAGGTACCCCTATTTAACTTGAAACATCTATGAGATTTCTTTTAATGTTTTAAATATTTAAGTTATTCTTAGGGTTGGCATTTCCTGAATTAATATTGCACACAATATCTCTATATTTTTCTCTAAGTATATTTTATTTATTTTCATTTTGTATTTTAACAAGAAAAAGATCAATTATAAGTACCAGGTGTAGGAATGTTTTTGGGTGAGAACTATTTATTTAGGCTTATCTCTCCCTATTATTCCGTCTGGAGAAAGTTCACAGTTTGTAGCTATTTCTTCCCATCTGAAAATGAGAAGAGGAGAAGGAAGGCCATAATCAGAAAAGGTGTATTTTCAGAATGGGAGACCAGATTTCTTAAACTTGACAGAAGTATTAAAACTAAAAGGTTGATAGGCATTATACCATTTAATCTTCACGAAGTTGATTTGAAATAAAGGCTAAAATACAAATTCAAGGTCATAGAGCCAATAAATAGGAGAGGGAAGAATCCCAGATCTTGCTGGAAACCAAATAGAGTCTGCTAAGCCTTTAAAGAAGAATAATGAACAATATTTTAGGAAATATAAAGTATTCTCCTTTTCCCTGTCTTGTATACCTCGCCTTAAGAAAGGTATGTAATACCTTGCCTCCTCATGCTCTGGGCAAAGAAAATCCAGAAATCATGGCCCACAGGGAGGAAATTTTATGATCCCGGTTCTCCAAGACTGCCCTCATTTCAAATATCAGCTGTAAAATTGGGAGTCCCAGGATAAACCCTTGCTTTAGATCAGCTGAACATGAATTTGAGAGTCCCCCCAAACCTCCCTCAGCTTTGACAGTTCACTAGAAAGACTCACAGATCTCAGTGAAAACCTGATATTTACATTTACACTTTATTATGGTGAAAGGATACGAACTAAATTCAGCCGAGGGAAGAGACGTCCAGGGCAGGACCCAGAAGGGGTCTGAACTTGGAGCTTCCAGTCGATCTCTCTCTGTGATCTCTCTCTGTGGGGTCATGCAATTTTTTACCTCTTTCTATTCTTGAAGGGTTACAGTATGCAACCAGAGCCTTTTGGTGTCGATAAAGTTTTAACCGGTTCTGCCTTCTTGGCTGACCTTCACCTTGCAGCCTCTCCCAAAAGTTTGGGCTAGTACCTTTAGACCCTAAAATCCTCCATCATAAATTTACATTGTTAAGACTGTCTGGCAGCCAAAGTTCTGGTAAAACAAACACATTCCTATCTGGCAGGACTTCCATCCAGGATGTAGAGATCACCTCCCAGCAATCAAGGGCCATCATGCATCTCTATACTAGGTCCCATGAATTTAACCTAAAAAAGCCCTAATATTTATAATGCCTTTTTAAAAATTAATTAATTACATATTTATTATTTGAGAGAGAGAGAGAGAGAGAGTGCGCCAGCAGGAGAGAGGGTAGAGAAAGAGAGAGAATCTCAAGCAGGCTCATGATCAGCACCGAGCCCAACATGGGGCTTGATCCCACAACCCTGGGATCATGACCTGAGCTGAAATCAAGAGTCAGATGGTGAACCAACTGAGCCATGCCCTACAATTCCTTTTTATAATTAACTTCAATTTTAATTCCTTGAACAAAAAACCCAGTGAACTGTAAACTACAACAACAAAAGTATCCTCTAGCAGCACTAGAATTTTCCGGGCATTTTATTCCTCATCTGTGTAAAGTGATTCTCATCTACAAAATACTAGAGCTCTCACTTTATCTGTAAGGGTGAGAGTGGGGGCTAGATGGAAAGAGTGGTACAATTTTTAAACCTAGTATTTACCAATTTCTTTTTTTCAGCACAAAGCACAATATAGCTTCTTGTAATCTACATTGTATTACTGGGTATTTATATTACTTCCTAAAGACCTAGACTGATGTTCTTCTCAGGAAATAGAAGTTGAGTACTTGATGAATTTGAGTAATTTCCCCATAATGGTGTATCCAATAAACATGTATTAGCTAAAATAGCCATTCTTAAAATGCAAGATGCAGTCCTAATGTGAAAGCATTGTGTCTAGGGCTCTGTGGTGAGTTAAACATATGCATGCTTTATGAAAAGCCCACGAGATAGAAAACTCCATCTTAAATTTAAACAGAATTCCATCTAAGGAATATGCTGATCTTTTTTTAATGGATGTAGATACCACTTTTTAGGCATGACCAAAAACAACATTAACATTTAAACAAAAAAAGGTCTAAATTAGAAGAATTATTAGAGCACTGTATAGGGCAGAGCAGGAAGTAGTTTACTGATTGCCAGCTTCAGGCAACTTAACGTGAAGCGTTGTAGCAAACGGGTCTCCTCAGAACAGTAGAATTTTACCCCCTACCTTCCCCCCAACACACACCTTAGCAAATAATCCAAATATTTATTTCAAACAAAGATAGCACCTCTCCAAGAAATGAATTCTGGAAAACAGATTTTTTTCCCCATATTATTATCTACCTCCCATTTCTAAATTTGACACGTGCTTTGGGTCACATGTGCACATCATTTCTTTGAGCACGGATTCCAGTTACCCATATCCTCATCCCCATCAGTGCAGGCTCAACTACTCTATTCCTGTGATTTTGATAGTACTTGGGTTTTCACTTCTAATTCTCTGCTATCTCAATGTTGTCCATCGAGTCATATCTATTTTATGGAATCAGGTTCTGTGCTCTGCTTTGAACTCTGAGAGACAGGTGCTGTCTCTTAACTTTTTCCACTGGCTCCAGCATCAATCACAGTGTTTGGTATGGAGTCTGAACACAGTAAGTGACTGATGAATCCGTGAGTAAGGGAGATAACCAGTACTTCCAAATAAGTTCTTATTAGGGATGCAGATGTGTTGTTCAGATGGAATTCTCTTGTTCTTCAGTCAGCTGAATGAATGCTGTCAAATTATAATTTGTAAAAATATGATGCCCGCATCCTCCACCAGGGGCGCCTGGGTGGCTCAGTCCATTAAGTATTCAACTTCAGCTAAGGTCATAAATTCACAGCTCATGAGTTCAGGCTCCACGTCGGGCTCTGTGCTGACAGCTCAGAGCCTGGAACCTGCTTTCGGATTCTGCGTAGCCCTCTCTCTCTTCCCCTCCCCCACTCACACTATGTCTCTCTCTCAAAAATAAACGTTAAAAATTTTTAAAGAAAATATGCTTAGGAGCTGAGGGAATATAGCCAAACTTTTTTTTCAGAGAAACTGAAAAGATAGATGATTAATGAGATTCTTAGATTTACTGGTTAATATCAGAAGTCTGAAGCAGGACTGTAATTTTAAGCTTTAGTTTTTGACAAGCCCCCAAGTTCCTGTGCTGCTGATTGAGGAGGAATTAATGCCCTAGATAACAGATGGCAAAGCTAATGTTTTAGCAACCGAAAGTTTGGAAACATCACTTGTACTTTACCCAAACAGAAATACACTTCTTGTACACAGGGAATAGACTTCCCAAGGGCGAGTGGTTAGGGCCAGCATTCCATCTCAAAATGCTATTTGAGTCTGTTCAAGTACTCATAAAATTCCAGGTTAAACCCATGAATTTGATTCCACATATCATGGAAAAAAATAATTTTGGCCTGAGTCCTTGTTTGGAACAGGTTTCCTGAAATAAATGGATCTCAGTATGATTACCAGAGAACATCTGATTTAAAATATTATTGCAGTATTAGGTGGGCCTGTTGGGATAAATTAGCTGTTAAATGTACAGTGTGGTGGTAATGAGTTCTTCACTAGGGCACAGCCATTTAAAAGTTCAATGAATTATCCCAGTTTCAAGTTAGCATTAAACTTTTTCTTTTTTTCTGCCTTCTCCTCCTTCTCCCTCTTTCCTATCCAAATTTAGCAAAAAGGTCTAAATGCTTCTTAAGTGGGTCCCTCATGATGTGACATCAAATAACAGAGTTTATTTCATGATCATTTTATTCAGAAATGTATCAGTACAACAACTATGTACTAGTAATATGTGGAAAGGGCTCATGATCAAATGAGAAGAGATATTCTTGCCCCATGATACAGATATCCTACTCCTATCACATATCTACTCATGCCAGCCAGTGAAAAACTCTCCCACCATGCTGGGGCTACACTGCTTAGGCAGTACACTAATAAATCTTTTGGAGAGAAAGCTTAGGTTCTGAGGATATGGCATAATTATAGTCAGGATTTTGAACTGCTCTGCATTAGAACAGAAAAAGATATAGGGGGTAGGAGAGCAACAGAAGGGAAAATCAACCACTGTACGAGTGCTAGATCTCCAGTTGAAGGATTCGATTGGCATTGTGGGAACAGTCATGTGTAACATAAAATGATAAACTGCTAGTGAGGCAATTGGGGAATTGAAGTAAAAGGATTGAATATTATTTTAGAATAAAGTGGAATAGGGCAACAGCAATAAGGTAAGTTGGTCCCAGCATTGAATTAATAGATACGAGTACCAACTTAGAGCCATGAGTGAGGATGAGAAGATTGTATATTCCCAAACTTGGAGATATGCTGGTGATGGCATTAGAATTGCTAGAATCCATGAAATATGTAGGGTGTGTATACACCCTTTTCCATCTTTTGTCTGCCTGTCATCTATCTATCTATCTATCTATCTATCTATCTATCTATCTATCATCTATCGCCATAATCTTGTTGGATATCCCTAGCACATAATTGATTGAAAATACTTATGGAGTGGATATTGTGTTAGGCATTTTTTCCCAAGCATTGTCCATACATCAACTTAGTCTCATAAGACTATGAGACTTGTCTATTATTATTCTTTTAAATATTTTTTTTAACGTTTATTTATTTTTGAGACAGAGAGAGACAAAGCATGAATGGGGGAGGGGCAGAGAGAGAGAGGGAGACACAGAATCGGAAGCAGCCTCCAGGCTCCGAGCCGTCACCCCAGAGCCCGAAGCGGGGCTCGAACTCACGGACCGTGAGATCGTGACCTGAGCTGAAGTCGGACGCTTAACCGACTGAGCCACCCAGGCGCCCCATTGTCTATTACTATTCTTATCCAACATGTCAGGAGACTGAGGCAAGGGCACTAAAAAACTAGCCTAAAGTCATATGATGAGTAAGTTATGGAACAGGGATTTGGATCCAAAGTTGGAGATCATAACTATTCTACTCTGATATGAGCAGTGTCCTATTGTAGACATCCAAGGCAAAATCATGGAGTTCATTATAAAGTAGTCTGTAAACTATTCAGTTGAATTTAATAGACATTTTATTAAGTTTTTTTGTTTAAATTTTATTTATTTTGAAAGAGAGAGAGAGAACGAGCAACGAGCAGGGGTGGGGCAGAGAGAGAGAGGGAGAGAGAGAATCCCAGGCAGGACCCACAGTGTCAGCATGGAGCCTGACGTGGGGCTCCATCCCGTGGATCTCATGTGAGATCATGACCTGAGCCTAAATCAACAGTCAGACGCTTAACCAACTGAACCACCCAAATGCCTCTTACTAGACGTTTTAAAGGGAGTTTATATACGAGGTTCCCAATGTTTATTTATACCCTACAATATCCATTCCTTCAAGGGTCTGTATGATACAGGAGAAATAGTATATTACTTATCTGTTGGGAAAGTGATTTCCTGAGAGTCACAGTTTCTTTTGTACAAATCCTAGTTCCACCTCTTATTAGCTTTGTGACATTGAAAACATAACATAAACTCCATTATTTCTTAATGTACTTAATGCAATGTATAAAGCAGGGCCATTAATGCATACTTCGTAGAGTTATTATAAGGATTAAAATAATATATATGTCAAACTTTTAGAGCCGTGTCTGCCACCAAGAAAACCATCAAAAACATTACTGATTTTTATACTGAAGTGATTATAAAATGGTAGGAATGTAAGCAGGAGAGGTGAGAATAGAAGCGTGGAAATTTTCACCTGTTTATCCTTTCAAATGGTGCAGGAGCAACTAGACGAGTTGCCAAAAGGTTTTTTGTTGGTTAGAACAAATGAAAAAAAAAATTGGTGTTCTGATCCTGAGAAACTTTTAAAATGTATCTTATATTTTTTAATAACACTAAAAGGAAAATAAAGAAAGTAAGCAACTCTAACAGAGCAAATATTTGTCAGGACAAATGGGTATATGAATTTTGAGGCATAGGGTTTGTGAAACATTTTAAAAAAATGTATTTACAATTGTAAAATGTCTAATCCAGCCAGATTTCCTAGGATAAAAAAGGAAGCCTTATTGTCAAGGTAATAACAACCTAGCATCACTTACCAAACATTTATATGTGTCTTGCACTGTTTAAGTGATGTAGGTTAAAATACTGAGGCAGACGTACACATAAGTGTATATACGTACCAAATTTATGAAATAAAATTTAATTTAAACTCAAAAGTCCTACAAAATAGAGTGAATATTAGAAAATATGTACTCTAGTAGATTTCTATTCAACAATTGCAAATTAACTTAAGCCTTAGATTATGGATTTGGTTTTGTGATGAATGGCTCTCAAGTTTTCCTTTCAGAGCATATGAAGTTATTTTTGTCCCATCAACATAATTATTTCAACTGTTTTGTTAAAAAAATTAGTCAATCAACTATTTTTCCTTTGTTCTGTCACAAACATTTCTTAGTTCTTTCCCTTAAGAATTGAATAAGTTGACAAATTGTTTAGGAAAATCGATTAAAGACATCCCCTAAGAATAAGTGTATGGTAAATCCCATATTCAATTTAGTGTAAAGTCATTTGCTGGGAATTCTTAATTCTAAACATAGTGCCAGATTTACATATTGTTTTAATGATTTATGACAAAAGTCTACTTATTAGTGAATTTACAGAAACTTTATGCAAACTTATAGAACTCAAATGCAAAAGCACATAACTATATATTTTTTCTAAGGATGAATTTTGTTCCTTAAAGAGCAAGAGCCTTTTTGAAGCCTGTGGTTTATTTTCCTGTGTGTGTGTGTGTGTGTGTGTGTGTGTGTGTGTGTGTGTGTGTGTGAAACCTCCGAAAGTATTGCCGGGTTACATATGGAATGACAAACCCTGTAGGACTGTTTGCGCACCCTGTGATTTCATATTAACTCCTTGCTGTTTTGTTTAACGAGTTAATTTTCCACCGTGGTTTGATGTCTAGAATCCATTGCAGATTTCCGTAGCATATTTCACATGACACTGTGGCATGTTTATATTTATTATTTTCCCATTTATTAAAGTTTTTTTCTTCATCAATTATTTTTTTCCTGGATTTTCTTAATTTTACAAATAGTTGTTTAGGAAAGTTCTGTGATAAAGAATACTGTGTGATGATCTAATGGGTAAGTAAGCAATTTAGGATTGAGACCTTTAATTCTAGATGATAAGAGCCAAATTGACACAAGACATTCATGCATAGTGACCAAATAGCTATTAAGGAAATAATATTTCTATTTTTTAAGTTTATTTATTTATTTTGAGAAACAGAGCAAGCATGTGAACAGGGAAGGAAGGGGCAGAGAGAGAGAGAGAGAGCGAGAGAATCCAAAGCAGGCTCTGCACTGTCAGCAAAGAGACCAACACGGGCTAATGAGATCATGACCTGTGCCAAAATCAAGAGTCAGATAATTAATTAACCGAGCCACCCAAGAGTCTCCATTTTCACTGTTTAATGGGTGATTCTACTCCAATAAAATTTCCACTTTTTGGTAGGTTATTCATTTATTTTTATTTTTTTTTTAAGTTTTTTTTAAATGTTTATTTCTAAGCAAGAGAGAGAGACAGAGAGACAGACAGACAGAGTGCGAGCTGGGGAGGGGCAGAGAGAGGAGACACAGAATATGAAGCAGGCTCCAGGCTCTGAACTGTCAGCACAGAGCCCGACTCAGGGCTCAAACTTGTGAAATCATGACCTGAGCTGAAGTCAGTCGCTCAACTGACTGAGCCACCCAGGCACCCCAGTGTAGCAAGAATTTTAGTTTAGAATTGCCAGGAACTGCTCTATTGTATGGTCCCCCTTCCATATGGTATGCCTTATGTTCTCGTGACGTAAGGTAACTCACCTATGCCAAGTTGCACTGGCCAGAAATCCTATGTATAATCATACCTGAGTGCAAGGAAACTAGAAAATGCAGACTGTATTCCAGTGTGGCTATCGAGCAATGAAAAGCAAAAAGGATCAAGTTTCTACGATGATCACAGACCTACCAGTCTCAGACTCTGCCATAAGCTCAATCATCTGACCTTTCAGTTGTCCTCTGAAAAAATTGTAGCTTAAACTTTATCAGTATTTTACTCCAATGGATTAAAAAAGTGGATTTCCACTTTTTGATGGTGATTCATTTTTCATGTACCTCTTTTCTGTTCAGTGAAGGTGGTCTGTACATTAAGTCTTTGAACTTCTTGAGAATGCATTATGACCTAATATAAGATTAGTTTTCATAAACAGTTCCTTTATATAAGAGAAAAAAATGTATTCTTTAATTATGTGATACAGAAATGCACATTAGGTCAAGATTGTTAATGGGCATGCAGTAAAATATCATTTTTCTTGTTTGATTACACAATGAACAACAGAGAATAAAATCTTCTGTTAAGTCAAAGATGGCTCAATATCTCCCTATAACTTCATCAATTTTTGTGGTACATCTTTTGGGCTGTTTGTTAGGCACATACACCCTTAAAATTTCTGTATATTTCTGTCCAGTTTTACATACTTCCTTGAGCCAAATATAGCTCTTTAAATTAAAGAACTATTTGTCTTCTGGGTATTTGCCTGAATTATCATTTCCCATTGTTTTTCTTTCCTACATTTCATGAGTATGGGGCTGCATTTAGGAATCTGCTGTGTTTTCTCCTGTTTCCTTTCTCCCTGTCACCACTAGGGCCTGGCCGAGGCTGACCAGCTTAAAATTTCTACCCCCACCTTTTCATATTTGAGTACCCCCCCTTCGTGTTTCGGACTCAGTTCAAGCTGCCTCTTGCTGGTGCCAAAGATTTCCACCCTCTCCTCTTTTGGCCAAGAGTCCAAGCCCCTTTTCTGAGCACAGGTGAGTGGCCAGAGTAGCAGTGAGACAGGTTGTCCGTCAGTTTCCAGTTTTGCCTGTTCCATTTTGTGTTGTGAGGATTTCCTGAGATTTCTTGTGAATTGGTTTTACAAACAGATTTATCCCGAGTTTCTAAGTCTCTTTAAATTTTCACTTCCAAGGTGTCTGGTCCTTTTGCATGTCGTAAACAGGGAATCTCTTTGGATTTTTCAGTGCTTTTACTTTTCTTTGACAATAGCAAACTATATGCTACATTTAGAACAATGACTCCTACAGGGGCGTCTGGGTGGCTCAGTTGGTTAAGCTTCCAACTCTTGGTTTTGGCTCAGGTCATGATCTCATGGTTCGTGTGTTCAAACACCACATCAGGCTCTCTGCTGGGCAGTGTGGAGCCTGCTTGGGATTTTCTCTCTCTCTCCTCTCTCTGCTCTACCCCCTCCCAAATAAATACATAAAATAAACTTTAAACAAAAAGAATAATTACTGCTACATGTATGATACATAATTTTGTTTTATGTCAGTCTAAATATGTCTGGTCTGTGTCCTTACTAAATTCAGAAATAAACCTAGCATAGGTTTTGACATAGAATGGCATCACATTTAATCTATATAACTCCAGCTGTATACCCATGGCCTCTACCACATATTGGGCCATCCTTTCTCTGTGCTTCAGCCACACTGGCCTGAAAATTGTCACACTTCCTTCCACCACAGTGACTTTGCACATCCCATACAGCAAAATTGTCACACTTCCTTCCACCACAGTGATTTTGCACATCCCATACAGCAAAATTGTCACACTTCCTTCCACCACAGTGACTTTGCACATCCCATACAGCTGTACCCTTTGCCTAGAAATGATTTCCCCTCCATGGCACACATTTCTCCAACCTCATTGTGGCCGATACTTTTTCAATAGAAACTTCTCTGACCTCCCTTACATTATCAAATCACAACTACAATATCTCAGCACAATTGGAGAGATCTCAGAGCAGCTGTTAATTCATGTTCATATGTGTGTATGTCTGTGTGCATTTGTTTATTTTGAATGAGTGTTGTGAAGGCATCGGCCCTGTGTGTAAGAGCAACGTGTATCTCCCTTACTCACTACAGTGCTAGTATGCAGTGAATTGTAAATAAGGATTAGTTTTGTAAGTGAAATTCTGTGTGAATCTACTTGAATGACAAAGTGAGAGAATAGGCCTTGATAATATTTTCATTTTGAATGAACAGCATATTCGAAGATTGCTCTCTCAGTGTGTTTGTTTCCAAGAGACTAGCTGTTAACACATATAACATCGCTACCTCAGTACAATTTTACACCAACCTCCCAGTCATTGAATTGAGAGTGGATTGGCCTTATTGTATCAGTGTTATGGAACCAACTAATAATTCAGGAAAGACTAGATTATTTTCCCAATGACTACAGTTTCCCTGAACTAGCATAAGTTGTTTTGAGACTGTTTGTTTTAGTGTGCCATGCTTTTGTGATCAAAAGATAATCCCCCAAATAAACTTTTAACTAATTTTAGCCTGGAAGAAACCAAGATCTACCGTGAAATATGTGACAGCAAAGGATATAAAACCAGAGCAAATGTTCGAGTTTTTCATTTGAAAATGGATGGGTGCATTAAATTTCAGATTTGAGACTAGAGTAGATAAATACTGCACCTGTCCTCATGGAGAAACCAACTCTTTTTGATGAAATTTTCAAAAAAAATATTAGTTTCCTCACAAAACTAGTATTTTTGGAAGAGTCGCTTAATGCCATGGTGTTTTTTGTTGATGGTGTTTGATTGTTTCTATTACCAAGAATCACACTGATGGTACAAAGACTTAAATACACCATTTCTTCAATGTCTAGAATATAGATGGGAGATGGTATACAAAAATGACTGAAAATGACTTTGGAGGACATGGCAAATGTGGAAATAAAGGTATAGTCATAGTCGCAAGTTAACTATCATTTCAGTAGAGATGTTTTCTTTCCTATTAGTATTGCACAGTGAAATTTCAGAAGAAGAATTTAAAAGAGTTTAATTTGCACAAATAATCACATTAGCACAAAGAATATTAGCCATAAGTCTGTATGTTCAACATGAAAATGGCCCTGCAGAGTTTTAATTGAAGGGATTTATGCATTTTTGGTAGACTTAAATATGGGTCTTCTTCAGCGATTCCATGTAATATGGGTGGGGTGTGATTAGGTTGTAACAAGGCCAGTTCATACTGGTGTGCCTCGAGTGAGGTTCCAGAAGTATGACAGGTGTGGATGGGATATTATGGAAGAAAAACGTTACAGTGGCAGGAAAGACAGACTGCACGTGGACACTTAGATCTAGGAGATATTTCTGAAATGAGCCTGTCATCTTTTTGCTTAAATTCATTTTGTTTTGCAGACACTAATGGGATATTAAATGGGATTTTTTTTCCCTTTCAGAATAGTGGTGAAAAACACTATTCACCAAGGATATAATGAGACCACATATCATAAAGAAATTAAAACCTTGGTTTCTCTGGTTTGATGCCTATGAACAGCATTTAAAATGCCAATAACTTTTGGCTCAATAATTCAAATAGTGGAACTTGAATGTGATGAAAATTTATATGCAGAGATGCTCATTGTAGCAATGTTATTAGTAGCAATATATTCAAAACAAGTGTTTATCCACGGATGAAGGACTAACTAAACTATGATGCATTAAAATAGTTGAACCTTATATACTTTCTAATTGAGATATATAACATTCTTACAATGCATGAAAGAACTTACATTAAGTGAAAAGCTGAAATATTACATGGAACTGTGAATACAAAACTGAAGAAAATAAATCATAGAAAAAATGAATAAGGTGTAAAAATATTGTATTGTTTACAGAAGTACCATTTATTATATATGATTTGCTTCCATTCCTTGAACTTTTTAGTTCGTGTATATTTTCTGTAATGACTCTATTACCCTTATAATATGGAATATAAATTATAAATTGTTAAAATCAGAGTATATATTTTAAATACTAAAGCTGAAAATATAAATATGCATGTTCTTTTTATTGAAGGTAGTCAAGGGAATAATTATAAGTTAAATCCATTTTATTATTAATAGAAACATTTAAAAATGCTCTATGTATACATACTTTAAAAGACATAAAGTATGTAGAAATTAAATGGGATGGACATCTGTATCTGCCAGCAAAAACCTACTAATTTAGTTAATGCTTTAGAACTAAGCAGCAAGAGCTAACTGTACTTTATCTCAAAAGAAGTTTCTTTTAGCCAAAGTGCGTTTAAAGCTTTGAGATACCAGTTCTGCAGCAGACATTTCCCAGCTATCTGAAGCCTCTCCAAAATTAAATGACATAAATAACACGTGTCATATCAGGTTTATGACAATTATTCAAGGAAAAATGCAAGTAAACCATAATGTGTGGGAATACCTTTCCATTTACCTTATTATAGCATTTTGATAGAGAATACCATTAGGATAGGAAAAAGATGATGCAGAAGAAGTTTTCATAATTTTTTAGTCTTATTAACAAACACATAAAAGTAATGATTAAATACCAAACAATGTGGTGATGTTTACTTTTTCCGTTTTATTATATGTCTTTATCCCTCTGTGCATATTAAAAAGGAAAAAAGTAATTATCATCTCTCTTGGTGGCATACATCGCCGTATTTTTTCAGCTGTGACATTTATTGAATTTAAGGAGTGCTCTCTATTTTTCCCTTCCCCAAATACTTTAATATTGAAAGTTTTAATAATTCGCATTTTGAGGAACAGCTGGGTGGCTCTGTCTGTTGAGTGTCCTACTTCGGCTCAGGTCATGATCTCGTGGTTTGTGAGTTTGAGCCCCACAAACTTGCTGCTGTCAGCACAGACCACTTCGGATTCCGTGTCTCCCTCTCCCTCTGTCCCCTCCCACGCTCATGTGTGCGCTCTCTCTCTCTCTCTCAAAAATATATAAAAATTAAAAAAAAATTCCTATTTTGAGTTACACAAAAAGAGAAATATATATGTGTGTTAGTGTGTGTGTATGTGTGTGTGTGTACCAGTAACAGTAATTTAAAAAATAAATTAACATTTATTGATATGAGAGAGAGAGAGAGGCAGAGCATAAGCAGGAGAGGGGCAAAGAGAGAGGGAGACACAGAATCCAAAGGAGGCTCCAGGCTCCAAGCTGTCAGCACAGAGCCTGACGCAGGCTCGAACTCATGAACTGTGAGATCATGACCCAAGCCAAAGTCGGACGCTTAACCCACTGAGCCACCCAGATGCCCCAGTAATTTTTTTTAATGTAAACTTTTTTCCCCTTCAGAAAGATTGCTTTGAATTTGTGTTGTGAAATGGAAGCTAGAGAGTTTATATTGCTATCAATTTCTCGTAGAATCTGACGCTTAGAGCTAAATGACATGATTTTGGATTTGTTATAGAAAAGCTGTGTATATTACTGACCTTGTTAATATCCTTGCTGCTCAACAATTCATTAACATTGTAGCCCTGAACAGGTATTTTTAAACTTTATGCATCTCAGTTCCTTCTGTACTTTGGATAAATATAAATATAAATTACTACCTCAGAGAACTGATGTAAAGGAGACGTGTGTGTGTGTGTGTGTGTGTGTGTGTGTGTGTGTGTATCTGTGTGTGTATATATATATATGTAATTATATGTATATATGTGTGTGTATACAGACACAATTATATATATACTATAATATATATACTATATATGGTGTATATATATACTATAATATATAATGTGTATGTAATATATATAATATATGGCAGATCCATACAGTATACAAAGAAGAGTAATAATTGATTCAATTATATTTTTGTATAAATCAAAGAGAAAACCCATAACCTATCTTTATTTCTGACATTATATTGTTCATACATGGTATAAACAAAATGAAATTTTAAGAACCCAACCTGCACTATGTGAGGCAAAAGAAAACTGTGGTGAATGCATCAGAAAATTCAGCTCTCCAAAAGTTGAAAGTCACAGTATATATCACTCATATTATAATGTGGTTTCAACATCTACCTCAAAATATTTGGATTTGTAATACTCTGAAGAAACATAAAGTGTGTTGACCACCTTATCATTAGTGATAAAATATAATAAATCCCTTGTTCCAGAATACTGAATATATTGTAGTCTCTCCCCATGAGTTTCGGTAATACTGAATTTCCTATTATATTATAAACATTCTAACTTTTTTGGTAATCTACCATATGTACCAATATTGTACAAAATCCAGCCTTAAAGTTAAGGTTTACACCTTTCCAGTTTCTTACCTGTGAATTTCTTCAACGTTTTTTATTTATTTTTGGGACAGAGAGAGACAGAGCATGAACGGGGGAGGGGCAGAGAGAGAGGGAGACACAGAATCGGAAGCAGGCTCCAGGCTCTGGGCCATCAGCCCAGAGCCTGACGCGGGGCTGGAACTCACGGACCGCGAGATCGTGACCTGGCTGAAGTCGGACGCTTAACCGACTGCGCCACCCAGGCGCCCCTTACCTGTGAATTTCTTGCTGGACCTTTGGAACTTCAGCAGCATAACCCTAATAATGTGTGTGATTTCCCTAGGGAGTATTTCAAAATAGATCTGCCTTAGCTGGAAACACTTTTGATTGCAAATAACAGAAAGTACCTTGAACTAGATTAAGCAAATGGATTTTATTTCAAGTGGACAGGGTTATGTTACAGTCTTCAGAGGCTGTAGCACTCTGTAGCTAGGTATTAACTCTCCTCGTTTCTTAGCATATCACTGTTAGCATTGTGTCTTAGTAACCTGTCTTTCTAATGCTTATACCACCTTTCCATATACATAGGGGAAGAAGACCACAGAGTTTCCAAGTTTAGAATTCCTCAGTTGCAACACTATTGGAATCTAATTGTGAGAAATACTGTCAAAATTCCAGTGGAAAATGTTTAAATCAAAAAATTAAAACCCCCATCAGTGATGTGGAGAGCAAATGGCATAAGGAAAACAATTTTTAGGGGTGCCTGGATGGCTCAGATGGTTAAGCGTCCAACTCTTGATTTTGACTCAGGTCGTGATCTCAACAGTTTGTGAGTTTGAACCCCACATCAGGCTCTGTACTGACAGTGTGGAGCCTGCTTGGGATTCTCACTCCTCTCTATGTGCCCCTCCCCCACTCGCTCGTGTGTGTGTGTGTGTGTGTGTGTGTGTGTGTGTGTGTGTGTGTGCGCGCGCGCGCGCGCACGCGCGCTCTCTCAAAATAAATACACTAAAAAAAAAATAAAAAAAAAACATTTCAGAATTTACTAGATCCCTCTTTTTGGTGAGAGGACAGTTTTCAAGGAAAGGAGGTTGTATCATGCTGAACAGCCACTCCAGTATATTTATGCTGTATTAACCTTAACTATTTGTCCATGAGTATTAATAAAAACAGCATATATACATATTGCACTGATTTTATTTTCCTTGTGAAGAACCACTACAAAGACAAGACATTTAGGATAGAAAACCGGTTCCAACTTTTCTTATAAAAATTACCCTTATTAAAATATCATTGTCTTTTCTATGATTCTCAGTCCTATCATTTCTCTATCTATCTATCTATCTATCTATCTATCTATCTATCTATATCTCTATATCTCTATATCTCTATATCTATACCTATATCATATATATCTGTATCTATATCTATATCTTTTTCTGTATTTTGACTCAATGAGGTACAGTGAGAATACCAAATTAACCCTGTAAAGGCGGGGAGTATAAAGATGAAGCTTAAAGGGTGCTGAGGATACTTAAAATTTTTTTTGCCACAGTTTTCTTAGGTCTGACTATCATTTGGGGGATAGCACTTTTTATTCAGCATTGTGTTTCACAACTACAGGGGTTTGATTTAACTTTTCACTTAGACACTCATTCTGTGAAAAATTAATTTTACTCTTTTAGGAGAAAAAATGTACTAAGTATTGTAAACTATCATTTTAAAATAGTTTTCTATTAACAAGGAGTCAAAAAATTCTGGTGAAGGACTGTTATCACAGTATAATGTCATACAGATACTGTAAGATGTTACAAATCAAATCAAATTCAGAGTACAAATCAAATTCAGAGAAAAGGGAAATTGTGAAAGGCTATAATGCTTAGAAAGGGAGGGGTGACCTTTCAAGCTGGGAGTTTGGATAGATAAGGATAATGTGGTATCCAAGTTGGGGAAAAGATCATCTGAAGACACACACAAAAAGCCCAGTGTGTATTCCTTTGAAGCAGATCCCTTTGACTCTAACACAGGTGCTTAGATACAAACTGAGGAAAGAAAAGCTGGAAATGTTAGTAAGCATTAGAGTGTGTGTAGGTATGTGGTTTTAAATGGCAAAGATGTGGGAAGTTATCCTGTAAGAAATGGAAAGCCACTGAAAATTTGGGAGCAAGGGAGTGAAATCAGGAGAGACACAGTAAAATTCATCTTTGTTCTTTGGCAAGTTGGGTTGAATCAGGGAAGGGGAAATGAGAAGAAACACTGTTGCAGAAAATTGGTTTATACATTTAACAAAGTTGTTTATTATTACTGCAATAGAGATGATAAGATTTTAGGTAAAAGATGGTGAAGTTTAGAGCACTATTGGATATTATTATGTCAAGGGACCAGAAGTTCTTAACCCAACCTGGGTGAGGTTCAGATTGCCCCAAGAATTTCCACAAGGAATATACACAGCAGAAAAATTAGAAGAGGAAAGTTTGCTTTTTACTGTTGTCAAGCTTGCGTCCTGATCTTCGGGATAAAGAACTTGATACGTTGGGCTGGGAAATAGGACCAAATCAGAGGAAAAAGAAAAATGTTTTCTTACTCCATAGCCCATCCTCATATATGGAAAGGTATCACATTCCCACCAGGTCTACAAAAAAGTCTAAAAAGGTCTGTGAGAGAGAGATTGATTGATTCTGAGAGAGGGAGAATTCTTAGGCCATTGCACCCTTTAGTTCTCTTGAATGTAAAGGAAAGAAAAATCAGCAGAAAAGTTGGTGGTGAGCAGTAGAACTTGACCATATTAAGGCAGGAATTATGATTTGGGCCATGGAAAATTGTCTGAATTCGCTTCGAATCAGTTCCTAGGAATGCATGGATGCAAGAGATGTTCCTAAATACCTCTCTTGTCATCGTCTGTGGGTACAGGCCTATGCTGGGTAAAAGATAGGATTAGTAACACTCAAGATAACCTTGAGAAGTTGGTGTGTGCTGTGCACTGGTCTAATGATGGCTCATTCAGTTGTTATTGTTACCATTAGTTGCATGGGAAAATTGAGGAACTCAACAGTTAAAGAACTTTCCGTAGATCACTGAGGTAGTGGAAGAGGCAGAATTCAAGGGCAGGCCTTCTAGCCCCACAATGCTCACTTAACCATGATGTTTTATTACATAACCAAGGAAGAACTGGGGAAAAACACACCCCAAAACAAACTCTAAATCATCTAAGCAAAACTGAGTCAAACACGAGCTTCCACGGTCAAATGACTATCAAAGAAATTAATTATTCACACATACCTACATTCATGATGCTTATTATATGCCAGGCAGTTGTCTTTAAACTGAAGATAATACAGTGATTTAGACAAGGCAATTCTTTATTCTGAAAGTGTTTATTCCCTAAGGGAGAAGTCCAAAAGTAAATAAGTTAACAAAGTTATTTCAGAGTGTTAAGTACTATGAATAAAATGAGAATTTTGTTGATTTATCTGAAAATATTTGTGGATCACCAGTTATGTTTTCAATGCACCTGGACAGTGGTAATACAACAGTGAACAAACAACTACAAAATCTAGCCCTCGAGTAGCTTAAAGTGTTGTGTGAGGAGGTCCACAGGGAACGTGTAATAAATGTTACATGAGACATCAGTAATAAAATGTCAAAAATAAAACAGGGAGATTTTAGGAGAGATGGGAATGCAGTGAAGGGTTGATATTTTAAATGGCATTGCCCATCAAGCCTGCACTAAAAACATAACATTTGCCTGGTAACCTGGAACGTTTGGAGCATTTTACGAATTTGTAGGAGTGATGTTATAGAGAGTACTGGAAACAGATACTGTTTTAGGTTGGGTAGTGAAGGGAAAACTTTTCAGAACATAATGTTTGAACTGAAATTGAAGTGAAAACTCTTGGTAAGATCTGCGAGTAAAGTTTCTTCCCAGATGGATAAAGAACTAGCAAAAACAGGCAAGGCTTTGGGACATGACTGATACTAAGAATCTAGAGAAAATCTAGAGTGGTTGGATTTTACATAGGTAGGATGAATGTAGTTTTAGTTGAGGTCAGAGAGAGAGGCAAAGTCAGCTTTACGTAGGATTCTCCACGATACTGTAAAAATCGATTTTATTTTTGGACAACGAGAAGTCATTGTCAGTGTTAAGCTGGGGGTTACAATCTGATTTGGTTTTGTTTTTAAAAACTCTGTTGCCTTAGAATAAGGATAAGATGGTGGTGCTTAAGACGAAGACTGTAGTTTTCAAGACTGTGGGTTTGGAGAGCATTAGGATAACTCAGGTTATGTTTGGAGATAGTGGTCTTAATCACTCGTGGTTAATCACTAGTGGTCACTAGCGATATTATCACTATTAATTATAAATCAAGGAGGTTATCACTAATAAGGCACACTGGGGGAGACCTTGGAGAAAAAGTTTAGATATATAGTATATGACCACTTTGAGATGATACAAATGGCTGTGTCAACTGGGAAGTTGGTTATGGGAGTCAGGAGCCTTTAGAGGTCTGGTTGGAGAAACGTATCTAGAAGTTTTGGTCATATGGATAGAATTAAATCCATGGGATCTAATCAGGTCAACTATAGAAAGAGTGGTTACAGGAAAAGTTAATAGGTTAATGACTAAACCCTAAAACAAATGATAAAAGGGAAGAAAGAAACAGTATTCCAAGGAAAGATTCTTCAATTTGAGCTGTTTCTCCCCCTTAAGTAGAAACAAGAAAATGCAAAAAGAGAAATATCCTGAGAATATTTTACAAATTTCTTTTCCTTAAAAAGTGTTTTCAGCTGGAGCATCAGGGAGGCTCAGTCAGCTAAGATCCAAGTCTTGATTTTGGCTCAGGTCATGATCTCACAGTTCATGAGATTGAGACCCACGTCTGACTCTGTGCTGACAGTGTGGAGCCTGATTCAGATTCTCTCTCTGCCCCACCCCAGCTCTCTCTCTCATGCACACACACTCTCTCTTTCAAAATAGACAACCTTAAAAAACAGAAAAGTATTTTCAGCTATAATATAAATACAGCTTTAAATGGCTCACAGTTAATGGCAGGCTTTATTCAAATGTAGGCTTACTAGATTCAATAGGTCAATGACATCATCAACCGTCTACCTTATTTTTATGTCTTTGCTTGTTACTACCAATATTGGCTTTATCCTTAGGGTAGTAAAAAGAAGATGGTTTGTCTGACAATAGCTGTAGCCATTCTATCTGTGATATCCAGATTCGATAATACTCAGGGAGAGAAAGCCCTTCTCTTTTGGTTTCCACTTAAGAGATAAGAAATTTGCCAGAAGTTACTCGACCTATTTCACTATGCATTTCATAAGTCAGAGTTAATAACATAAACATGTTGGAACTAATCCCTGGCAGTAGGTAAGGTAATACACTGAAAACAAGTCCTATTTTAGGTGGGACCGCAGTCAGCCACCCTGAATACATTCTCATGTACAGGGGAGGATTCCTAAACAAAATCAGAGTTCTTTTTTTTTTTTTTTTTTTTAAGTAGGTCTATGCCTAACGTGGGGCTTGAACTCATGACCCAGAGTTTAAGAAATGCATGCTCTACCAACTGAGCCACCCAGGCGCCCTCAAAATCAGAGTTCTAACAGGAAATAAGAGTGTGGGAAAGGATGCTGAGTAGGCAACTGGTGGCATTCAATGCAAACTACTAGTCTACTGATGTTTGAAGGACAAGAAAAAAAGAAACATGTTAATAGGGGAAGAGCCACGAGGACATCAGATAGAAAGTTTTAATTTGTCAGCATGCAATTAGCACTCCCAGATAAAAGCATATACCGATATCTTACGGTCTTCTAGTTCATATAGATGTATGAGATTAGCATAATACAATGACAATAGACACTAATATGATTCACCCTATTCTCCCTACTTTGACTTTTATTTAAAGCTCATTGGGCAATCTTCTGGTTGTGATGTGGCTTTTCACATGAATATATCTATAGAAAGGGAATATTCTTTCCAAAACAACAGTATTTGTATCTCTTATAATACCTTCTGTTTTCTTCTACCTGTATTGATACTTGTGAGTTTGACTGCATGTATTAACCCTCCTGTGATTGATGATATTTGTATTATTTTGGCAAAAGAGTTTTGGCCCCCTTCTCGGGACCAGATCTTAGGCCCTGAACCAAATGTTCCCTGCAGGTCTTCCTGAGGTACCACTGTCCTCCTGTTTGGTTGAGTTTTCTTTCTGTTTTTTTTTTTTTTTCTGTTTTTTTTTTTTCTTAATGCTGTAATTCACATGTACTTTAGAGATTTTGTATGGCAAAGCTTTTTCAATATTTTAATACATCAGTAAATCTTAGATTAGGACCCACGGGGAACCCTTTCACACTAAATTCTGCTTTCTAGTGAATTGTATTAACACAGATTTATTCGTATCACATCTAAATAATTGTTCTAGGCTGAACCCTCTGTGACAAAGATAACCGCAAATCGAAAGATATATTTTCAATTATTAAATCACTAATGAGTAGTAGAATCTGGAAGATAAATACAAGTGGGCGATTTTAGAACTGTTTTGTTACAGGAAAAAAAAAACACTGGATGTATAAATAGGTCTAAATCGTCTTCTTTTACTGCTCTTTTAGCTTTTGATGCACATGAGAAGAAATATGTAAGTGCTTACAGCCTTTTATTTCTTTCTTGTTCGCATCACTGCTTTAGAGGCAATACACCACATTATTTTTCAGATCAGTACACTCATGCATTCTCTTCACAGCATACACAACTTACTTTCCGTCTTAATGAGAAAGGCATATCAAACACCAAGAAATACAGGTGTCACAGCTACAATGACCTGACAGTCTTGGGTCATTATTTCTTTTTTCTCAACTGTTTTATCTGCACTTTTTATATTCTCAAAATAGAGAGGAGCTATATCTAATATAAATGGATAAAACCCCTCTTCCTTTTTCCACCATAAAGCTTGTATACCAAAATTATTTGTTAGAATTGTCTAATTCTCTCTCCCCCTCTCTCTCTGTCTCTGTCTGTCTCTGTCTCTCTGTCTCTCTCTCTCTCTCTCTCTCTCACACACACACACACACACACACACACACACACACACACACTATACATCTATATATCTGGGGATTGCATCCAACTAGATATTATGCTTTTCAGTAACACTTCATCGGTGAGAATGGCAATGATTAGAACTTCTGTGATTGACATGCTTGGATTCATCCATGCTTTTAGTCATCCATGAAAAAGGCATGCTTATGATTGTTCATATGAATATCACAATTATCTTCAGGCTCTAGTGAGCTGCCATGAATAAGAGAGCCTAGAATTACATAAGTCAGTAAACCTCTGTTTTCCTGGTAAAATGCCTTCATTTATGTGGACATTAAGTACGCGTGACCTATGTGATAGTTTCCAAAATAGAAATTGAGTTCGACTGTATTAGTCTGCTCCCCTGCCATAACAAAATGCCACAGACTGTGTGGCCTCAACAACAGAAATTCATTTTCTCACAGTTCTGGAGCCTAGAAGTCCAAGATCAAGGTGCCATCTAGATTAACTTCTGCTGAGACCTCTCCTCCTGGCTTGTAAATGGTGGCTTCTCTCTTTGTGCTCACATGGCCTCTTCCTCTTTGTATATGGACATCAGTCCTATTGGATTAGAGTCTCACCTTTATGACATAATTATCTCCTTAAAGACCTTGTCTCCGATTACATTCACATTGAAGATTAGTGCTTCAGCATATGAATTTGGGCAGTGGGGGCATAATTCAGTCCTTAATACCAATGTTTTGCCAAAGCAATTGGGACCTGTTTAAAAGTGAGTAGTTGAATAGATGGAAACGTGCTCCTCAGGATATGCTTCCTCTTACATAAAGCAGTATCTAGCTCTGAACTTAACCTGCAATATCTCTGCATCAAAGCCCTTTACACTGTCACCCGGAATCCTCTCTTCTCTGTAATTTAGTATAATTTGCTTTAAGTGTTCCATGTGAAAAAACACAATAAGTCTACAGCAGTACGATGTGTCATCAAATGACAGTTTTTAGAATAGCACCCTAAAAAAATTCCCTGGCTGAACTGCCACGTAGCTCTAACTCTGGGCTCAATATCAGTAGTCCAGGTCTAATGGAAAGTGGTTTCTAAAATACTTCAATCTGTTATAAGATGGGAATTATTATCTTAATACTGTTTTTCTTGAAAGTTACATACTCCGTTTGAGTGCCAGAAAGTCTGGGGTTCTGATATAGACTTTCTGGTAGTTTCTTTCCACAGCAGTGGAATTCCTGGCATCTCAACCTTGTAATACTATGGAGAATATTGCAGAAAACACTGCATGCATAACTATTTTAAAAACACTAGCATGAGTTACTGATGCCATGGAAATGTGAACTGAAAGATTTATTGGGGTGACAGAAAGGACAAGAGGAGAAATCATTCTAGCAGATACAAGGCTACACCTTAAAAAGAAGCTTATTTTCTTTTAAGGAACATATTGTTATTAAGTTACCTGTGGTTATGTGAGTAGAAAATATGTAGTGATCTGTATTGTGATGAATGTAAAAATAAAAATGAAGATGTTGAAAAAATATATATCAGCCTATGAAAAGGACTGAATAAGAAAAACATGTATGAACACAAAATAAATGTAAAGGGTACTTGACAGAACTTGGTATGTATTCCTGACAAGAATAGAGAATTTCTGTTCTCTCAGTGAAATCAATAGGCTCTTTTACTTTGATGCAAAAGGAGATAGTAGTGAAATTAAGGGGAAAAATATGTTTTTAAAGGACTAACACTGAAATCAAATTTTTGATAGGGGTTAGAGACAAATAGTATTTACAGGTAAATTTACATAATTTAAGGGGAGCCTGGGTGGCTCAGTTGGTTGAGTGTCCGACTATTTCAGCTCAGGTCATGATCTCGTGGTGCGTGAGTTTGAGCCTGTGTCGGGCTCTACACTGACACCCCAGAGGCTTCTTGGGATTCTCTCTCTCTTCTTCTCTCGTTGCCCTTCCCCTGCTCTCTTTCTTAAAATAAATAAATTTTTAAAAAATTATATCATTTAAAAAACAACTAAAGGAACCAATATGGACTAAGTTTGTTGGATACAAAATTAATATTCATAAAATTATGGTCAATTAAAATAGTGAATGGACAAATATAATTCATAAAGTCCTTTTGGGGAGAATAGGGAGAAATAAAACTTTACTGAGGAATATATAGAGCATATAGGAAAAAAGGTAAAACCTTCCTAAATATTAATGAAGAAAACTTGAATATATGAATACTAAGTTTTTAGATGTTTAGATGTCACTTAAAATTATCCAAATTGTAAGTATTGCAGATTTAATCTCTAGCTTATAAGTGATTTCCATTAAGTGTCAATAAAAATTCTTATTAAAAAGAATAAACAGAAATTGTTAAGAAATACATATAAACCTTTGAATAGCAAAGAATTAATTCTGTATTATAATTTAAAAATACATGATAATATTCTATAGTAATGAAAGATATTAATAATGGAGAATTGAGTAAGGGGCATGAAGGGTTTAGGAAACTATACTGTCTTTGCAAATATAAAATCATGCCCTAAGAGGTTTATTTGAAAATGTGTTATAATTCTTCAATAAGCTCAGTGAATAAGTACTGAAATAGAAATACTGTGGTGGCAAAAAAAAAATAATAAGACACAAGTTCTAGAATACAGAAGAAATGATTACATAATAAGTATACCATCTAAACAAGTAAGGAGACAACAGAGTAGTAATTGTGTTAAGCAATTAATCACTTGGAATTAATTGGAGACATATTCTCTTAACATGTCAAAATTAACTTTAAAAGAAATTTAAAATTCTAGTATATAAATGAGGCCATATCAACAGCATAATCAAATGTAGGTAATATTTTATTAGGTTTTAGGATGTAGGAGATTTTCTAAGGAGAAAGTCATGAATGGAGGTTGTAAGGAAAAGACAGTCATTCTCAGAAGCATTTTGTCATTTTATGTCCAAGCTTTGACAGTATTTCTTCTAATTTATCTGGTAATTTTAATTTCACAATTTATCCTCAGTAAAAATATCCATCATATAGTTATTTTATACTGAAATAGCTAAGCATTTTAGAATAGAGGAATAGATAAGTAAGTCATGAAACAGTAGACTGTTATACAGCCATCAAATTAGTAGTCTGAAAACGTATTTCATAACAAATATATAAAATTTGTATATGTGTACATAATATATATATATACATATATACTATGTAATGTCAATAAATATATTTTTTGATAAATTATATGGCATAAAGCTTGTGTTTTACTTACTAGTGTATCATATTAAGTAAAACAGTTGCCCTATTTATATAACATATATACCTATAATTTTATAGACATATTACATGTGTGTATGTATATAAAATTTTTGAATCAAACCTTTATTGGGTTTATGAATGTTTTATGAATAAAGTTTATTCTTTTTGGTCAAATTTTCTATATATTTGTTATTTTTAAAAGAAGAGAACACAAAATGATGTGTTTACTTGAAAGAGATAGTATAAAACCTCAATCTGAGTCTTCTCCTCCTTTACTTCCTTTTATTATCCCCACAGCCACTGTATTGTGGCTGGGTGACTGACATCCCCTGCGAATCTAGCACGTACATGCACACACACACACACACACACACACACACACACACACACACTGGCAGGGCAAGGTGCTTTTTTATCCAGTGGTTTGTAGGTTTCTAGTCTAGTGCTTTCTACCTCATGCATACCATACTGCACATGACTTGTGAAAGGTGCTATGTATAAGAATTTGAACCATGAGTGAGTGAAAGCAAAGTTACTTCCCATGTGTCAATTACATAGAAACATCCTAGGATGTTTTTAAAAGGCAGAACAAACTTTGCAAAGAAATCAAAGCATGAGTAAATCCAAAGAGCAGAGAAGTATTCAGTGTTTAATGTAAATTCAGATCTCAAGCTCACTTTAATTAACTATCTATGGTTGAGTATCTGTTATTAATCTTTAAAAATCAATAAAAGAACATCAGAAATAGCAGAGTGGCGCCCGGGTGGCTCAGTCAGTTAAGCATCTGACTCTGGGTTTTGGCTCAGGTCATGATCTCTTGGTTCTTGGGATGGAGTCCCACATCAGTCTCTGTCCTGACAGCAGGGAGCCTGCTTGGAATTCTCTTTCTCTCCCTCTCTCTCTCCCCCTTCCACTTCCTGCTGTATCTTTCTCTCTTTCTCAAAAATAAATAAATAAACTTAAAAGAAAATAAATAGCAGAAAATGTGCTGGACAGGAGGCAATAACTTAAGAAAAAATGGGAAAAAATAGGGAAGTTTAACCCTAGTTATTATTAAAATTTTACAAATATAATATGGAAACACATTGTGAAACAGCAAGAAAAACCTGAGGCAATTGTTAGAGTCACAGAAGTGTTTTCTAATAAATCCATTTATTTTTTCATAAAATTATTAGACCACAACATCCTAAGGAACATTCCTATCGTGGTACAGGATGCAGTGACAATTGATATCCTATCTGTTACCCCTGACATGCCATTTGGGATTCATGGAAATCATCAACTAATTGTGTTTGAAATCCTTCTAGATGAGCATACAGACCCTGTTCTTTTTTCTTTTCCTTTTTTTTTTTTTTTTTAAGCTGGCGTATAAAATATTCGCTATCTCTTAGGCTTATTGCATTAGGCTTATTGCATTTTTTCCAAAATCTTTAAAAAAATTTTTTAAGTTTATTATTGAGAGACAGACACAGAGCGTGAGCAGGGGAGGGGTAGAGAGAGGGGGAGACATGGAATCTGAAGTAGGCTCCAGGCTCCGAGCTGTCAGCACATAGCCCGATGCAAGGCTCGAACTTACAAACTGTGATATAGTGACCTGAGCTGAAGTCGGACACCCAACCGACTGAGACACCCAGGTGCCCCTCCAAAACCTTTTTAATATCCTACACTTGAGATTCCCCTTTGTTGGGTTGACAAGGTTAAATTAAACAGAAGTCTCACCTTCAGTGGCCTCAGCATCTATTCAGGAGCCAAGAAAACAATTAGCTGAAACGTGTTTCAAAGAATATGTTATTATGATAAAGTGAAAGGGAAAAACAACATTTATTTTTTCCTTTCTTCATTCCTTCTTTTTTTTAAATCATTTGTCTGTATTCCACTTTGATTCTATTTATAGTTTCTGCTAACATTTAATTAACTATAGTGTCATGAAGTATACTGTGTTTTACAAGAAAGGAGACCCTCTATGCTGAGAGTGGGGGAAGGGAAACAAAGAAGTGATGTTTCAACTTTAAGGGAAAAAAAATGAATCCCAGAAGATCTCAAATGAAGATTTCTGAGATGCTGTTATATTCTGTTGTAATGGAAACCATTACATTCAATGTTTAAAATGTTTTTGTTCTATAATCAGAACAAATCTTTCAATTAGGTATTATGATACTCTTTTTAACAGAAGTAATCCAGGATTCAAAGAAGTTCTATTTGAAATTGTAGTGAAATAAATTGTATTACTACTCGTGCATATCATGGGTAGTGAATGGCCGAGTCCAAAGTCTAGGATTTCCCCATGAAATCACAGCTGCTGTGAAAATCTGTGCTATTATACCTGGGAGGGGGACTTCTCATCATATCCTGGTGAAAAGATACTGAAATGTGAGCTAGACAATATTACTGTGAGCTAACATGGTATCTGGTGGGTTTAGCAGAGACTAAACACAGACCCATGTAAAAAATGAAGAACGTGCAACTGAATCATATTTTTTTCTGTCCTAGTCAAAAACTGCATATGTGGATGTTTTTGTATTTACATTTAAAATGTTATATGTTTAGCTACACAAGTGTAATTTATTTTTTTTGGTTTTTAAAGTTAATTTATTTTCAGAGAGGGAAAGAGAGAGAGTGAGCGAGCACGGGAGGGACAGAGAGAGAGAGAGAGAGAGAGAGAGAGAGAGAATCTCAACCAGGCTCAATGCTGTCAGCGCAGATCCCAACACACGGCTAGATCCCCCAGACCCACCCATGAGATCATGACCTGAGCTGAAATCAAGTGTTGGACATTTAACCGTCTAAGCCACCCAGGCACCTACACACGTGTAATTTTAAAACATTTCAGGACCTTATTGACTTTCCTGTAAGTTATACATGAGCTGTTGCTAAGAAAAACAACAAATACACAAAATCTAAGTCAGTCCTAAAAGGTTTTAATAAATACCATGTCTAGTTAAAAGAAGATGGAACTCATTGCAGTGATCAGTCTACCCATTGTATTGAGTTTAGGTCTAGGCATCACAGCTTGAACGGCGTGAACAGTTTTGTCCAATGGAGAACCAGAAGGATGTTTTGTGATCTGGAAACTGTCTCTGATAAATAGTGGGGAGACTGAAAGCGTGGAACAGGAAGGAACAGTGTAATGGGGAAAAAGTGCACAGAGAGAAGAGACAAATCTTACATTTTGACAATGACTAAAAAATACTAGCCAACGGTTTTTAAGAACCTTATAATGCCCCCAGAGGTAAATATCAAGCTCAGAGGGATTAAATAATTTTCCTGAGTGGCACAAAAGAAAAGTTAAATGACTTTTTTAATCTTACAAAAAGGTTTTTCAGATTGTATATCTTTGGACTCTCAGTCCACCCCTCTTTCCACCATACTATTGTGGTTCTTGTGATACATTCTTCTTTTTTCCCTGAATATGTATATATACATATATGTGTGTGTATAGTCATATGATATAGATGAGGTAAAATAATTTCCTACAAGTATATGCATGTAATATATATATATATTTGAAGTTGAATATATATGCATATATATATGTGTATATATGAGAAAGAGAGAGAGAACAGGGGAGAGAGGCGGGGGGGGGGGAAGAGAGAGAGGGAGGGGAAGGGAGAGAGGGAGAGAGGGAGAGGGAGAGAGAGAAAGAGAGAGAGAATCTCAAGCACGCTCCCCGTGTGGAGCCCAATGTAGGACTTGATCCCACAATCCTGGGATCATGACCTGAGCTGAAATCAAGAGTTGGATACTCAACCAACTGAGCCACCCAGGTGGCCCATATAATTTACTATATTATACACATTAAGTATATAATGAAGTATAAAAATACATAATAGACTATATTATCCACCTTTATACACCGTAGTTTTTGTTCCTCAGGAGAACTCTGTATATATAAAGATGAAATATATCTGTTTATATATAGAGAGAGAGTAAGAGGGAGAGAAAAATTGTAAGGACCTGACTCATATGATTATGGTAGCTCAGTCCCATGATCTGCTATCTATAAACTGGAGAACCATGAAAGCTAGTGATGTACTTTCAGTTTGAGTCTGAAGGCCTGACAACAGGAGTACCAATAGTGTATGTGATATTCTGAGGGCAAGGAGAGACTGTTGTCCCAGATTAAGCCATCAAAGAGAGATAATTTTCTCTTCCTCTGCCTTTTTACTTTCTTTAGGCTTTCAATGGATTGGATGGTGGTCCTAAGAATTAGAGAGACAACCTGCTTAACTGCTTTACCCAGTGTATTGATTTAAATGCTAATCTCTTCTGGAAACATTTTCACAGATACACTCAGAAATACTATTTAACCAGATATCTGAGTATCCCATGGCCAAGTTAAGTTGACATATAAAATTAACCATCACATTGTAGAATTTAATGAAATATATTTTATTTATTTGTACCCATGAATTTGCTCATAGTCTGTGTGTCATTGACGAATCAAAATCATGTTGTATTTCTGCTCTGACCCAAATTCCCAAACCCTATCACTTCCAAGTTAGCTCCTGATATATGGACAGTATTTTTAATTAAATATTATCTGAATAGAACTGAATATTTGCAAGCTAAGTAAGATTTTTGGCATGTACCTGTCCAGTTTGAATCTCATGTGTTATTCTAATTAATTCAGTCTTGTTTTGAGTGCAGGGTTCTTGCAATTTATACAAGTAATCCCTGTGGAGCCAAAAATATGGACAGTGTTCTTTGTTATGTATTTCCATTTAATGTGAGAAAGTGTCTTCCAATTTTAATCATTTTTATATTGCTGTCCATAATTACTTCATTTTAATATTGGAAAAGGACATCGAAGATATACTCTGAATGGACTGTGTACCTGTAACATGTATATCATCTTTGTAAGGGTTCTGCAAACAAGTATTTTCCTGGTACATTAAACAATGTAGCTTGCCACATATCCACAGTAAGCTGAGGACCACAGGTACTGTGATGGCCATATGGATACTGCTTAAGCCCAGCATTTTCCACCACACAAGTCTTTATCCAAGTGTTCTCGTTCCACCTTATGCTCCCATTACAGAACCTCTGTAATTCCAAATGTTTGAAACCAGGTCATGGTGAAGGTTCTCTTAGGATATTGCTTAATATTCTAAAGGGAAGATACGTATTAGTCATATATACTAGAATACTAGAGATTGTCTGTGGCATTAATGTAATTGTGTATAGGGTTATTTTTACTGGACTACCCCCTCCTTTCTTTTTAAAAATATTTCTTTTAATTTAGGTTGTGAATATTTTTCACAGCTCTGGTTCCAAAGCAGACTATATTATTGCAGTTTGAAATCAATCATTTAACACCTGCTCCAAAAGTAAATAAATGGTAATTGGCAGTTTTGTTATCATTCAAAACACCCACTTCCTAATTAATTCAGGGTGAGATTCTCAGTTATCATTGAATACTAACCCAAGTGCCAACAGCCTTAAAAATATGAGATTTTCAGCAGTTAATAGCATAGAGCATTCTGCCTCCATTGACAGTATTTGTGTTTATGTGTTATGGTTTTATATAAAGTTATGCAACATCCTATCTTTCTTGGCACTCTTTTTTCATCCAGTGCAAGAAGAAAATGTTTCTTCCATTTGCTTTTCTTGAGAAATTCCCTTTCAGTGGGATAATTACACACTCCTCTGATTTCCAGTGATGAGAAAAACACTCAGGTTGACAGATGGTATTATTGGTTATTGAGAAAAGAATATAATAGAAATGTTCCATTCCTGCAGGATCCACTATTAGTTGGCCCATAGATTCAAAAATCTACACAAGATGAGTCAAAAGTAGAGGTAAAAAGAGTTCCTAGTCCAAATTATTTACTATTTTTATTTGAAAGCTGGGAGAATAATTTACATATGCATGCAATTCTATAATCAGTTTTGTAAATTATTTTATATCCTTATACCCAGATAAGTTATTTGGATATTTTATAGTATTTATATAGAGCTTTATATCTTGACAGCATTTCCATATCTACTACCTCACTTAATTCTCATGAAATTCCTTACAGCTTTTGGTACTCCCATGCAACAAACTGGGAAAGTGTATGTAGGAGTGAACAATTCAGTCAACGTCACATAGCTGGAATCCTCAAGGGTTACCTGTACCTTTGATTGAGTCGCCTATACTTAAAAAAAGATAATGTTTATTTTTGAGAGAGAGACAGAGTGAGAGAGGGGAAGGGACAGACAAACACACACACAGACACACACACACACACACACACACACACACACACACACACAGAATCTGGAACAGGCTTCAGGCTCTAAGTTGCCAGCACAGAGCCCCATGTGGGGCTCAAACCCACAAACTGTGAGGGCATGACCCCATCTGAAGTCTGAGTCTCAACAAACTGAGCCACCCACTTGCCCTAATTGCCTGTACTTCTGATTGAGGGACTGCATATCAGGTCCTCAAGACCAACTCTTTAAGTTTGATAACTTGCTAGAATACCTCACAGAACTGAGGAAAGTGCTTTATTTATTGTTTCCAGTTTATTAAAAAGGATACAACTCACGAACAAAAAAATACACAGGGCAAGGTATATAGAGCAAGCTGGGGTGGGGAGCTTCCATACACTCACTTTCATCCCAGAAGCTCTATGAATCTAGTTGTTTAGGGGGCTTTATGGAGATTTAATTACATAGACATATTGATTAAATCATTGGCCATTGGTGATCAACTCCATCTCTAGCCTTTTCCTTCTCCACAGAGGCTAATGAAGACATTGAGGCTTAGAAGAGGCAAGTATCTTATTCTTAGTTAACTAGCTAGACTCTTCAATAAATGGTACTGGATATTTATGTGCAACACACATATCTGTACCCTTCCTCAAAACTCCCCCAAAAATAACTCAAAATGGATCATAGACCAAAATATCAGAGCTGAAAATTATAAAATTCTTAGGAGGCAACATAGGAGTAAATCTTCATGAGCTTTTAGGTAGGCAAAGACTTCATAGACATGATACCAAAAGAAAAAAACAAAAGAAAAAAATAGGCAAATTGTGTTTCAGAAGAATAAAAATATTAATGCATCAAAGGACACTAACAGGAAAGTGAACAGACAACTGCTGGTATCAGAAAAAAATATTTTCAAATCAGGTGTATGAGAAGTATATGCAGGATGTAAAAATTCTTAAAACTCGGGGACGCCTGGGTGGCCTAGTCGGTTAAGCATTCAACTCTTGATTTCAGCTCAGTTCACAATCTCATGGTTCATGAGATTGATCCCTGTGTTGGGATCCATGCTGACAGTGTGGAGCCTGCTTGAGATTTTCTCTCTCTCTCTCTCTCTCTCTCTCTCTCTCTCTGTCTGTCTGCCTCTCCCCAGCTAGCATGTTCTCTGTCTCTCTCTCAGTCTCTCAAAATAAATAAATGAACTTAAATAAAAACAATAAAAATATTTCTTACAACTCAATAATATAAAAACAATCCTATTTAAACATGGACAAATAATCCAAAGATATTAAAATGTCCAAGAATCACATGAAAATATTCAATATCATTACTTGTTAAGGAAATTCAAATCAAAACCATAACAAGATACTACTTTTCACCCACTAGGAATGGCTGTTCTCAAAAAAAGAAGGAAATAACAAGCATTGTGAGTATTTGGAAAAATTAGAATTCTCATACATTGCTCATAGGAATACCAAATAATACATCTGCTTTGGAAACAGTTACATAGCTCCTTGAAATGTGAAATACAGTGATACCTTATGACCAAGCAGTTCTAGTCTTATACATGTCTAATAGAAATGCAAATATATACACAAAAACTAGTTCATAATTGTTTGTAACAGCATTATTGCTAATAGTGAAGAAGCAGAAACAGTCCAGATGCACCCAGGTTGATGAATAGATCAACAAAATGTGTTATAGTCACACAATGGAATATTATTTGACACTGTAAAAAAAGTACTGAATCATGCTACATAAAGGGTGAACTTGAACATATGGTAAATAAACCAGTCAATCACTAATTTGATTTATATGAAATATCTAAAGTAGGTAAATTTATAGTAACAAAATAAGTAGTTTCTCAGTAACTACGGGTGGAGCATAAGCATAGGAGTGACTACTAATGAGGGTGGGGGTTCATCTGGGTGATGAAAATGTTATACAATTGTATTGTGCTGATTGCTTCACAACTCTGAATATATTAAAACCTTAGAATTTTGCATTTTTTTAAAAGCCATAGAATTTTACATTTTAACTGAGAGGATTGTATGTTTTGCAAACTGTATTTAATAAAATTTAATAAAGCGATCATGAAAATTATAGGATCTGAAGCCAAGTTTTCACTTCAGATAACCACATAAAATACGTGTGTAGAGGGACCACCAAATACCCATACTTATTATCAAAGGTAGAAACTTTCCCCTTGGCAAAATTAATTTTGCATTCGATATTTGAGCCTATTGGAGAAAAAACTCATGTGTTATGCCTACTATTATTCACTGAGAAACCCTGTTTGGCATCGATTTGATAGAAGGTTAAGATGTAGTTTGGTATTGATTCTGATTGAAGGTTAAAAGCCATTGCCTCAAGGTATGTATATATTTAGGCACACACCTGTGTGTGAGCTGTATAGTTTATACAGAAGTTTAAACTGAATGAAAGCTCAATTTAATTCTTTGTTTTTTTTTTTTTTTAAGTTCATTTATCTATTTTTGAGAGAGAGAGAGAGAGGGGCAAAGAGAGGAGAGAGAGAATCCCGAGCAGGCTCTACACTGCCAGCATAAGCCCAACACACGGCTCTAACCCAAGGGCAGTGAGATCATGACCTGAGCCAAAAGTCAAGAGGTGGAGACTTTAATCTGTTGAGCTATCCAGGTGCCCCTCAGACATAATTCTTAAGAGCCTAATACCAATTGTTGTAGCCCTTTCATATGCAGCCCTCAGTTACAGGACAGGGGGAAAGTTTTCCTATTATAAATGCATTAACTTTTTTTTTTTTAAGATTCTTAGATAAATCCAGATTCTTCCAGATTTTTGAAACCAAACAATAAGTTTCAATCCATATTTTGTGTTTAACCTGGAATTGTATCTTTTTTTAAATGTTTATTTATTTTTGAGAGAGCAAGTGAGCGAGCGAGGAGCGAGGGACAGAGAGAGAGGGAGACACAGAATCCGAAGCAGACTTCAGGCTCCGAGCTGTCAGCACAGAGCCTGATGGAGGGCTCGAACTCACGAACTGTGAGATCATGACCTGAGCCAAAGTCGGACGCTTAACCAATTGAGCCACCCATGCACCCCTACCTGGAATTATATTGTTTAGCTAAGTAAAAGTAACAGCAGTTTTCATTTTGGCTTCTTGATTGCTATGACAGTGCTCATGTTAATGAGTGTATGTCTAGACCCTCAGGTGTTCACTCACAAGGATCTCCTCTTTCTCTTACTATGTTATTTAGACACAGTGCTTATTCATCAGTTTTGTTAGTTCAGAAGCCAGGGACCTCAGACAAACAATATGTAGCAGAATGTTTGTAGCTGTTTCCTCGCTTTCTGTTTAGAAATCATTGGAACCGTGGGAAGCAGGACTGTTAGTGAAATACAAGGTGGAAGATGCACATTGACATTCGCAACCTTGTCTTTGACTGCAGTTCTATCACTACCTTTTATTGATATTGGCCTCATGCTAACAAAGAAGGATCCAGTTGAGTGACTAGAGAGTGCTGATGCTATGCATTCAGCATGTAGCCCTTAAGGCAGAGAGATCTCAAGGTTACTTCCTCTGGCTAGATGCTCAGCCTTGTTTCAGGTGAAGGCGAGATCCCCAGGGGTTGGGCAGAATGTCTAACGTTGGAACTCTGGATTTGTGGGTTATTATCCTAAAGGAAACCTTTCCCCTAGTTTCAGTCTGTCTTGCACAAGTTTCCAAGTTGTTCATCCAATTTCTTCTTTAGCAGGGAAGGTGAAAGAAACTAAAGAAGGGAGGGAAAAGATGCTGATTTATTTTAGGCACTTAGCTCAATTTGCTTTTACTTGTTTGGGAAATTGCTTTTTCAATGCAGAAAAATGTGTTGCAGTGAAGTAATTCCGTGGGTTTGATGACACTGCAATGTGTTTCTTCCCTGTATCTGTTATAAGTGTAAATGAAATGCGCGGACAGCAGGATTACCATTATTTACTTCCTTTTATTGCCTCTCTCTTTCTTACCTTCTAGATTACATGTGTGTTAAGTGAAGTTACTGTTCACACTTATTTAACAGTATTGACTGAAATAACCCTGAATCTCCTTCAGTGAGGACTGATTTAGCTACAAATCACTGTTCCAGCTTTGAAATCATTAATCAGCCTTAGGCAAGATCCATTATGTGGGATTTCAGCATAGAAGAAATATTAACAGCTCCCTGGAAGAAACGTTACCTTCACATTGGCTGCGACTCCCTGCTGGAGGAGCAAATTACCCTCAAGTAATAATTATAATACATTAGTAGAGGTTTAATTTCCAATAAGTGCTGTCTGTTTAAGAAATGGCAGTCTCACCATGGCTCAGAGAACAATAGATCATGTTATCAGCAAGAATAAACCTACATGGAATTAAATGAACGATAATAAAAAATTCATTACAGTTTGAAAACTGTAGAGAAAGAGAAGCCGATGTGAGCTTCTCAGTTGCATTTTTATAGAAAAACTTCATGTTTATAGATCATCTCACTGGACAATACTAAGTATGGCTGGGAATTTTTCTTCTTTAGTTGACAGCACAATTTTTAATTTACTAGTTAACATCTAGTATGACAAGTGAGCGATAGCTTTGTTTGGAGGGACAGAGGCTATTGAAAAGACTAACAGAACTCGAGGGAAAATTCATTCTTGAGCTAACTGTGCACAGTGATCTACTTTCTGCATCCAAATTAATATTTCAGTAAAATTTTCCAAAAGTATAAAAAATTGGAATTTTATAGGAGAAATTCTTGCGGAGAGAATTTAAACAGACAGGAGACTATTTCTATGAAGTTAGGTCTGTAAATGGTTTAGAAATGTAACTGGTTCCTGTGAGGTTTTAACAATAATCTGTGTCCCAGGAAGCTATAAATCTTCATTTAAAATTTTGAATAGAACCTCTCTTGTATACAGAGTACCAAATTGGGGCTTAAATTTTTTTTTAATGTTTATTTATTCTGAGAGAGAGAGCAAGTGGGGGGAGGGGAAGAGAGAGAGAATCTCAAGCAGGCTCAGTGCTGTTAGTGCCGAGCCTGACGTGGGACTCAATCTCATGAATCATGAGATCATGACCTAGCCGAAATCAAGAGTTGGATGCTTAACCTACTGAGCCCCCCAGGTGTCCCTAGAGATTTTTACAGTGTATGTTGCATTTCATATATTAGTGTGAGTTGTAAAACAAGCATACATATATTAAAGAGACTTGCTAACATTAAGTGAACTGAGTTTTATTGGCCATGCTGTTTAAGTTTCACCAGACTCCCTGTTTCTTCCCAAATTATGAATTATCCAGGCAATGTCTATTAATATTGATGTAATAATACGGATAGCTGAAATGTCTTGTGCTGAAGGAGTCTGTATTGTGAAGGCATTTTTATTTTAACAGCTGCACTCAGTTCTCATATTGAACAAGTTCTAGCACACTGCATAAACCAGATTATGTATGTGCCGGTGCATGAAAATTGTTCCTCAGGTTCAGTGAACTATTGATTTAAGGAATTCAAGGTGATTCCATTACTGGGTAAAGAGATTCATATTTTCTTAACACTGTAGAGTTTGTAGTTTGATTTATGTGTCCATGAATGTATATGTTTGGAGAATTTACCTTTTTTTTCCTTCTGTTTTGCTGTTTGATGGATTTCATGTCATGCCATCAGATACGGAAACCAATATAAAAGAAAACTGTCCTAAGTAAGCTCTGCCCCCCCCCATTCTATAGTAAATAATGCATTAAGATTGATTTGTACAAAATTTATCAAAAACAAGTGAGAAAAATGCCTCCTCCTGATTCTATCTATAAATCAGATTAGAAACCCACCATACGAATTATCATCTATGTCAAAATCTGACACAATTCCAATGTTTCAAAACCTATTAGATTTAGAGACGTTTTTGAAAAACATACTGTGTGCCTTGAGTTATAGTTATCTTTGGAAGGAGGAGTGTACAGAATTATTTAGATAATTTAAAAAGTTGAAGTCAGTCTTTGGCTCTCAAACACCCACAGATTGGCCCTTTTATTGTTAAATATGCATGATCCCCCCCCCAAATGACTCCCTAAATCCATTAAACTAAGGTGATGTGACAGATCACAATTTTGCAGCCCCTGTTACAACCAGCATGTTATGACCCCCACTTAATTACCTCAGAAAATATGAGTTAGGCATGCAACTTATCAAAATGCTTTTTACACTATGAAAGTTTTTCCTTAGGTTAAAAGGAGATGAAACACAATTAAAAATGAACTTTACTGCTTCATGCTCAATTTTAAACTATGCCATTCAGTAATAAGAAGGAAATATCTATGTGACATTTTATAAATAAATACGTATCATTTTATTAATAAATATATATTATATATTTATATATTATATGTTTATATATTATATAAATGTGTAATATATTATATATATTAAAAAACTATATATGTCTCTATAGTATATATATATGTGTATATATAGTGTGCATATATATATATGTGTGTGTGTGTGTGTGTGTGTGTGTGTGTGTGTGTGTGTATAGTTTTTACATAAGTAGATCCCTAAGGGCTTAACCACCTTGCCTAACAGTTATTGCTGTTGTAACACAGAATAGTACAGAAATGTATAATTTCATAGCACTCCTGCATTAAAGTGTAATTTTAGATGTTGTCTATTTAGAAATAATTCAAGTGGTTTAATCATGGATTTCTCAGACACTTTTTACTTGAGTGCACAGCCCATAAGCATATATTTGCACGTGAGTAACAAAATATCAACCTCAAAAATTTTAAATTTACATTTTAAAAATGTAACGGATGTGAAGGAATCATGCTTCTCCTAGAGGAGTGTTAAAATACCGTGGGTCACAGAAGGTATGCAACATTTGGTGTATATTAAATGTATAGTGATGGGATCTCAATCTGAAACTTTACAAGAGTACAGAGGGTAAGGATTAGTGAGGGTCCATTCCAGAAAGAATAGAAAGAGATGATATTTGAAGAAGAATGTAGCTCATCAGTGAGAGGTGCCCCTATTTAACTCCAAAAGTGGCTGTTGAAAGTGTGTTTTGGAGGAATAACTGAATCAGCCAGTGTCCTAACACAGAATGTTCTCAAGGACTCACATTGTCGTGTGGTCCAGTTATACTTGTTGAAAGAATGGTAAACATAGAATTAAATAACTGGATTTCATTCTAGACCCTGCCATTTTCCATCTTTGTATCTTCAGGCAAGTCATTGAAGTGCTCTGAGCTTGTTTGTTTACTTTTTACGTAGAATAATAATGCTTGACCTCACAGCTGTTATTTTCCTACATCAAAAGAGAAGAAACAGTGAATAATAGTATGAATAATATCAAAAACAATGGTGAATGATAATTACAGCAATAATGATCATCATCGTTGAGTCAACATGCTAATGGCTATGCACGCATTTCACTTATTACTTACCAAAACTATGTGAGATACTTAATGTTATCGTCTTTACAGCAGAGTTAAGGAAATAGATGAAGATGAAATGATTTGCCCAGGTCATTCGCTTGGTGAGTGAGGCAAGAGACATTCAGGTCTGTCCAAGTCCAGTGTCTAAGATGGTTGCTAAATGGTCTTTGTTGTTCTGTCCTCTCCCTGTTGGTTGGGGATTGTTTACATACTTTTAAGATAGACCTTATAGAACAATATTATTACCTGTTCACTGTCTACTCTTGAAGGAGCTTGCCTTCTAGTTCACTGTTCAGTCAAAATCAAGTGGAGTAAATGTTAGCTGGTGAATGCTTAGAACCTATAAAACCATGGGTTCTGGTATTGTATAGAACCTCTACATGCCAAATTCAGGAAAAAAAATATTTTGTTTTAAATGTAAATAGTTTATTTGACAGAAATGGTTATTCTTATTTTAATTTTTATATGTTAAGTGGGTGGATCTTCATAATTTTACCTATATCATCATCTTAATACATTATCTTCCAGGCAGTAACTTCTAGAAAATGTATTACCATCTGGAATAATTAGGTAATAGAGGGACAAATGATTATGCTTCATATATGTCCATGATTTTAAGTTATTATAATGATCAATTAAACAAAAATTTGAGTTACATGATATATTCTATGGATGATTTTTTTATTGAAATATTTTGCTCAAGAGATCTGCCTTATGCCTAAAGTAATACAATCACTATGGTTAGAAAAAGCCAATATTAACAGCCAATATATTAAAAGAATTTAATGTGGTAGACAATCTACATATAGACTGACCCCTCAGTCACGTATCTTTATTACTGTACTTGAGAATCTTGGAAAAGAAAAATCCAAGGTTTAAATTTTTTAGTGTTAAAACTATCTGGTGTGAGAATATAACATTAAATTTCCTCAAAATTCATTTTCTTTTAGAGGAAGAAAAGAAGCAGAAGATGTTTTTGTCATATTTGAAATTCCTAATTCATTTTAAATACATGAATGATTTTATTCTGGTAAGAATGTCCGTGCATAATAATTCCAATTCACCAATGTTCCAATTTTATTTACCAATAAACATATTCTAGTTTCCTAAAAGTATACATAGTGGTTTTGGTTAAAAGAATGATGACATCATTGTATTCATTTAGGGAATGAATTATTGCCATATGCTTTTACAATGCCTGGAGGCATATATTTTAAGACACTGTAGTTATGGATTTTCATTGTAACACATAGCTAGCTATTACTGTGAATATGCCTTGTGTGATTGCCCTATGGATAACCTCAAATATAATTCCATAAACTTGGAAGTTTAACAGAGAGATATATTGATTTCTTAATTTAATGGAAAATGTCCATGTAACATAAAATAATGGATTCATTTAATGTAGTTACATCTAAGAATACAGATCTCTAAAACTCATGCCTTACATGCACTTAAAGTGATTAATATTCAGAAAAGAGGTAGAGAGAACCTCCCAGTTTACACCGCATGGTAAAGCTAAAAGAATTAGCTCTTAACATTTGGAATTCTTAACTACTGAAACTATGCACTTTTCTTGTCTTTTCCTTCTTCATTTGAAAATATCTAGTTCTAAACAAGTTCAGGTATTAGAAAAATATGTTTGTTTTTTACTTTTGGATTACGTTCTTTTATTACTAAGCAATAAAAGTAGATGTTTTTAAGGTCACTGCAAAGTGCATTTTCTGGTTTAACTTTAGAGCTTTCTTTCAACACCACTTCGAATGGCATGTTTTGAGTGACTTCAGAGGATAGCACTAATGTTCTCATTATACGTCATCAATTCCTTCTTTATGAATCATTGCTACATGTGATGTATAAAAATGGGGAAGGAAGAGGATTAATTTGTTTTAATCTTTAAAAAACAAAGCAAAATACTTTTAATTTTATACAATGTTATCCTTTTATTAGTTATATAATATCATTAAGGTTATTACTTTTTGACAGGAACACTAACTATTTATTAAATTATTTGGTAACATTTCATTGCTAAAAGCAATCCCAAGAAAATGTGCATAAAAGTTGCTTCTATCAACTTCTTTTTTAAAAAGTTTATTTATTTATTTTGAGGGAGACAGAGACAGTGTGGGTGGGGAGGGGCAGAGAGAGAGGGAGAGGGACAGGATCCTAAGTAGTCTCTGTACCATCAGCACAAAGCCAGATACTGGGCTCAAACCCAGGTGGCTGCGAGATCATGACCTGAGATGAAACCAAGAGTCGGAGGCTTAAGTGACTTAGCCACCCTGGCGCCCCACTTCTATCAACCTCTATGCACATGAAACGTATTTCATATTGTTTTTTGTACAATAAATGCTGTTCTGTTGAGGATTTTCTAAGCCAGATGTATCCATTAAGATTGGTTCAGGATTAAAGACTAACACCCAGTAGTTATGGCTCACAGAAGAAACAGTGATGCAGAGGTGTTTGTAGGAATGAAGGGAGAGTTTTACAGGAGACTCTGGGAGGAATGGGTCAGGCCCTACATCAGCAGGTGCTATTGGGGACCTCTTCATATTACTCTCTCTTCTTGTCTGTGGCTCCACTGAAGTTTCCAGAGTTTCTGATTTGCCTACCTTGGGACAGGGGTCTGAACATTTTCCTCAGGCATCTGTGGTTAGGGCGCATAGTCAGGAGTATCAGTAAAACCAATCCACAAATCAATATAAATATGTCACCCAATATAATTTATGTTTGCATCTGCCATCAGCATTCAACTCATATGCCATGTAGGGATTTTTTTGGTCATAGTTTCTATTTTTAGTCAGAATACAGAGCTACCTCAGAATTACTAAGATGGAAGAAACTTTTGATTCTCTAATCTACATCAAGATACCTGATAGGTTGCATAGATGCACATATTATGGATGATTCTTGTCTCTCAATGATAGCGTAGTTGTTACTATTTATAGTTAAAAGGAAGTAAAATATACACCTACTACTAGTAGAATTTTTTGAAGGGTTTTTTTCCCCTCCCCTGCAAATATTAAATCTAACAAAGTACCCTCATGAATGCAACTAGCTATTATGGAACTTACAATGCTGTGGATGTTTATGTGGCCCCTTACCATCTAGAGTCTAGAAGTAGGTCTAAATTTGAAGACAGTTTATATTACTTCTTTATATTTCTAGTACTTGGCAGAGTGCTTGACAATATGTTAGAATTCAGTCCCTTGTTAAAAGGTTGATGTTCAGAATGTTTTTTTTTATCTGGCTGTAATCATTGACTAGGATTGTTGTCTACTTAGTAAGCATATTCTGGATGTCAAATGTATAAAAGGCCCTGTGGTAGGGATACAGTGATATGGGTATGGCCCATGCCCTTAAGTCTGGGGATGGAGAGATACAGACAAATCACAAATAGCTACAAAGAAGTGGAAAATCAGAGTTACGTGTTCTCTGATGAAAAGTTACATCATGATCTGAACATTCATTGCAGGGTCTTCATAGTCCATATCTAATGATTCCCGACAATGGTAATAATATTGCTTATAGTACTTTAATTTTCTGGTGACTTTTGCCTCAGTAAGGTTTACTTACTATTTCCCAGTCTTATTTATCCCCTATTATGGATATTGCACACCTTATGTCTCAACAACAAAAACAACAGTATTGGGGACATATTATGAGTGTGTGAATTGAGGGGGAATGACTACCAATTTAAAAGTTGGTATACAATATAATTTATGAAAATAGTGTTATCTCTAAATATATTTTATTCACTGGTTGTGATATCTTATACTGCTTTGGTGCTTTCTATGTCCTTTAATGGATATGCAGATCCTGCTTTATAATAAAACAGTAAAATGTAAAATTTAGTAATATTATACTAATTTAGTCTTACTGTCCCTAAAGCATATAAAGTTTCTTGCTTGAGCTTTAGCATTAATATTGCTTAGTTACAAGGAAATGAACTTTTGATAGTCTACTGGTATTTACATCTCTATGTTCAAGGAATCACGAAAATTTTTCTTTTATTTTGCTAATGCCTCTACAAGAGAAAAGTAGTCAAAACAGTTTTCTGCTACGTACACATAGTCTTATAAATCTGATATTATTAAATAAGGAGATACTGGTCTAAAGGATCTTAAATTTTTCTTTATTTTATATGAACTTGCTTACTCAAGTGCATTGTTTAGAAGCATCCCTTCAGTAATTGATCTTTTCGATATCAGTTTCAGAGTGTGAGTATGGGATAACTCTTTTTACTTATTAACATTAATCTTTAAAAGGATCTTTATAGCAAGTGCTCAAGTTCATTGATGGAGAAGTGATGAAAGAACTCAGGAGACTGAGTTCATATTCACTTACATAAATAATTTCTAAAGGCACCATTAATAAGTACACTTAATTATCTATGGTTTGGGGGCATCTGGTGAACTTAGGTAAATTAGATATGCAGGTAATCTACACATCTCATTTTTCCTTATAGTTAGAAGTAAGCTCCTTAGCAAAAACTCTGCAAGGCCTATTATTTGCAGTAAAACCCATTGCATCAAAAGTACATTAATATGAAATCTCTGTTAAAATGGCTCCTGGATACAAAATTTACCATTACTCAAGAAATAAAAATGATACAAAGTTCATATTAATCAAGTAAGTAATAGTGCAGGAAGCATATTAACCAGGGGCAGCCTTTTTAAGACTGTAGTCTTTTACAAGCCAACAAGACAAAAATAAAGTGTAAGTACTTTATATTCATTAAGTATTCCAGCAAGAACCTTTATTTTGCCAAAAATTGGAACTGTACTTTACCATAGGTGTGTGGGAACAATATAATTGTATTTGTTTAAAAAGAAATAATTTTGTTTGTAGTGAAACCACTATGAAATGTTCTTAAGAAGGAATTATCCAATTGACAGAATAAAATCGAATTATGTGTTGCATAATTTACACTGTAAGTACAGTTATGATCACAGAAGAACGGGAGGCAGCACAGTAAGAGCTGGAGTATTGATAATTGGCTTCTGGTACAAGGAGTCTATGAAATATGCAAGACTGGTTTATAATGAAAGTTGTATTAGTCCAAGGAGGAAAGGGACACAAAGTCCAGAGCCAGAAGTATGACGATTTCAGCTATTTTGGAGAGAAATTGGCGGTAGGAGTGGGTTTTAGGCAGTGCTCAAAATGACATTAGGTATGGAATATGATGCAATGTTTTGGAATACCTTGAGAACTAGGGAAATAGATGTAGACTTTATTCATAAGTTTAAAATTGTGATTTAGTAAGCAGCAATGGAATATGGCAAAATTCAGACCCCCACAGATTGAAATTGGACCGTGCTCCAGTCATTTTCTATCTAATATGTCTGCCCTGCAGCATGTGATTGAGAAGATTTCCCTGTCTTTATTGACTAACGATGGTTTTCGGTTATGATAACAGATAGACAATGATAGATAGCAAAACAAATTAAAAATCTAGTAAGTAATTGTCTAGCTTCATTTGTTGCAGAAAGAAGAGATGGGTCTTCTACATATATAATGTAAAAAATGTTTTAAGGAAGATATAAGATAGAGGAAGCTTACTAGCTGAAACCTCTAAAGTGGACAGAGGCAGTGACTATGGCAAAATAGGCACAGAGCATACATTATGACTTTTTTCCCTAAGAAAGGCCAGTATGTCCCCCAAAAACAAAAATGGGGAAAGTGATACAGTATGTAACCAGTCACAGAGACTTACTGTTACTGACCAAACACTTTTTCTCTGCTTCCTTGATTCACTTTTAGCTTGCCTTTCTTTGTATGTCTTTCTGAGAATGTGGCCTCAGAGCTGAATTTTAGCCAGTGGAACGTGAGATGAGTAAGCACTATTTCCGAGCTTTGCCCATAAACGTCTTCTTCTATTTAAGCACTTCTACACCTGAGGAAATTTTGCTCCCTAGGGCACATTTGGCAATAGCCAGGCTATATATGGAGATATATATATCTATATATCTATATATCTATATCTATATCTATATCTATATCTATATCTATATAGATATAGATATAGATATAGATATATATAGATATATATATAATATATATCTATATATGGATATCTATATCTAATCTATATATAATCTATATCTATCTATAGCTATAGCTATAGCTATAGCTATAGCTATATATCTGTATATCTCCATAGAGGCTAAGGATGCTGCTAAGGGACAGTCCTCACAATGGAGGTGATCTCATCCAAATGCCAGGAGTCCTGAGGCTGCAAAACCCTGCTGTTTGCCCTATGGCTTCCTGTATATCCTACATTTAGAACAAACCTGAAAACCAGATATTAAGAAGTTGGTGAGAAAAAAGTAGATTTCTGTCATTATACTTCTTAAAATACTTTAATTGCAGTAGTAGCCCTAACTTAATTAAAAGAGAAATAGATTAATTTATATATATGCACAAAAGTATCACAAGGGACTATCACCAGTGAAAGGTGGCTGAAGAAAGAATTTTGAAAGAAAAAAAAATATGAACCTACAATGCAAAATAAAGATTTTACTGGATTTAAAACATTGATAATTTTAATTTTGATTGATATTTAGAGTATTGTAATGAGAAATGGATGGAAATAAGCACCCACATTACTGAGGTGAGTACAAATTAAAGTAAAAAGTCTATAGTTTATTTTAAAAATATGTCAAAACTTGAAAAGATATGGATTCTAGTTGGAATTCATATCAAGGAAAGATTTATGATCTATATCTTAGTAATAGTTATCATAGGGGATACCTGTAAAACACCACAATTTCTGAAAATAAGATAGTTTAATAACCCTATGTGGAACTTATCATTGTGATGAAATATTGTCAGCCATTAAATATCATTGGTATTTAAAAATGGCCTATCATATTATATAGAAATATATACATGTCAACTGAAAGGGATTTATAACCCAGAAGGAAAGTGGTGGTTATGTCTAGGAGATAGAATAGTGAAGGCTTTCTTTTTTTCTGTATTGTAAATGTAGGGTAAATTGTTACTTTGGTAACCATAAAATCTTATTCTAAAAAATAGCCTTTAAAAAGCTGCTGAGTCTACATCCTGCTCCAACTATGAAACCTCTGAAAAGCACTGTAGGACTTACCTTGCAACACTACCCACCAGTAGTTACTTATTTTTGGAACTTTTTCATGCATTTTACCTTTGCTTAACTTGCGTCACAAACATTATGGCTGATGGTCACATTAACATGCCAAGAAAAATAGCTTAATAGTGAAAATCAATGCAAGAAAATACTGGAGAGGTGATATAACCAAATATATAATGTACAGTCTCCTACACAACTTCATAATTCTGACCTCTTTCTGCACCATTATAAAATTACTGTGTGTTAGGAATAGGCTTAGCTCTTCCTAATGCAAGACCTAAATCACAGCGGCTCACAGAGAATGTATTTTGCTCATATAAGAAGAAATTTTGTTCATCAATGTTGTCACAAATGGCAGAATGTCCTTTTATAAAGCTAAATAATATTCCATCACACTATTCTACAATTTCTTTATCCATTCATCTGTTAATGGACTCTTGGATTGTTTCCATATCTTGGCTATTGTAAGTAATGCTGCAATCGACATAGGAGTGCATATATAGTTTTAAAATATATTTAGGATATATTTTGGAGATATACCCAGAAAGTAGAATTGTTGGATCATATGGTCGTTCTATTGAAGAATAATAATCTGGAAGGATATGGTGATCCAGTTTTGGTTCTGGGCTACATGGTGAAATGAGAGACTAGCAATGTCCATCATGTTTTTACACTTATCATTAGAATTCTACAGTATCAACTCTTCCATTGCATTCAATGTCCAGGTGATTAGGGAAAGACAAAAGACAAAAGGTGCATGCAGAATGAGCCTGTACCATTTCAAAAATCTTTGCTGGGAACCAGTAAGACCCTGTTTACATTTCATTGGTCAGACCTGAGTCACATGGACATCTTTAGTTGCAAGAATGTCCAGGCAATGTAGCTTTTCATTGCATGTATTTCCATCCCTAAGCTTCCTTAGGAAGGAAGAAGGGGGGTATATATTGGGTGGGCAACTAGCTGTGACTGCCACAAACACATACACCCTGAATCTGTAAGACCTACTCTTTCTCAGCAGTCTTCTCCCTATCCACCTTTCCCTTTACAGTAAGTGGCTCCAGTCTTGAATTGGGATATGTATATAACCATTTAAAACTAGTATAGTTGCCTTTAGTATTGAATGAGAAAGTTCATCCAGCACCAGTTCCTAAGTTGGGGCTTCATCTTACAGGCTACATAAATAACTATATTTTGACCAATCCATGGATCTGCTTGAGGAGAAAATACATTAGTATGCTGTGTTTGAGAATGTATTCTTAAAGAAAAATGGCTAAAGGGTAAATGTAATTTTATTTTCATCAGCCAGAGGAAAAGAGCAAGTGTTATGATAACGTATTTGAAGACCTGTACAAGTAATGAATCCTGGTGCCTCAAGTTAAACTATAAATGCTGGCATGATTGAAAAATACTGAAGTACCAAAAAAATCTGAATACCGAATCAAACTGTGTGTGTGTGTGTGTGTGTGTGTGTGAGAGAGAGAGAGAGAGAGAGAGAGAGAGAGGGAGGAAGGGAAAGGGAGGAAGAGGGATTAGAGAAGAAAGAAGAGGGGAGGGAGAACAGAGGTGCCACACAGATAGGGCTCCGCATAGGGCTCTGCACTGGGCATGGGGCCTACTTAAAGAAAAAGAAAAAGAAAGAAAAATCACTTAGGTAACTTTTGCAGTAGCCTAGATAAAACACGTTTGAGCCTAGCCAGGGCTAGGAACAGGAAGAAAGGTGTAGAAAGCAGATAATATACAGAAAAACAAAACAAAACAAAACAAAAGAAACAAACAAAACAAAACCCCTAAACCTGACAGAACTTGAATATAGGCTAAACATGATTGGTGATTGAGAAGGAAGTGTTCAGAAGCAGTCCCAAGTGTGTGACCTGTATGATCACATTTGTATTGATTTCTTTTTCTGAGATAAGTAATTAAAGGAATACCAGGTTTGCGAGATTTGATAGGGGGTTAGCCCTTGAGATGCTTATTTGAGTTTCCACTAAGGCATCTGAGTAGAGATGGGGAATATGAACGTGAAGGATGAGTCAGAAGACATCTGGGCAGGAGGGTTAAAATGGAGTCAGTTTCCGATGATGAGATCGTCTAAGGAGATTGCCTATGACAAGAGAAAACTAGCTTAAAGATGAACCTGTCAGCTGTCTCAGCATTTGATACTTGCTTGAAAGAAGAAAGGGCAAAGATCGAGAAAGCCTTTCTGAGAGCTAGAGGAAAACAGAAATATTTGGCCAAGAAGAAATACTTTGCAAGAAAAGGAGATGGTTCAGATGGCCAACAGCTACTGGAAAGAATGGGGAGACGAATGAGAAAAACAAGCAAAAAACAAAAGCAAAACAAACAAACAAAAACCACCAAGTTCATGTGATTTAGCAAAATGAAATAACTGGTTGTCTTAGTGTGCAGAAGCCTTTCTAAAGTGGAAGGAGTATGTCCAGCTGATAAAGCCCTGACAATGCGGACATCCTGTAAGTGATGTTGTTATCCAGGGATGGGAGGAGAGAGAGAGACGTATCTGAAAAGCGGATCTTTGTTTAAGGAGTTTTTCACTAAGAGAAGGACGAACTAAGCATTAGAAATACTGACAGGAATCATCCTGTGGGAGGAAGAAGTGAAAATGCTTGAGAAAAAGGTGATAATCCCATAGCATAATGTTGCTGAGAAGATGGGAATCCAGAACACAAAAGAATGAGAAACCTCTCCTTCCAAAAACCATTGCCTGTATAAACAGAAGATTTCAAATTAAAAACCAAATAAAACACAAAAACAACAGTATTCATAAGGTGTGTTTTGAGGATCTTTAGAGTGCCTCAATCCTAAGACTTAGAGTATAACTGAAATTTCTGTGTTAATTTTTGGTTATTGTTATTAAATTAATATGTTTAGAGGATAAAGAATTTACACAATTTAGCATATATGTATAATAGCTATACATATTTAAGATACATAGTTTTTTATTTTTTTATTTTTTTTATTTTTTTTTATTTTTTTTATTTTTTATTTTTTAATATATGAAATTTACTGTCAAATTGGTTTCCATACAACACCCAGTGCTCATCCCAAAAGGTGCCCTCCTCAATACCCACCACCCACCCTGCCCTCCCTCCCACCCCCCATCAACCCTCAGTTTGTTCTCAGTTTTTAACAGTCTCTTATGCTTTGGCTCTCTCCCACTCTAACCTCTTTTTTTTTTTTTTTTTCCCTCCCCCATGGGTTTCTGTTATGTTTCTCAGGATCCACATAAGAGTGAAACCATATGGTATCTGTCTTTCTCTGTATGGCTTATTTCACTTAGCATCACACTCTCCAGTTCCATCCATGTTGCTACAAAAGGCCATATTTCATTTTTTCTCATTGCCACGTAGTATTCCATTGTGTATATAAACCACAATTTCTTTATCCATTCATCAGTTGATGGACATTTAGGCTCTTTCCATAATTTGGCTATTGTTGAGAGTGCCGCTATAAACATTGGGGTACGGGTGCCCCTATGCATCAGTACTCCTGTATCCCTTGGGTAAATTCCTAGCAGTGCTATTGCTGGGTCATAGGGTAGGTCTATTTTTAATTTTCTGAGGAATTTCCACACTGCTTTCCAGAGCGGCTGCACCAATTTGCATTCCCACCAACAGTGCAAGAGGGTTCCTGTTTCTCCACATCCTCTCCAGCATCTATAGTCTCCTGATTTCTTCATTTTGGCCACTCTGACTGGCGTGAGGTGGTATCTGAGTGTGGTTTTGATTTGTATTTCCCTGATAAGGAGCGACGTTGAACATCTTTTCATGTGCCTGTTGGCCATCCGGATGTCTTCTTTAGAGAAGTGTCTATTCATGTTTTCTGCCCATTTCTTCACTGGGTTATTTGTTTTTCGGGTGTGGAGTTTGATGAGCTCTTTATAGATTTTGGATACTAGCCCTTTGTCCGATGTGTCATTTGCAAATATCTTTTCCCATTCCGTTGGTTGCCTTTTAGTTTTGTTGGTTGTTTCCTTTGCTGTGCAGAAGCTTTTTATCTTCATAAGGTCCCAGTAATTCACTTTTGCTTTTAATTCCCTTGCCTTTGGGGATGTGCCGAGTAAGAGATTGCTACGGCTGAGGTCAGAGAGGTCTTTTCCTGCTTTCTCCTCTAAGGTTTTGATGGTTTCCTGTCTCACATTCAGGTCCTTTATCCATTTTGAGTTTATTTTTGTGAATGGTGTGAGAAAGTGGTCTAGTTTCAGCCTTCTGCATGTTGCTGTCCAGTTCTCCCAGCACCATTTGTTAAAGAGACTGTCTTTTTTCCATTGGATGTTCTTTCCTGCTTTGTCAAAGATGAGTTGGCCATATGTTTGTGGGTCTAGTTCTGGGGTTTCTATTCTATTCCATTGGTCTATGTGTCTGTTTTTATGCCAATACCATGCTGTCTTGATGATGACAGCTTTGTAGTAGAGGCTAAAGTCTGGGATTGTGATGCCTCCTGCTTTGGTCTTCTTCTTCAAAATGACTTTGGCTATTCGGGGCCTTTTGTGGTTCCATATGAATTTTAGGATTGCTTGTTCTAGTTTCGAGAAGAATGCTGGTGCAATTTTGATTGGGATTGCATTGAATGTGTAGATAGCTTTGGGTAGTATTGACATTTTGACAATATTTATTCTTCCAATCCATGAGCAGGGAATGTCTTTCCATTTCTTTATATCTTCTTCAATTACCTGCATAAGCTTTCTATAGTTTTCAGCATACAGATCTTTTACATCTTTGGTTAGATTTATTCCTAGGTATTTTATGCTTCTTGGTGCAATTGTGAATGGGATCAGTTTCTTCATTTGTCTTTCTGTTGCTTCATTGTTAGTGTATAAGAATGCAACTGATTTCTGCACATTGATTTTGTATCCTGCAACTTTGCTGAATTCATGTATCAGTTCTAGCAGACTTTTGGTGGAGTCTATCGGATTTTCCATGTATAATATCATGTCATCTGCAAAAAGCGAAAGCTTGACTTCATCTTTGCCAATTTTGATGCCTTTGATTTCCTTTTGTTGTCTGATTGCTGATGCTAGAACTTCCAGCACTATATTAAACAGCAGCGGTGACAGTGGGCATCCCTGTCGTGTTCCTGATCTCAGGGAAAAAGCTCTCAGTTTTTCCCCGTTGAGGATGATGTTAGCTGTGGGCTTTTCATAAATGGCCTTTATGATCTTTAAGTATGTTCCTTCTATCCCGACTTTCTCAAGGGTTTTTATTAAGAAAGGGTGCTGGATTTTGTCAAAGGCCTTTTCTGCATCGATTGACAGGATCATATGGTTCTTCTCTTTTTTTTTGTTAATGTGATGTATCACGTTGATCGATTTGCGAATGTTGAACCAGCCCTGCATCCCAGGAATGAATCCCACTTGATCATGGTGAATAATTCTTTTTATATGCTGTTGAATTCGATTTGCTAGTATCTTATTAAGAATTTTTGCATCCATATTCATCAGGGATATTGGCCTGTAGTTCTCTTTTTTTACTGGGTCTCTGTCTGGTTTAGGAATCAAAGTAATACTGGCTTCATAGAATGAGTCTGGAAGTTTTCCTTCCCTTTCTATTTCTTGGAATAGCTTGAGAAGGATAGGTATTATCTCTGCTTTAAATGTCTGGTAGAACTCCCCTGGGAAGCCATCTGGTCCTGGACTCTTATTTGTTGGGAGATTTTTGATAACCGATTCAATTTCTTCGCTGGTTATGGGTCTGTTCAAGCTTTCTATTTCCTCCTGATTGAGTTTTGGAAGAGTGTGGGTGTTTAGGAATTTGTCCATTTCTTCCAGGTTGTCCAATTTGCTGGCATATAATTTTTCATAGTATTCCCTGATAATTGTTTGTATCTCTGAGGGATTGGTTGTAATCATTCCATTTTCATTCATGATTTTATCTATTTGGGTCATCTCCCTTTTCTTTTTGAGAAGCCTGGCTAGAGGTTTGTCAATTTTGTTTATTTTTTCAAAAAACCAACTCTTGGTTTCGTTGATCTGCTCTACAGTTTTTTTAGATTCTATATTGTTTATTTCTGCTCTGATCTTTATTATTTCTCTTCTTCTGCTGGGTTTAGGCTGCCTTTGCTGTTCTGCTTCTATTTCCTTTAGGTGTGCTGTTAGATTTTGTATTTGGGATTTTTCTTGTTTCTTGAGATAGGCCTGGATTGCAATGTATTTTCCTCTCAGGACTGCCTTCGCTGCATCCCAAAGCGTTTGGATTGTTGTATTTTCATTTTCGTTTGTTTCCATATATGTTTTAATTTCTTCTCTAATTGCCTGGTTGACCCACTCATTCGTTAGTAGGGTGTTCTTTAACCTCCATGCTTTTGGAGGTTTTCCAGACTTTTTCCTGTGGTTGATTTCAAGCTTCATAGCATTGTGGTCTGAAAGTATGCATGGTATAATTTCAATTCTTGTAAACTTATGAAGGGCTGTTTTGTGACCCAGTATATGATCTATCTTGGAGAATGTTCCATGTGCACTGGAGAAGAAAGTATATTCTGTTGCTTTGGGGTGCAGAGTTCTAAATATATCTGTCAAGTCCATCTGATCCAATGTATCATTCAGGGCCCTTGTTTCTTTATTGACTGTGTGTCTAGATGATCTATCCATTTCTGTAAGTGGGGTGTTAAAGTCCCCTGCAATGACCACATTCTTATCAATAAGGTTGCTTATGTTTATGAGTAATTGTTTTATATATCTGGGGGCTCGGGTATTTGGCGCATAGACATTTATAATAGTTAGCTCTTCCTGGTGGATAGACCCTGTGATTATTATATAATGCCCTTCTTCATCTCTTGTTACAGCCTTTAATTTAAAGTCTAGTTTGTCTGATATAAGTATGGCTACTCCAGCTTTCTTTTGGCTTCCAGGAGCATGATAAATAGTTCTCCATCCCCTCACTCTCAATCTAAAGGTGTCCTCAGATCTAAAATGAGTCTCTTGTAGACAGCAAATAGATGGGTCTTGTTTTTTTATCCATTCTGATACCCTATGTCTTTTAGTTGGCGCATTTAATCCATTTACATTCAGTGTTATTATAGAAAGATATGGGTTTAGAGTCATTGTGATGTCTGTATGTTTTATGCTTGTAGTGATGTCTCTGGTACTTTGTCTCACAGGATCCCCCTTAGGATCTCTTGTAGGGCTGGTTTCGTGGTGACAAATTCCTTCAGTTTTTGTTTGTTTGGGAAGACCTTTATCTCTCCTTCTATTCTAAATGACAGACTTGCTGGATAAAGGATTCTCGGCTGCATATTTTTTCTGTTTAGCACACTGTAGATATCATGCCAAGCCTTTCTGGCCTGCCAAGTTTCAAAGGAGAGATCAGTCACGAGTCTTATAGGTCTCCCTTTATAAGGATACATAGTTTTTTAAAGGTAACTTTGGGATATTGAATGAGTCACTCAAATAGTATAGAAATCAAGTTAATCAATTTTATTTAATTTTTTTTTTATTTTTTAATGTTTATTTATTATTGAGAGACAGAGAGAGAGCATGAGCATGGGAGGGGCGGAGAGAGAGGGAGAGACAGAATCCGAAGCAGGCTCCAGGCTCTGAGCTGTCAGCACAGAGCCCGAGGCGGGGCTCAAACCCACAAACTGAAGTCCGCAGCTTAAACTACTGAACCACCCAGCCAGCTGCCCCTGAACTTAAATCTATTTAAATTAAATCTAAGATATTCTTACTGAATTCAGAGCAGGGTGGCTACATTGCTTACTTGAACTACCCAGGTTTGCAACCTGCTTATATAACCCTAGACACATTTGATTGGTCTTGATTTTCTCACAAGTAGAGTGGAGACAAGAATGTTACACAGCTGTTAGCTGTTAAAGAAAACAAATATGTGATGAACACAGTAAATACCCAGTTACTGTTATTATTACTGTTGTTGAGAAGAATATAGTTTATTCACATAAAGAAGCAATTATTAATAACAAATCAGTGTTAATAAGCAAATGCTGAGATCATGCCGTATGTGTTAGAAAGTAGATGAATTCAGAACTCAAAATTTACTGTTGAAGTATGAAAATCCATTAAGTATTTCAATTATATTGTAATGCCATTAAACACTATGTTAAGTATGCTGATCAACATATTGAAAAGGATTTTAAGTCCTACATAAATGACAACACAGAAGCTCAGGTCATTTATGTGGAGAAGTTCACAAAACTGTATGCCAAAAGCTGCCTAGGTTAAGAAAAGTGTAGCAAGTTGTAAAATGTTGAAATATGACCCAAATGAGTAATTTCTTGATTACTTTGTGGTTTTATATGTAATTTTGTTACTTGTAAAAAAACATTAAATAATGAAAACACTATACCAAAAAATTGAATATGATAGATTTTTCTTTTTTATTTATTCTGAAATTTTGCTCTAATAAATAATTCTTAAAAGTGAAAAAAATTAAATAATAGGAACAAATAATAATTCTCTTTTGGTCACATTTTATGTGCCTAGTACGTGCAATGTGTATGCTTTACATGTTATAGCAAATGTGCTTGTCCTCGCTGTTGATACTGAAATTAGTGTCTGTCTCTCTCTCTCTGTCTCGCTCTCCTCCACTCCCCTCCTTTTTCTGCTAAAATATTACCCATGTCTGTTTTTGCCTCCTTTCAGCCAGGTTCCTGCAAAAATAAAATAAAATAAAAATAAAAATATTTGGACAGATCTGATTGTAATTTGTTTAATGTTAACATTAAATCTTCACTGAATTAAACACAATTATTCATATAACACACCATCCCTCTTTAGTATGATCCCAAAATCTATATGGATGAAATTAGGACTTCAAAAGAATTACACACTAAAGTCAGAAGAAGCCTACAGAGATATTATCACATTAAAGTAGGTGATAAACTGTCGTTTTAACCAACTATTCAAATCAGCAAACCAGCGAATGTTATTAACATGAACCAAATAATTATTACAGTTATATTATTATATGGAGCACTTGTATGAGGCATTAAACATATTCTCGAAATAAGTACTTGGACTTGTAAAGAGTAATATTGCTTCAGAGAATGTAGATTATTTACGATTCTTCATAGTAGACCATGGCAATGTAAGGGATGAATTTCTGATAAAAAAACAATATTCAGTGCTAAAAAAGTAAACTAAAAATAATGAAGTATATGACTTTAGGACACACGTGGTTTGTCAGCAGTACTGCTTACATGGATGGCTTCGGTCATGGTGACAACCAGGGGTCTTATTTGTAAAATGCAAAGGCGAGCCCTCAGGTAATCGTTGGGGGCAGTATGTGAGATTTTTATGCAGGAGATAGAATGATTGAATGAAAAGTATGGACTATGTATGGCTCTCTGAGAAATATTTATTTTTCTTCTACCTTGTGTCATTGAACTGGTTTTCATAGTTCAGTTGAACACGCTCGATGTTTTGCTTAGGTCGTCTCCAGTTTTTATTATTGTACAGTTGAAGTGAGCATCTCTGTGCATAAATTCTTTTTCCTGTATCTATAACTTTTCTGGCTAGGTTCACAGAATCAAAATGTGAACCCATGTATATAAATATACATTTTTAGGATTGTTAATGTAATTATAAATTCCATGTTATTGTTTAATAGGAGAGGAGATTAGAATTGGTAAAACTTTAGACCAAAGACCAAGTTAGTTTTTGCCATGTTTTCTCTGACCTTGTAAACAGTTTTAAAATCTGTGTGTCCCCCCCCCAGAGGGATGGGGAGAGTGACTATCTAGTTAGAACTCTGCAAATATTGGCAGCAGTCAGCCTTCTTTCTCCTTTTGTGCCCAGCAGTCTGATTGCAACATATGAACAAACATTTCCCCCTGTGAAAAGATATGGAATCCTGTGCCAGAACTGCATCTTTAGGGAACAGCCGACAACACATTTCATGAACTTTTAAAAAGACATACTGCTAATCAGCAACATTACAATAACCTATTCATATCTTGGCTTTATGCTATCGCTACATAAATGAAATATTAGTGTAGGTCAGCTGATATTATTTGTTTTCTCCCTTTCTGACAGTTTGACTTTTTTAAAAATGAAATGTTGGCTAAAATATGTCATTGTTTCTTTTACAGAAGTCATTTTTTAAAAATTTATTTTAGAGAAAGATAGACTATGAGCAGGGGAGGGGGTCAGAGGGAGAGAGAGACAGTCTTAAGCAGACTCCGTGCTCAGTGCTCAGCCCAGAGCCTGATGTGGAGCTCGATCCCATGACTCTGGGATCACAACCTGAGTGGATGCTTCACTGACTGAGCCACCCAGGTGCGCCTACAGGACCCATTTTAAGGTGCTAATGTCTGTCTTCTCTTTTATTTCATCTGTCTCCTTGGTTATATCTTCTATTCTCACAAAAATGAATTCTCCAGTTCCCCTCTATCTGCAGGATTCTAGCACATGAAGTTGTTCAAGCAGACATCCCCTGCCCCGTCCACTTCCTGTCTCTGAACTTACCTCTCCCTCAGTTAAACCTTGCTATCATATGCCTTAATCCCTGAGGGCTCTGGTCTTCCCTGACCCCAAATGACAGTTTACTTCCAGACGATGATGGTAAGATATGGGTCGGCATGTCTTAAACATAAGTTTTAAGGGCGCTTGGGTGGCTCAGTCAGTTAAGCATTTGACTCTTGGTTTCCGCTCAGGTCATGATCTCACAGTTAGTGAGTTTAAGTCCTGTATGGGGCTCTGCACTGATGGTGTGAAGCCTGCCTGGGATTCTCTGTTTCCCTCTGTCTCTGCACCACCCCCCTCAAGATAAATAAATAAACATTAAAAAAAAAAAAAGACTTGACAATATACCACTTAAAAATAAGTTTTAAATTTTAAAGATAATCTCTTTCCTTAAACCAGACAAGTAATATTGACAATTGATTCCATGTTGCTCTTCAGCTTTTTTTTTAAATTTTTTAATTTTTTTTTTTAAATTCATCTTAAGAAACAAACTAAAGAAACTTGTGTGAAAAGAAAAGAATATTAAGGGTTATAGTTCATTCTCTAAATGTGAAAGAATAATTATTATTAAATATTATTTTATTTAAATGTCCATTTTTTTGTATAAATTGAAACAATTTACTAATGCTAGTAATTGGGTTTCAAGAAAGATACCACGCAGAGTCAGCATGTTGTGGAAATGTGTGTCCTGAGAGCCTAGGAATCTGTTTCTAGCTAGGGTTCTTACACTACGGTAGGGTGACCTGATTTAGTTTTCTGGCTCCTTGATCTATAAACTGAAGAATGTGTTGCATGATTTCTAAAATTATTTAAAGCTTTTAAATCTATAGCTAGGGCATATTTAAAAGCAAAGTCGTCTTCACAAGTTTTTAAGGTTAAAAACTCACTCTTGCATAGTTAACAATGAGATACCATCTTGCCTAAAAATAATTTCTGCACCCAGAAAATGTACTTGGAAATTTTCTCAAAATTTTGCATTAGAGCAGCACTGAATAGAATCATCTTTGATGAAACTTTCAAGGAAAACAAAATGGATGATTTTAAAAAAGGGATGGGTACTAATAATGAGGTTCTAACATTCAACCCAGATCATAAAAAGACAAACAGGAAAGAAGCTAATTTCATTCAGGATATTCACTTGGCCGCAGCTAATTCTTTAAAGAATCAGATTAAGTGCTGGAGGTGCAGCTCTGAAATGATCATGTATTCACATTGATTGAACCATCTCATTAGCTTTCGATTTGTATAAACAAGCTTTCTTTGCTTCCTCTAATTGCACATTAGGAGTATCAGGCACTACTGGGAAGCAGAAATCCAAATTCTAATACAAGGTCTATATAGATATAATTGCAAAGAATTTAGAAAGCTGTCCAATTCAGACTTCTCAATTCCTTGAAGTAATAAAAACTTGAAGCTGGATGTTGTTTGTTTACATTTGTTTTTCCTCCCAGAAAAGCAAAGTGCATTGACTCCATGCATTTTAAAAGGTTATCACTACATCAAAAATCATATTTAATGTTTAAAGGGCCACTGCAACCCAGTGGTATCATTTAAATACTCCAAATGGAAACACTGTATTTAAATCTGTGAGTAAATGAGGTGCAAAATATGTTTAAAAAATTAAGGCAATTAATAAAACAATGAATTAATGTGAAAGTAGTATTGAAGCCTGAAGGAGAAAAATTCCCTCCATACTTTTTTGAGTTAGCAAACAAACTGGCTACATTGTTTTGTTGGCTGTGTGTGAGCGTGTGTGTGTGTGTGTGTGTGTGTGTGTGTGTGTGTGTGTGTGCCTGCGGTTTGTAACATTATTTTCCCAATGCAGATATGATCTTAGGACTTCTAATATCTTGGCAGATGCAGTGCAAAACTGGTCAGTATCTATTGTAGCTAATGTATATAATCTCTAACACAGCAGATTGTTGTGAGAGAATTAAAAAGTAATAATTACTGCCAGTCAGGTATCAATCTTTAAATAAGAAACCAGGCTGAAGTTTTAATGTAGTGAGGAATATGAATTCTTGTCCTGTTATACATCCTGTTCTGTAATTTAACTGTCAGTGCATAGTAATAAATGATTGGACCTAAGCCCAGCCTTGCAGTTAGAGTAGCCCTGAAATAGAGCAACTTTTCTAAATACACTTTGTGTGTATTTTTATTTGCAGTATGGGTGTATTTGCATATAAATGTGGGCTTACTTTACTTAAAGTTTATTTTTGAGAGAGAAAGAAAGCACAAGTGGGGGAAGGGCAGAGAGGGAGTGAGAGAATCCCGAGCAGGCTCCGTACTGTCAGTGCAGAGCCTGACGCAAGGCTCAAACTCACGAACCATGAGATCTTGACCTGAGTCACAATCAAGAGTCGGATGCTTAACTGACTGAGCCACCCAGGCGCCCCTGTGCTTACTTTTTTTTTTTTTTAATAAAGCATTTATGTTGGTGATTGTAAAATGAGTTCCAAAGATCTAGTTTTCAGTGCTTTTGAGAAATATATATAATATATTATCTTTTCCCTGAAATCATAAAAGAAATGAACTCATTTAACTCTAGTGTTTTTTCTTTCTTTCTTTCTTTCTTTCTTTCTTTCTTTCTTTCTTTCTTTCTTTCTTTCCATTTACACTGGACTAGATCCTGGTCAGCAGTAAATTCCCATAAAGATCATTACTGGAACACATGATAATATTTAATGGTAGAATTTCAGTATTAACTATAACTTAGGTAACAGTGTGATATCATGTTAAAACTTCTGATTTGCACAGCTACACAATTGTAAGGTAATATTTCTATTTTTAGAAAATCACTGAAATATTTAGGAATAAATGTGAATGATGTCTGCAACTTAAATTTTGAGCTTTAAAAAAGAACACGAGCATTTATATACATCTGTAGATATGCATGTGTATATACAAAGATATTATCTATGTGTGTTTGCGTGTATACATACATATCCATCTGTCATCTATCTATGTATCTATCTATCTATCTATCTCTATTATTGAGACAGACAAGAGAAAGAAAGGAGAGACTATGATAAAGAAAACTATACAAAAGTTATCAGTTGGTGAAAATGCAGTAATAAAGTAGTATACAAGTTTTTTTTGTTTCATTCAAGCAATGCTTTTGTTTAGCTTTTAAATTATAAATATATATATGTATGTATGTGTGTGTGTGTGTGTGTGTGTGTGTGTGTATATATATATATATATATATATATTTATTTTTTTTTTATTTATTTTTTTTTTTGGCTCAGGTTTTCAGATAGTGTATGCATAGAGCTGGAAAATCCAACTGGAACTTTTTTCCAAAGTGTACAATTTCTTTCCATTAAGCAAATAAAATCCTCACTCACAGTATTCTCTAATTTGCTGAATGTCTTTCATACAACACCTTGAGTCAGGTTTTATATCCCCTAATCACATGTACAATCCAGGCTTTGAGATGTAGGAATTTCCCCAACCTAATAAATGACAGAAGTCGACTTGATAGGCAATTGTAGATTCCCCAATCCTGTTTGTGTGTGTGTTTTTCCCATGCGCATACAGTGTCAAACTCCCACTTCAAACAGTACAATTAAAACATGGCTGAGGTTTGTTTCATTCAACATATGGGAAAAAATTCTGTTCCATGATGAACACAGAGGAAATTAAACAGATTTAGATCTTTGTTTAAATACCTTATTCTAGTTTAATTCCCATTGATGTTTTAATTCGGGAACCTAATGTGAAAATTGCCCCTTTGGGTACTAAAGAAGCTAGAAAATTCATCTGTTACCCTAAATGATGATTTTATTAATGGAAATATATTTGAACTGTTGAACTCTAAATGAAAAATATAAAATAATCACCTCTCACAAGACTTTGCTTTGGAGAAAATAATAGTATCAGGGAAGACCATTTCCTCCAGTGAAATATACCTAATTTATGGAGAACAGCAGCTCTCACTTTTGCTACATAGCAAGATTTTTTTGGTTTATCCCTGAGTCTGACTCATTCAGCAGATCTTGACAGAGCTATGAAGGAGTTTTATTAAGGGGTTGGGCAATAAAGATTCAATAGAACTCTTGAGACACGGTGATTTTTTTCTGATGTGCAAGGATGTCTTCTTTCTTGGAGACTGGGACCAGCTGGGATTACTCCTGTTTGCTGCCTTTGCATTACCTCTAAGACAAGCATAAACTAAAATGAAAGATTGGTGAGGATTGCTTTATTTCTTCCAGAATAAGAACATTTGTTTTATTATAAGTGATTTTTTATCATGTTTTCTTTTAGTCAGACTTGTAAATTCTATTGAATTTAAATAGATATCTATAATATATCAACATTCTACACACATACTACAGAAGCAAATGCATAACTCTTTGCATTAAAACCACAGATTACAATTACATATGCAAAATGATTATATGGATAAGCTATATTTTCTCCATCTCAGTGGTTCAGAACACCTGATTGAGGGACATAAATCCATGAGCAGTGCAAATAACTATTTAGCAAGGGCTCCCTAACTCTTCATTAACCCAAAATAAGCAGCATCATGAAATAGGGTCATGCTCCCTTAGAGGAACTCCTGAACTAAAGGAGTTTCCAGAACATCACTTATTGCTGTGTTTATGTTGTTTTTATGTCGGTGCCTAGCCTTTTTGTAAACCTAATTTGGGTCTCAAGAGTGTAAAGAAACTTGACTTACCAGTCCCTGAAATTCATTATGGAGATAAATAATATATTTAGTGTTTTTACAGAAAAACAAAACAAATTATATTGAAGATGTGAATAAAGAACATTCAAAGACAAATAAGCAAGGGTTTTCTAATCTAGGCAGGACATTCTGGAAATTTCCTAAGTGTTTTAAATTTTTGTTAGTAGTTCTAAAATTTTATCCAGTAAGCTCTGATACTGAGGATTTCTACTCACAGGACCTCCAAATATGATTAGGATTTTAGGAGATAGAGCCTAAGTCTTTCTCTAGTGAAATAAAAACAATGTAGAGTATATAATAGTGTAATTTTTATCTTTGGAAACAGTATTTATACCAATGTTAGAGCATCAACAATGTTCTAATTGAATATCCACAAGATAGATTAAGCAATTTGGATGATTCCATTTTTACATAAGGGGGAAACCCCACTGAGGGTCAGGGATATTATGTAGTGATTCAGTCTTTCATTTATTTACTTACTTGAAAACACACCATAACAACCTACTGGGGCAGTTTCCTCACGGTATACATCACAGACCAGGGACTGGGGTTGAAATTATCCTTCCTAATCCGGTGTTCTTTCTTCCAGAATCACAGCTCCTGTTTTTCCTAACTGATCCATACCATGCTTCTCAACTCCGATTCTTTTATTTTTTGAAATTTTATCAACATTATAGGGAAGTAGCATGAACTAATCCTATTACTTTTGAATCTAAACTGATTTCTCCATTTCTTCCATGCTTATAACACCTATTGTATTAACCCAAAGTAGATGGTGATATTTATTTGCCTCCCTCTGCAGCTTTCATCTTTTAAAGTATGGTACCGAATGGAAAGAAATATACTGACACTTGTGTTCTGGATAATTGTATTTTTGATCATGGCAGTTGAAGATAAGGTTAGCTCTTTTGACAGCCACATCCAGTTCTAAGAATACATCATTCCTACTCTGAACTAAAACATCCAAGTATGTATAAATGCATGAACACATAGAAGTTGTGTCTCTTCATGTGTATTATGCAATTTTATAAATGTTAGCTGAGCACATGACACTGCCCAGTAATTAGCCATCATTTTTGTGCTGTCTCCTTCTTTCTTGACAGTTGCATCACAACTTCTATATTTTTGTAAAACCCCCAGTTCTTTCTTCCCTATTCTCATTTTCAACTGATTTCCTTCCTTACTATTTTATTATAGAAATTAAATCCACTGGGATAGATGAACATAGCCACCCACTTACCACCATTATGTCCAACTCCTCTGTACTCTCTCTAGTTTCTCTAGGTGAACTTCCTGAACTTTCATCTGCGGCTGACCTCTTCATGTATGTTTGAAAAGCCAACACTTAAATACTCAAGGACATTATTTCAACACTTTTCTACTTTCTCAGGATTTTTTTTTTCATTTTTTCTGAATGATTTCATTGACATGATTACATGCTATTATCCAATTCTTTGCAAAATAAAATAAACTAAAAGTAAAGTAAAATAAACTTTTATGTCCCTATCAGATGCCACTACAGTTCTTCCAGCTCTGCAGGAAAGTTCCTAAAACAGTTGCTTTTACAGATCGCATTTAGTTCCTCTCCTGTCATGTTTTCCTTACACTACTTTTAATCCACTTTCTTCTCCCCAGTCTAGTGAAACTGCTTCTTAAAGGATATCATAGTTCTTCACCGAATGCTGTGATCAGTTCTCAGTATTCATCCCACTTGGCCAATGAAATAGTTGGCCACTTCTCATCCTCACCCACAGTCTTCACTTAGCTTCTAGATCATCACAGATTCTTGGCTTCACTTCTTCTCCCTTTCTGAGCCCTTTCATCTGTTGTGCTGCTCTCCTCCTTTCCCTGATCTGCTAGTGTTAGAGTGTCTTAGGACTTGGTCCTTAGTCCTCTTTTCTGTCTATACTTCCTTTATTGGTGATGCCATCCATTCTCCAGGCTTTAAGTACCATCCAAACTATATGATTCTTTTCTAGTATATAAGGGGACGCCTGGATGGCTCAGTGGGTTGAGAATCCAACTTTGACTTCGGTCATGATCTCACAGTTTGTGGGTTTGAGCCCCACATCAGGCTCTGTGCTGACAGCTCAGAGCCTGGAGCCGGTTTTAGATTCTGTGTCCCCCTCTCTCTCTGCCCTTCCCTGCTGGCACTCTGTCTCTCTGTCTCTCTCTCTCTCTCTCTCAAAAATGAATAAACATAGAAAAGAACACATTATATTCTTATATATGTATGTATATATATATGTATGCATTCTATATATGTATTGTTATTATGTATGTATATATGTATGTATATATCTCCCCAGCCAAAGTTCTACCCTGAGCTTGAGCTTCATGCATTCAATGGCTTACATATATTATCACTGAGATGTTGAAGACACAGTGCAAAATTGATATATGTATGGTAGGCAAAACAATGACTCCCAAAAGGTCTTAATATAGAATCTTTGGATATGTTACCTTACATAGCAATAGGTATTTTGCACATGGGAAAAGCTAAGGACATCGATGGGGAGATTATTCTGGATTATTTAGATGGATTCTACATATACATCATATGAGTCCTTGAAAGTAGAGAACCTTTCCATGCCTCGTGGAGGTATGGCTATTGATGAATGATCAGAGAGATGCAACTTTGCTTAATTTGAAAGTAGAGGAAGGAGCCAGAGGCCCAAAAAATGAGCTTTCTTTGTAAAAGTTGGAGAAGGCTGGAAAATGGATTATCCCTTAGAGCCGCCAAAAAGAAAAGCAGACCTCCTGACTCCTTGACTTCATCCCAGCTAGTTATGAAGGTCTTTTCCCTCCATAACTCTAAGATAGTAAATTATTATCACCTAAGTCATAAAGTTTGTGGTGATTTTTATGAGTGCCATCAAATAGTAATACAATATATAAAATTAAAACTCTACCTACAAATTGCTACTGGAATCACTGACAGTTAAGAGAACTCATTTGCAAGTCCTATCACTACTTTGAAATATTACGTTGCATGTTTATTCTTTTCAGACCATGAGATTTGAATTTATTCAAAGAAGGCGAGTTCTTTTTCAATTCCTGAGCAATTATGAATCTTCATTGTTTATTTTTCTAATTTGTAAGTAAAAAGTATTCCTCAAGATTATGTTTAGTAAATCTTAAAGTCATTTGATTTGAAGGACAAGTTAAGAGAAATATTAGACATAATGTTTCTTGCTTTCTTCTTCATCAAATATTGTTATTTTTATGTTCAAATTATTATTTTATTTCTTCCTTGTCTTTAATTTGCTTTATTTTGAATGAATTTGAGCTTATAATCTTTAAAATTCTGTTATACGGTATTATAGAATAAACTTAGATATATAATTTATTTGTTGGTGATAACTGGCAGAGATATTTTCCTATTAAATTAGTTTAAAATATGGACTAGTGAACTAATAATACTGTGAATAATAAGAGTAATAAAAATTCATGTATCTGTGGCAATTAACTGGAAGCCCCAGAGGGATCCAGTAATAAGTGATGTAAAATTGTGTGACAAAAGAAGACCCAATGATTTCTTTGCTTTTAAAGAAGAGCTTCGGGGGTGCCTGGGTGGCTCAGTTGGTTAGGTGACCAACTTTGGCTCAGGTCATGATCTCACAGTCCGTGTGTTCGAGCCCCGTGTCAGCACTGTGCTGATGGCTCGGAGCTGGAGACTGCTTTGGATTCTGTGTCTCCCTCTCTCTCTGCCCCTCCCCAACTTGTGCTGTCTCTCTCTCTCAAAAATAAACAGTAAAAAAAAAAAAAAAATTAAAAAAAGAGCTTTGTTTTTTGACTACTATAGTAAACTATGAATGTTTACTATTAACTAGGTTTCACTTATATACAATAAAACACACAAGTCCTAAGTGAGGCTTCAATAATTGTTACATAGGTAAAAACTCTAGGGGCGCCTGGGTGGCTCAGTCGGTTAAGCGGCCGACTTCGGCTCAGGTCATGATCTCACACTCTGTGAGTTCGAGCCCCGCGTCGGGCTCTGTGCTGACAGCTCAGAGCCTGGAGCCTGTTTCAGAATCTGTGTCTCCCTCTCTCTGACCCTCCCCTGTTCATGCTCTGTCTCTCCCTGTCTCAAAAATAAATAAAACATTAAAAAAAAAACCAAAAACCTCTTGCAATTGATCTCCAGATTATGGTACAGAGCTGCTGCACCCCACAAGTATCCCACCTGACCATTTCCAGTCAATACTTGTACACATCCCTCCACTCAATATAATCATTATTCTTAGTCTGTTTTTGTCCAGGTTTTAAAATTTCTTATGGACAAAATCCTAATTACAGCATCTTTTCTCTCTGAAACTTTTAGTTAATAGTTTAATCTGTGTTTCTTCAACTAGAAATAGTTTGTTTTATGGATATATTAATTGCTTAAGAACAGAAAAAAATGTTTTCACTCTATTGTTAATGGATATTTTTGGTTATTTCTAGTTTTGTCTATTGTAAATAAGACTTCTATGAACATTTTAATATATTTTGGGGGAGAATATATACAATGAATTCTCTTGAATTTATATTAAGAGTAGAATTGCTCATCATATAGTACGTTTATGCTTAGCTTTGGTAGATATGGCGAAACATTTTCATAAAGTGATTTTTTTTTACCGGTTTACACTTCTATTAGCAATGTGTCCAAGTTCCAGTTGTTCCTGTATTTCCTAATATTGGAATTTCCAATTTTATTGGAAATATTGGAAATATTGGAAATTCCAATTTCCTGATATTGGAAGTCTTTAAAAAAAACCTTTTAGTATCAGCTACTCTTATAGCCATACAGATTAGTCATACAGTCAAGAAGAAATATTCCTCGTGCTCTTTTTTCTTGTGTTTTTAATTTGAATTTTCCTGATGATTCAGTGATGTTGGATACATTTACATATGCTCACTGACAATTTGTTAGTTTCTTTTGTGCATTGCCCATTCATGTGTTTTGCACATTTTTAAATTGAGTAGTTCATCTTGAATACAGTTTAAAAAAAATAATCCAGGGGCACCTGGGTAGTCAGTTGGTTAAGTGGCTGACTCTTGATTTTGGCTTAGGTCATGACCTCACAGTTTGTGAGTTTGATCCTCACACTGGGCTCTGCACTGACCATGTGGGGTCTGCTTGAGATTCTCTCTCTCCCTCTCTCTCTGCCCCTCTCCTGCTCATGCTCTCTCAAAAATAAATAAACATTTAAAAAATAAAATAAAATACAAAAGAATATCCAATTTGAACTCTGTTTTTTCCCTCCAAATAGGAGGAGGTAATAAAAATAACCACTATTTTAATTCAGAATTATACAGAACAAATATACAGAACATAGTAATTTGATTAATATAATAAAACTCTTGAAATATAAATATTTTCATACCAAGAAACATAGAATAGATAAGAGTCATGGAATATAAGAAAAAAATCACATATACACACATACACCTATTTATATCATCAGAGGCTTTAACACTAAGCTCCAACATATAAAACAGAAATAAATTTTGTTGCTTTGGTTGAGGTCTGAGGTGATACAGATCAGTGTTTGCTTGACTTCTTTTCCACAAGTAACACTTCAATTTCTGAAGCAGTGCTCTGTGCCTTGATGATTAGTATATTCATCATCACTGCAACATCTTGTATAAAACCAAGTGTAATTAAGTCATAAACAAGAAAAATGCATATGGTTATAATTATTTATGATTCTGCTTCCTATATGTAGACCATCTTCAGGGATCTGTGTGGCTGAAGGAAGGGGATTGTGAGATGAGAGATGATAACTGAGTATAAATTAAGGCAAATGGCAGATCATCTAGATCATGTAAAATATGGGGGGGGGGTGGATTATAAGTGAAGTAATTATGTGCTAAGTAATGAATGTTTTGAATACTATGCTAGGTGTCTTGGTGGAGCACCTGGGTGGCTCAGTCGGTTGGGCTGCTGACTTCGGCTCAGGTCATGATCTCATGGTTTGTGAGTTTGAACCCCGCATCAGGTTCTGTTCTGACAGCTCAGAGCCTGGAGCCTGCTTCAGGTTCTCTTTCTCCCGCTCTTTCTCTCTGTCCCTTCCCTGTTTGTGCTGTGTCCCAAAAATAAATAAATAAAAAATAAATATTTATAAATAAATATATAAACATTAAAAATATGGGGCGCCTGGGTGGCTTAGTCGGTTAAGCGTCCGACTTCAGCTCAGGTCACGATCTCGCGGAGTGTGAGTTCGAGCCCCGCGTCAGGCTCTGTGCTGATGGCTCAGAGCCTGGAGCCTGCTTCCGATTCTGTGTCTCCCTCTCTCTCTGCCCCTCCCCCGTTCATGCTCTGTCTCTCTCTGTCCCAAAAATAAATAAACGTTAAAAAAATTAAAAAAAAATAATTTAAATATTTTTAGGGGTGTGGTGAGTATAGAGAAGGACCATTGAAAGTTTCTGTAAGGAAGCAACAGCCTGTACATTGCATTTTAGAATAATCACACTGGCATGGCTTGGATGACAGCAGATCTGGACATAGGGATATTGGTGAAGAAGCTATTATTAGAATATAAGGAAGAGAGAATACTGAATTATCCAGAGTGCTGTCAGGCTGAGAAAAATAAAGCAAATTGAGATATATTCATGAGTTAAAATTGTCTAAATATAATGAACTGTTGGTTGGTTGGTTGGATAAAGCTGACATAAATAGTTAATGATGGTGCTAGTAAATGAAGACAGAGAGTTTTTGGCAAGACAAGGGGAAATGAGAGAATTTAGTTAATTTTAAAAGATTTCAAGTGAAATTTCTTATGAAGAAATTGGATATTGTAATCTGGAGGTTAAAAGAGAAGTATTAGATGGAAATAAAAGGTTAGAAATAATACATTGATCATATCTCAAGCCACAAGAATAGATGAAAGTATCCAAGAGATTTTGTGTTTAAATATATATATGTGTGTGTGTGTGTGTGTATAAATATACACATATATATGTGTATACATATATATGTATATATTTAATTCATAATGACATATATGATGAGAGTAAATACAACATGTTAAAGAAAAAACAAGATCAGAATGGAGTATAGCGAGTTAGGTGAACCAAAAGCTTGGATAGGTTAAAATACAGCCTGATCACATATCTACCATGTTATAAGTTTTGGATTTTATCTATGGGATGTTATGAAAACTATTGAAAGATTAAAAACAGGATTCTGACAATATTTTATTTGCATTTTTATTTTATTTTTTAATTTTTTCTAATGTTTGTTTATTTTTAAGAGAGACAGATACAGAATGCAAGTGGGTTAGGGGCAGAGAGAGAGGGAGACACAGAAGCAGAAGCAGGCTCCAGGCTCTGAGCTGTCAACACAGAGACTGACATGGGGCTTGAACTCACGAGCTGTGAGATCATGACCTGAGCCGAAGTCGGATGCTCAACTGATTGAGCCACCCAGGCACCCTCGCATTTTAAAACAGTATTCTGGCTCTCGCCGCTTTGTAGAACATTGGAGGTAGTGGCTGCATTATAAGCATTTTAGGAAAGTATCACTGTGTCCCAGGTGAGGGATGATAATAGAGAACAAAAGGATTAGTAATGGGAATGATATGAGTTTCTGGATTTATCATAAAGGTAGAGCTAATATAACCTGTTGATACACCTGTTACAGCATTTGTGAATTCTGGGGGTTAATTCTGGGGTTTTTACTTTCTACTCAGAGGTCCTACATAAATGATAGTTGCACTAGAGGGCCTTGAGAAGAGCAGGATTGTTGGGAAGGTGGTATAATTAAAATTTAATTTTTAAATTTCTATTTTTCACCTCAGTGAAGATGTTAAAAAGGTAGTTGAATATATACAAATTTGGAACTTAATCAAGAGCTCTAGGCTGATGGTATTAATTAGAGACTATAGTTAGGAGTTTTTTAAAACCATGGGTCTGCAAGGTGACCCATGAATTTGTAATGAATATGTATGAGAATAAGCATACATGGCTCTGGTGAAGAGAATAATACTGATCATGGTCGCACTATTTATTATTTATAGGACATAGAAAAAAAAAATCTACCAATCTGACAAATATACCATTTGTTCTAGTATCTAAAAATTTAGCCCTATTTTCTAAACATTTGTGGGTTTACAGGAAGTGAATATATTGCAACGTGTTTAGTGCCCCCTATAAAATCTCCATCTAATATTTGGTTCTACTTTACTTTTTTTTGCAGGGGGTTGGGGGAGCGAACATACAGCACTCAGCACCCTCCCCCTGACCTTTTCTATCATTAATAACCAGTCTCAATGCTCTCACATACAGAATTTTCTAGGTGGTTCTCAGGAAGATTAAAATTTCTCACTGGTTATTCTGTAAATGATTGTATTTTATTATCAGTCCCCCTCAGAATTTCTTTTCCCACCTGAAGCAGTTTATCTAATTACTTCTTGAATACGCATACATTTTTTGAGGAATGCCTGTGTATTTTCAGACATATATTTTGACTAATACAAATGTGATTTTCACTCTCATTTGTGCCTGTGAAATCCTGTATTTGATATAGCTGTGCAATTAACATACAAAGTTTAAAAATTAAATCTAATAAAATTTAATTTCAGCTGCTTTTTTTAACACATTTGAGGAGTTACTACATGATGAAATTTTAGAAAACAGTGAGGGAAGAGGAAATAAAAGGCAAAGCAGATTTTATGGAATCACTTGAAGTTGTTTAAAAGGAGTTGATCTGAAATGCAGCTACTCAAAATACTGTCTCATAATTCAAGAACCAGTTATAGAGAGCATAATTCAGTTTGACTGATAGTTCTGGTGATATGCCTCACTTACTCTTTGATAACAGTGAGCTAAAGAATGTCAAGAAGGAGGCTCCCTTTTTAATATATCATATGTAATTTTAACTCTGGAACAAACACTAGTGCTGATTACCACTGTGCTCTGTGGTTATATGTTATTATATCATCTCTTAAGTGCAGTTCAGGAGACCATTTACATAATGAACTCACTCATCTACTCCATCTAAATTAAATCTTCACTCTATTGTTACATTGTTACTGTCTTTATCTCAGAATATCTGTTACATCTTGTCTTTATTACTTTGACCATACTTCATATTTTAGTCGTTCCCTATTTCATGGTTTCTGTGTATCTGGACTTCATCCAGGAAGTATTCAACAATAATTTGGAGCTTAGATTAATCCTCTGCCATTTTTAGAGTGTATCTTACCTTCAGTGGGATAAGTTAAACTCTACTTGAGTTTAGTTTTTAAAATTGTAATTGCCATTACTCTTTTGGACTGATGTTTTTATCACCCAAAATGTATGTGTTGAAACCCCGATTCCCAATGTGATTGCATGTAGAAGGAGGACTTTGGGGGGTAATTAGATCATGAGAGTGAGGTCCTCATGATGGGATCACTGCCATTATTAGAGGAGACAGTGGAGAGTTTGATACTCTTCTCTCCTTCCACCATATGAGGATACATGTAGAAACCAGGAGGAGTGTTCTCACCAGACCCTAGATCTGCTTGTGATTTGATCTTAGACTTTCCAGACTCCAGAACTGTAAGAAATAAATGTTTGTTGTTTAAGCTACCCATTTAATTATATTTTCTTATAGCAGCCCAGACTGAGACACTGATGCTTCAGCATCACAGAGAGAACTTGCCTATGATCTTCAAAACGTGGAACTTAGACCTTGAAAAGATTTATTCCTTCATATTTGTGAAAGTTTTTTTTTTTGAGATAGAATTCACATACCATATGATTCATTCAAATTTTAAACGTACTCCTTAAAAGTATACTACTCAGTGGTGTTTAGAATATTCACAAATTTGTGCATCTGTGCTCACAACCAGTTTTAGAACATTTGATTTGCTCCCAAAAGGAATCCTGGGCCACACAGCCATTGGGTCTATTAATAGGAGAAAACTAAAGCAGAGAAGTCACAACAAGACTGTGGGTTTTGAGTGTGGAAATGCAGTATGCATTTTTTGATAGAGTTGCCAGGGAAGGCTGAGAAGATAGCTATTAAGTCAAAGTTTGAAAGAGTTAAGCTAGTTGTGGCTTTTACTTAGAGTGAGATGGCTTTCAAAGCCATGGCCTTGTCTATAATCTTTTAAAGCCACAGTAAAACCCTGGATTGCGAGTAACTTGTTCTGCGAGTGTTCCACAAGCAAACAATTCTAATACATTTTTTTTAACATTTATTTATTTTTGAGACAGAGAGAGAGCATGAAGGGGGTGGGTCAGAGAGAGGGAGACACAGAATCCCAAACAGGCTCCAGGCTCCGAGCTGTCAGCACAGAGCCTGACGCGGGGCTCGAACTCATGGACCGTGAGATTGTGACCTGAGACGAAGTCGGCCGCTTAACTGACTGAGCCACCCAGGCGCCCCAATTCTAATAAATTTTCAGTTGACAAATGAGCAATGTCTTGCAATATGAGTAGTACGTGACATCAAATGTCACATGATCACAAATGAACCGATAGTTCTGTCTCTTTGTCTCTCTCTCTTGCTACGTGATTGTGAGTGATCTTCAATGCAATGTCACACTCCTCTGAAATCATGAAAAGGAGGCAAAAGCAAGTGTCATTGGATAGGTTCCTTGTTAAACCTGCACAAAAAGCAAAAGATCCCATTGAGCCAACAGATAGCAGTGATTCAGTTAGTGATAGTGAAAGTCGTCCTACACAATAACCCTCCCCTCTCTTGTCTCCCTCACACCAGCCACGAAGATTTTCAAAGATAAGTGCAGGTGAATTTGTTATTTTTCTTTCTATTTTGTATTTCCTTTATTATTTTGTATTATATTACAGTACTATAATCATTTTTATATGTGTATTTTTGGGGTGTGGAATGAATCATTTGAGTTTCCATTATTTCTTATGAGAAAATTTGCATGATATACAAGTGCTTTGGATTACAAGCATGTTTCTGGAACAAATTATGCTCACAAACTAAGGTTTTTCTGTCTTTTGGGTGTGGTGGTACCTGAAGATGTAAAGGGACTAAGTCTCACTATACTCTGAGCAAGGTGTCTTGTAATTACAGTTTTCTGATCTAGAAAGACTTGTTTTGATATTAAATAGGGAAATCTACTAAATACAGATATTAATTGTAATAATAACAATAAAAACAGGCAATGTGGATATTAGCAGTGACCTCTTCTTATCTGTTTCCAAGAAAGACCCACCACCTGGTGGAGAGATGCCCACTCAAATAGGCTATCATCACAATTTAAGTTCTGCTTGTAACCTACTTTCAGTGGCTGATAAGGACCTGACATTTCCCTTCGCAGTAACTTCTGATATGGATGTTGAAAGTGGCTCTGTGATGGATAGCATGCAGAGAGGGATGGTTTATGCCCCCAGATCATCTCATACTTGTTATGTCTTGCGCATGAGTGGAGGGCACAAGATGAAAGAGGTTAACGTGCATGAACCGTCCTGGTAGAGCTTAATGAGCAGAATCTTTCTTTCCCTCTAACTTCTAAATGCCTGAAGCAATTATGTTATCCTTGTGGTTATTCTTTTAAACATGTATACATATGATTTTGTGTGCAAATAACAATTCTAAAGGAGTAAGGAACTGATAAGCAGTTGCCCATATAAAGGGCACTGTGATTGTTCAAAGTTTCCAGTTTTAAAAATCTGTAATATTCCCAAGGACTGCTTTCTTGTTTGTTTATACAATGCTATCACGAAATATGCATTAAAAATCTAGATATTGTTGGGGCACCTGGGTGTCTCAGTTGGTTAAGTGCCCAACTCTTGATTTCATCTCAGGTCATGATCTCACAGTTCATGAGTTCGATCTCCACACTGGGCGCTGTGCTGATGGTATGGAGCCTGCTTTGGGTTCTATCCCCCTCCCCCGCCCCTCAACTGCTTGTGTTCTCTCTCTCTCTCTCTCTCTCTCTCTCTCTCTCTCTCTCTCTCTCTCTCTCTAAAATAAATAAATAAAGTTAAAAAAAATACCAGAGGAATGCCTGGATGGCTCAGTTCATTGAGTGTCCAATGGCTCGGGTCATGACCTCTTGGTTTATGAGTTTGAGCCCTGAGTTGGGTTCTGCGCTGGCAGCAGGGAGCCTGCTTGGGATTCTGTCACTCCCTCTCTCTGCCCCTTCCTCACTTGTTCTCTTTCTGTCTCAAAAAACAAATAAATAAAGAGGACATTCATTGATTTAAAACACAAAGCAAAACCAAACTACATATTGTTATGTATACCTAACAACAACAACAACAACAACAACAACTTAGTAAAAGGAACAAGCATATACCCAGTACCAAGCTTAAGACAGAATATAAACCCTCCCCTTGAAGGCTACCTGAAGAATGACTTTGATTTCCTGTCCCCCTTCAGTGGCAACCATTAATGCTAAATGTTTTATGAATAATTCTCTAGCATTTCTTTATACTTTTTCGTGTAGGTATAAACATCACTAAGCAATATATTTTTTATTTTGTTTATGTTTTTACTGGTTTTAATATTTATATAAGTGGAGGCATACTAAGAGTATTTTTTATAATTTAATTTTGTACACATTGCCTTGATACTTATGTACAGACACACACACATATATGTGTATATGTATATATGCACTAAAATGGATCAAAGGAATATAAATATAGCATTTCTACTTGGCGTGTGTATGTATATAACTTTTATTTATACATTAAAACAGTGCTGCGATAAATATTCATGCATGTTCCGGTGAGAATTGAGGTTCTCTTGGAATGGATGTCTGGATTTTATCATGATTCCTCTTTAGTTTGACTAGGCCATGCCAAAAAATGTTTTCCAAAGTGATTTTAGCTAACTTGTACTATCATTAATTTATAAGATATATACTCTTTACATTTTGACATTGTCATATTGTTTTCAAAGAAACTTTAAGGTTTTTTTTTTAAATCTGTTTGAGAAAGATAATAACACATTATGCACAGGTCGAATTACCTAAATGCCATATGGTGGATCTTACCTGTGAGATCGTAAGTTTTCACGATGCGAAATGACACAGAAATAAAACTCAACTCTATATTGCTGCTACTCCTCATCCTTTTTTTTTCCTGCTGCCCTATTTGGGTTATTATGTAAAGAAATATGACTTTCTTTACTCTTTAGTACAGTGCATGGAAAGAAAATGGTCATTGGCAAAGGAAAACATCCATCTGAGTGAGAATTCTCCTACCCTCGGGTGATCACCTAACCTTTCATTGACTCAGTCAGTTCATCTATAAAGGAAAAGTAAGAAAGCCTATTCATAATAATGGTTGTTGTAAACACTGGAAATATTGTACTCAGAAGTCTGGCAGAGTGCCTGATCCATTTTCAGCAGTTAATAAAAGGTAGTTAATGTTTTTATTGTGAGGACTTCATTTCTAAGACCTCGGTTCTTATTTTACCTGTTAGCTTCTGCTATAATCTCTTGTTTATTGCCCTTCATTGTCTGGTTTTGTATTATCGTTCTACAGAGAGCTTCATCGTTGGGTAAATTTTCCACTTTAGAGATTAAAAATGTCCTATTTTCATAACTGGCCTTCCTTTGAATAATGTATGTACAGCCCAAGTCCCAGTATTTTCACGTTTGTCTTTCTTTTTCTGATTCGTAGGTTTTTGTTGTTGTTGTTAACATAAAGTAATTGGCAGGAAAAAGTTCTCATTTTAAAATGAGGAAACTATCGTGGATACATTATATAATTCTTGGAAGAGTAAAAGATAGTTGTCGGAACTTAGCCTTTTCTGTCGCATGAACAGTGGACCCTGCACTGAAATGGTGGGTCAAATAAGCCCCTCAAGAAGCAGCTCCAACTGACAGACGTTGCCTCTGAATACCTTGAACATCGTGTTTGGTCAAAATCATACAGTCTGGCCTGTATCAGCATAAAATGAAATTAAACTGCCAGGTTTCAGTTACTCCTGATCATGTGTGAAAAACTGGTAGGAAGTGTTGTCAAAAGGCACTGGGAGGAGCCCAAGGGATCTTCTAGAAGAAAATACAGCCAGATTTCCTCAATCCAAAACAATGAGCTCAAGAGAGCATGAAACCCTAGTCACTGGGGCAGAACGTAGTTGCTAGTAGTTGGCTCCGGTACCCAGCCCCTTTGGTACCTGTGTGAGTAGGTAGCTCCTCGTAAGGTAGGAGCTGACCAAAAAACGTATAGGCATTTATCTACTCAGGGGCGCCTGAATGGCTCAGTCAGTTAAATGTCCGACTCTTGGTTTTGGCTCAGGTCATGATCTCACAGGTTGTGAGTTTGAGCCCCATGTCATGCCCCGTGCTTACACCGCAGAGCCTGCTTGGGATTCTCTCTCTCTTCCTCCTTCTCTGCCCCTCCCCACATTCTCCTCTCTTTCTCTCTCTCTCTTAAAATAAATAAACTTAAAAAATATGTATAAAAGGAATTTACCTACTCAATATGTAGTAAATCACTGCAGTAGACATTGCTGTGTAGTCTTGAGGAAGATGTCAGAGCTGTACTCCATGAATCAGAAGGACTCTGAATGTGATGGGGAAAAAGCAGCTAAGGAGATCACGGGGTGAAGAATCGCGGTACTTGAGTTAGATGTGTCTTACTTGGTAATGCCCAGGGATACCTGGTGGAGAGTGTCCATATTTCTAAGGGACCAGAAGTGCTGGAGGCAAGCGTATGTGGTGAGCTAATTAAACTTCAGTCTGTGAAGTAACTCCATTTATCTAGGAAAATTTGTGTTTACTTGGGCTACAGAGATTAGTGACATATTATAATTAGCCAATTCATATGTAATCAAAGGTCAACTGTTACACTACTATTTCTGACATCAAATTCCATATTTTAGGTGAACAGTTGCACTGAAACCAAAAAGAGCTACTTATATCAATGTTTGTCAAAATTCATTCTCTGTTTCTATATTATGGTGGAAAGTCAAATAAGCTTAAGAACCACTACAAACTATTATAAAGTAAATTACTGACAATTCACAAATGTTAATTAAGAATTCAGAGTTAGAAATGAGCTTTCAAAATGTGGATTAATCAGAGATTCCGATGTACTTAAAACAAAGTCTATTGTTAAACATGTACACACTTACATTAATATTGGCTCATTTTCAACTTAGAAGAAAGGAAGCACTTGTAAGACAATATGAAGTGAGGCCTTCCATAGAAATTTAAGTTCAGGGGTTGCCTAAGAATGAAATTTGATCGAATATCTGTTAGAATTAATTGACGAATAAATATGGTAATTATAATAGAAAATAGTAACATCAGCATTAGAAAATTTGGTAGGAACTTGATATTTGCTAAATTATGACTCTCACAAATTCATATGTTGAAGCCCTAACTCCCAATTTGACTATCTTTGGAGACAGAGCCTTTAAGAGGTATTTAAGGTTAAATAAGGTCACCAAGGTAAGGATTTAATCCAAAAGAACCACTGTCCTTATGAAAGAAGAGGAGGAAAGAACAGATCTCTTTGTCTCCCCTCCACGTGAACACACAGGGAGAAGGTAGTCACCTGTAAGCCACAGAGAGAGCCGTCATCGGAAACAGACTATACTGGTGCCTCGATCTTGGATTGCCTAGTCTTCAGAACTCTCAGAAATAAATTCCCCTTATTTAAGTCACCAAGTCTATGTTACTTTGCTATGGCACCCCAAGCAAACTAACAGAGAAATAAATTATTATAGAGAACACAATAAACATGTTTTCACACTAGAAAATGTTACAGGATTTACATATTAATAAATATACCACTATTGAATTTTAACAAAGCACAAGTCACTACTCATATGAGGTCACATCATTACTTTCTCCATTTTACTATTGGGGAACCTGAGATACAGAGAAGATAAGTAACATCTCCAAAATCAGTCACACATTGGATGTGGGAGAGACAAGGCTCTAAATTAGGCAATCTGGCAATCTGTTCTATCTTCTTATAAGTGAATGAGGGTCTTTACATTATTCCTGTTGTGAAGTTATCCTCCAGTAATGCCTTCTTTACTTAAAATACTTACTTTTGGAATGTTCTCTTGGGTTAATTGAAAAGACCAAATCTTCAGGGTAATTTATGAGTTCTGTTTCAGAAAATTAGTTTCATTACTTCTCTTAACCGATCACTTATTGGTAATCACCAAATCGAATGTGTGACTAGTTTTTAAAGTGTTATATATTTTATTAAGAAGAGAAACCACTTGGGCACCTGGGTGGCTCAGTCGGTTGCATCTGACTTTGGCTCAGGTCATGATCTCATGGGCTCCTGGATTCGAGCCCCATGTTGGGCTTTGTGCTTACAGCTGGAGCCTGCTTAAAATTCTCTGTTTGTCTCCCTCCCTCCCTCTCTCTCTCTACTCCTCCCCCACTCACTCTCTTTCAAAAATAAATATTAAAAAAATTAAAAAAGAAAATAATCCAGGCCATAGATATTATGGTAATTTCATAAGCAGTTAAATACACTAAATGCACTAAATGCATCTGGCAAAAAATTCCAATTCTTACACTTTAGTGTGGTGTAAAGCCATCTAACTAAAATTTAGGGGACTCAGTGCCCTGCATTTGTCTCACTAACTAGTATCATGACTTGAGCCACGCAAATTATTTCAGATTTCCTTCAAATCTATAATGTTGCACTACTGTTTACTTTGATAATTGCTAGTGTGTTGGGAATCAAAGGAGAGGAGAAATTAACCCACATATTTTGCCATTCTGTTGTTGAAAGATACTTTTAAAATAAGTAGTTAATCCTCTCCTTTGGGAATGGAGATGACGATGCATTGATTCACTTAGTTACATAGCTCATCACGGTCAGAGCACGGTTACAACTCAGAACTGTTTTACTGATCATGCGGTTCATCTTCAGGAATTGAAATCATACCCAATTTATGCGTGAGTTGCTAACCTACCGCTTAATTCTTAGGGCATGTATAAAAACTAGAAGGATTGATGGGCTGATTGATTAAGTGATTGATTGATATTCAGCAGTTGTATTCTCACTTAGCCCATCCCTCTTCTCTGAGAGAAAAGACCAGAAGTACACTCTAATGTGGATTTTTCCACTTCCATAATCAATAGCTTTTATTTTTATCAATGGATGCATAAAAGACATATGCAAATCATCTCCTGACTGTGTGACAAAGTATGTCTCTCTGGGTGGAGCAACCTATTCCTTTAAAAACACAGAAGGTTTGGGGCGCCTGGGTGGCGCAGTCGGTTAAGCGTCCGACTTCAGCCAGGTCACGATCTCGCGGAGTGTGAGTTCGAGCCCCGCGTCAGGCTCTGGGCTGATGGCTCGGAGCCTGGAGCCTGTTTCCGATTCTGTGTCTCCCTCTCTCTCTGCCCCTCCCCCGTTCATGCTCTGTCTCTCTCTGTCCCAAAAATAAATAAAAAAAAAAAAAAAAAAAAAAAAACGTTGAAAAAAAAAACACAGAAGGTTTTGGAGTTTGTTTTTATTTTATTTCTCTGATCTATTTCCTTTTACAAGTTTGCTGAAGCTGTTTCAATTCTTAGAATGTTTCATGTGCTCGACTTTAGATTCTTTTGGCAAGAACTTATCATTAATTTGTTTGTGTACATCACCAATAAGGTGCTGAATACATCGGAGGCATGACATTGTCCACAATTCTGTGCCAATTAAAACTTAGGTTTCTTGTACATTCACATATAAGTATCCAAACATGTATTTATGAAAAAAGGTAGGAGAGATTTAGAGTAATCCTCTTTTCCCTTCATCTGAACTGTTACTGATTTATTGAAATAGTGTTTGCGGCAAAAGGACACTCTCTTTTTAACCAGTGATAGGCAGATCACACAAAATTTAGGAGCTCAATTAGGATCCCCAAAAAAGTAAATCACGATATCAAGTAGACATTAACGTGAAACCAGATAACTTCCCAGAGCGAATAATCGACATTATTACAATACAGACTTATAGGCTGAGGAAACGATTGGGAGTCATCATTAAATGCTGGATCTATTTCATCAAGTCTTAATATTGTAAAATACTTGCGGTCTGTTTCAATCTCCCTTGCCCTTTTTTTCCCCCCAATGCTAGGAGAGTCAGGTATCTCTGTGACCTTACTTTAATTTGATTTAAGCATCAATACAAAAGCTTCATAGGCACCTTGTGAAGTAAAGTGATTTATTTTTCCATTATTACCTGTGGGAATTATGGGGCATCCTGGACATAAATTCCAATGAGAGTCCTATTCACTTGCACAGTAACAAAAAGAAAAGTCAATTCTAGAGACAAAAACTCAAATAATAAGTTTGGGATGAAATTGGATTGTGTATAGCCATTAAATTATCCCTTTTAATGTAGCATTTTGACCTGTACTTATTTTTATATAATTGTTTCACTTCAGCTTTGGAAGGTTCAGTAAATAGATGTTTTCGAGGAACCCTTAGAAAGCCGTATTTTGATGATGTAAATCTTAGTAAACTACATTCACTTCAAAATTGTTTTTAATAAAATATAAGCAAATGATGAAAATTCTGACTTGGTCTTTCGATGAGCCTTCTAGTGCTACAACTTAACATTTCTGTCATTCTCATATTCATTCATAGCTACCATGCTCACAAATGAGATTAACCTGGTACCATAAATAGCATGAACTTTATTCTCTTATGAGCCAGCTATCTTCCTCTTAATATCAAGGCCATGGATTTTACTCTTAAATCCACCTGACTCTTTTTCAAATGAATGTCATTCCAAGGTCATAGGGAAAAGAAAACTTAGGAATCACAGAAAATCAGAGCAAATGAAGCAGAAAGATGTGGAGATCATGCCTCCTAAAGTAGCTGCCCCAAATGCCTTATTCTCATGCCAATGAGCAAATTGTGTTATCCTAGTAGCCTAGGGACATGAAATATTTATACGTCATTTAGCTCAAGAGTGAGCCATGAATGGTAAATTACTTATTTTTATGTAATATTTTATTTATGAATGGGGGAAGGGTAAGCTACAAATTATCATTTTTTAAAAAAGCATTTGAAATTATTTGCATGAGTCTGCTGTTATTGGTATAACACTGGTAAATGATACACTGCTTTTTTTCTCATGAGCAGTAAGTTTATATGGATATTTATCTGAGAAATATTTGAAATCTTACTGCATCCCAGGTCCTGTGCATAAAGCTGGGCTATGAAGATGGAAACGCAGGAGACAGGGCTGTATAAATAAATAACTATATCCATTCATTCACCAGAACATGTATTGAGTTCCTCCCGTGTCAGGCATCATTCAAAACACTGGGGATGCGGCAGTGAACAAGGCCGAGAAAGACCTTCTCTCTTGGGTTTATATTCTAGTGTAAGGAAATAGATAAGCAAATACAAGTAAATTTTAAAGTGTGAGAAATGAGATCATGTGTTTTGGAAGGGATCTTTCTGGAGACAATACTTTGCCTGATCCCTGAATGACAAAAGGAGCTTGCCAAGTAACTATCAGTGAGAAGAATATCCTAAGCAACAAGCAGACAGGCACCTGGGTGGCTCAGTCAGTTAGGCATCTGACTTTGGATCAGGTCACGGTCTCACGGTTCATGGGTTCGAACCCCGTGTCGGGCTCTGTGCTGACAGCTCAGAGCCTGGAGCCTGCTTCAGATTCTATGTCTCCCTCCCTCTCAGCCCCTCCCCTGCTCGCTCTCTCTCTCTCTCTCTCTCTCTCTCTCTCTCTCTCTCTCAAAAATAAGTTGGGGCACCTGGGTGGCTCAGTTGGTTGAGCATCCGACTCCGGCTCAGGTCATGATCTCGCAGTTTGCGGGTTCCAGCCCCACATCTGGCTCTGTGCTGACAGTTCAGAACCTGGAGTCTGCTTCGGATTCTTTATCTCCCTGTCTCTCTGCCCCTCCCCTGGTCACGCTGTGTCCATCTCTCTCTCTCAAAAATAGATAAACATTTTAAACAATTTAAAAAACAGCAAAAACAAGTAGACAAACACACAACAAAAAAGAAGGGCAACCCAACAGAAGCTTTAGTTAGTGCAAAGGTCTGACAGCAAGAGTAACCTCAGTGTCAGGCACCTGGGTGTCTCAGTTAGTTAAGTGTAGGACTAACTCTTGGTTTCGGCTCAGGTTATGATCTCACAGTTCATGAGTTCAAGCCCCACATCAAGCTCTGCGAGGACTGAGTGAAGATTGCTTGGGGTTCTGGCTCCCTCTCTCTCCCCTCCCCCTGCTTGCTCTCTCTCTGTCTCTCTCAAAATTAAAATAAACATTACAAAGAAAAAGCATAAATTTGGTGTCTTTAAGGAAGGTCAACAAGTCCAGTATGGCTGAGGCAGAACAGGTAATTGTGAGATAAAAATGCGTGTGTGGGGGGGCGGGGAGGTGTGGTACACAGGAAACATGCCAGGAATAGCTTTAAAATCAAAGGTTTTAACCCAATTTCAAGTGGAGGCTAAAGACTTTAAGCCAGGGATGAAATGATTAGTTTACATTTTACAGAGATGATTCTGGTAGCTGGTGGAGGATGTATGCATGATGCCAAGAGGAAACAGCAGGGCGACTGTTACAGGTGTCCAAGCAAAACAGAACAGGGCTTACGTAATCGTGAAGATGAGAAGTAGGTGGACTTTGTGTTTTGCTCATTGATTACGATGTGGGTGTGTGAGGTAAAGAGAAAGTTAAAAAAAAATACAGTTTTAAATGTTGTTGGCATTATATGGAATGATCAGCTAATGTTGTGGGAGGAAAATGAAAACATATTTCCCATAGAAAATTACAATTGGACTCTTGAAAATTCAGCAGCCGCCAACATAGGATGTTAAATTATAGGTACAGAAATGAGCCAAGGATGGAGCTATCATGGTCAGATCATTCTGCGTACGCCAATGTGATGAGAACCAAGAGTAGAGAAGAATGAGACAAACAGTGTAATTAGAATGGGGCTGTGATTATGCTGAGGAGTTTGGACATAGCCTGAAGGAATTAGGAATACAGAGAATACATGTTTTATAAGATTATTAAAATAATAGAAAAACTGATACTAGATTAAAAAATGTTTAAGAGCAGGTGACCAGAGGAGGGGCAGAGAGAGAGGAAGGGAGAGAATCCCAGCCAGGCTCTGACACCGCCTGCACAGAGCCCGATGGGGGGCTCGAGCCCACGAACCATGAGATCCTGACCTGAGCCGAAATCAAGAGCCAGACGCTTAACTGACTGAGCCACCCAGCTGCCCCTAGATTTTTTATACTTATTTATGGTTTTCAAAGGCTTCTTATATACACGATTACATTGGCTTATACTGTGGAGGCAGAGAAAAAAGAAGTTACATCCTCTCTCACAAGGGATGCCAACAAAAAGATAAACAGCAAGTTGGCAAAACTATAATTTTCTGGGCAAGGTGTGATGGGCAGGACCCATATCAAAAGAATCAAATGGAGATATGTTTTCACTGTATGGCTGTCAGCCACAAAACAGCATAATATTAAAAAATATTTTGTTACAAATCCCCTTGTTTATTTTCTGCTTCTGCCTCCCCCTTTCCACTGGAATATTAGCTAAAGACAGTGGATGTTTTTATCCCTGTTGTTCACAGATGTATTCCATGCACCAAGAACAGAATCTGACATATGGTTGGAACTCCGTACATTTGAGAAATTAGTTCATGTCTTTATCTGAAAAGAATGAAGAGCAGCAAAAATGGTTTTATTTGCAGAAATTATGTAAAAGACTGACCTCAGCTAAGTCTTCCAGATTAATGGATTGACTACATATGAATCCTTGGAGACCCTGAAGTGATATATATTTGCAAAACCCTGAGTCCACTGTCCTGAGGTAAATCAGATTCAAATGTTTCATGTTCTAGGACTGAGGCAGGTCCATACGGACACAGAACGCTAACCAGAATGGAGGTATTCAGTGAAGACAGTCTGAATACTGAGCTTAAACAACTGAAAATGAGATGATCTGTTCACTTACAGAGATTTTAGTTTTTGGAAAGTGAAAATCAACAAGTTATTTCTAAATCTCATAAACTAGCATATTCAGAACTCTTGGTGGCCTGATGACAGTCTGGGTCTCTGTGGCTTGTTAAGGCAGTTTGCAGGTTGACTCACGATGGTTGTGGCAGGGCCGAGATGGCCACTTTCATATGATTTGCAGTTCAGTCATTGGGGATTTGAAAGAAAGGTTAGATGTCATCTCAGAAAGATTTCAAAGTTTTCCCAGGCACCATAGTAATTCCAGGCAATGTTGGGAAAAGGACTTCAGTTACGCGACTGTATACAACTCTGGGAGCATGAATTGATACAACTTTTACTGCCTGCACTGTTCTCTGCCTCATGGCATGTCCTGGGTTGCTTGTAATTTCTCTCTTCACTACTGCTCAGCTTTCTATTTTGGTTTGTATTATTTTCACTTCATGAAATGCCCTTTCCATAATTTTCATCTTCTTTAAAGGTAACTACTACTCATTAATGGACAGTTTGGCTGAGCTGTCTCCTTCTCGAGACATTCTTACCTGACAACCATCACTCCTGAGAGGGTGGGCGCTCAGTACCCTTTGTGTAACTTTCTGAGCACATCTCTAGCATCAACATATATTTGTCTATGGATTAAGCTCTCCCACTAGACTCTCTGTTTCTTTGTTGTATTGGCTATCCTTTAAAAAAAAACTTTTTATGTTTTTTATTTATTTTTGAGAGTAATAGAGACAGGGCACGAGTAGGGGAGGGACAGAGTGAGAGGGAGACACAGAATCCAAAACAGGCTCCAGGCTCTGAGTTGTCAGCACAGAGCCCAATGTGGAGCTTGAACTCACAGACCACGAGACCATGACCCGAGGTGAAGTCGGACGCTTAACTGACTGAGCCACCCAGGCGCCCTGTATTGGCAATTCTTAATCCAAACCTCAATATAGTTTCTGATATATAGAAACTGATCCATGATTTATCTTTTTAAAATTATTATTATTACTATTATTTATTATTATTGTGTGTGTGTGTGAGAGAGCGAGAGAGAGAGAGAGAGAGAGAGAGAGAGAGAGAGAATCAGTCTGAGCCTTACCCTTTGGTTCTTCCATCAGGTTTTATTTCTTAAAATGTCTTCTGCCAGAGAAATTTACAAGATAGATAATAATAACAACATTTTGAAGTTGAAAAAGTAGTACTGTACAGAATCTCCATTTGGTTTACATAGTTGATATTGCTGTTATTTTTTTTCCCTCTCTGAATACCATCGTAACTGACCAAAGAGGAATACGTCTTCATTAGTATATTCAATATGCTTTGATGATTGAGACTTTTAACCAATTACAATTAAGAAGATAAACCACTCTTACGGCAACTAGAAAAACATACCAGTTTGTTGATTTTTTTGCAAGAAGTTTTGATGAAACCATGCTCCTTAATCATCTGCTGATTACGAGAGAGGAAGCACAATCTGCGCCATTCTGATGTTCTAGCTAGGCAATTTACTGTACTTTATTCCCTGACTGAAATTCCGTACTTTTGTCCCATGCTTATGCCGCACTTTATAGCATCTGGTGCCTGTCATAGTAGATGTTTTCGTTTCTGTTTCGGTTCCCCATTCATCTTTCTTTGAAATGAGTATCACAAGTGGAATGAAGGATTTTTCAGAGTTAACATGTAGCTGATGACATGTGGCTAATAGCCACCTCAAGGGTGGGGGATGGTTGGAATTTCCTGGAGACGACATCAGCACAAAGAGTTTTCTTTGCATGTTTGTCATAGAATGTCATTTAACAGAAAAGTTGACTTGCTGTCATAATATCACCTTTTATAGATTCTTTTGAAAAAAGTATAACCTTCCCTTGTTTCAGTCAGTAATAGTTAGGATGTGTCCTAATACCTCTTTTTCTGATTGAGATATAATTGACTTATAACACTATGTTACATTCAGGTGTACAACATAATGCTTTGATATATGTATACATTGTGAAGTGCTCACAATATGTCTAGTTAACACCTGTCACCACTCAGGTTTGTGCTTTTTTTTTTTCCCCTTGTTAGAAGTTTTAAGATCTGTTCTCTCAGAAGCTTTCAAATATACAATACACAATATTTTCAACTATAGTTACATGCCGTACATTACGTTCCCAGGATTTATTTATTTTATAGCTGGAAGTTTTTCCCTTTTGACCACCTTTGCCCATTTCACCCACTCTGTACCCCCACCTCTGCTGTCAGTCTATTCTCTGGATCTATGAGTTTGATTGTTGCTGTTGTTTAGATTTCACATGTAAGTGAGGTCAAAGGTATTTGTCTTTTTCCGTCTGAAGTATTTCAATTGGCATAATGCCCTTTAGGCTCAAACACCATCCCTGTTGTTGCAAATGGTACGATTTCCTTCTTTTTTAATGGCAAAATAATATTCCATCGTGTATGTCTCTTTTTAAATTTTTTAAATGTTTATTTCTGAGAGAGAGAGAGAGAGAGAGATAGAGACAGAGTGCGACTGGGGGAGGAGCAGAGAGAGAGGGAGACACAGAATCCATATCAGGCTCCAGGCTCTGATCTGTCAGCACAGAGCCCGACCCGGGGTTCGAACCCACAAACTGTGAGATCATGATCAGACCTTCACCAACTGAGCCACCCAGGCACCCTGTCTCTTTTTTGATATAACAAAATTGTAACTTTTTGTGACTCAAATAAATATGCATTAATGTTTTTCAAGGAAAAAAGAAACATAATGTGTTATTTTAAATATTGTTCAACATCTTGGGGTGCCTGGCTGGCTCAGTTGATTAAGCATCTGACTTTGGCTCAGGTCATGATCTCGCTGTTCATGGGTTTGAGCCCTGCATCGGGTTCTGTGCTGACAGCTCAGAGCCTGGAGCCTGCTTCCAAATCTGTGTCCCTCTCTGCCCCTCCCCTGCTCATGCTCTGTCTCTCTCCCCCAACAATAAATAAATATTTAAAAAAATTATCTCAGGACTGCCTTCACTGCATCCCAAAGCATTTGGATTGTTGTATTTTCATTTTCATTTGTTTCCATATATTTTTTAATTTCTTCTCTAATTGCCTGGTTGACCCATTCATTCTTTAGTAGGTTGTTCTTTAACCTCCATGCTTTTGGAGGTTTTCCAGACCTTTTCCTCTGGTTGATTTCAAGCTTCATAGCATTGTGGTCCGAAAGTACGCATGGTATGATCTCAATTCTTGTATACTTATGAAGGGCTGTTTTGTGACCCAGTATGTGATCATTCTTGGAGAATGTTCCATGTGCACTCGAGAAGAAAGTATATTCTGTTGCTTTGGGATGTAGAGTTCTAAATATATCCGTCAAGTCCATCTGATTCAATGTATCATTCAGGGCCCTCGTTTCTTTATTGACCATGTGTCTAGATGATCTATCCATTGTTGTAAGTGGGGTATTAAAGTCCCCTGCAATTACCACATTCTTGTCAATAAGGTTGCTTATGTTTGTGAGTAGTTGTTTTATATGTTTGGGGGCTCCCGTATTCAGGGCATAGACATTTATAATTGTTAGTTCTTCTTGATGGATAGACCCTGTAATGATTATATAATTCCCTTCTTCATCTTGTTACAGCCTTTAATTTAAAGTCTAGTTTGTCTGATATAAGTATGGCTACTCCAGGGGCGCCTGGGTGGCTCAGTCGGTTGAGCGGCCGACTTCAGCTCAGGTCACGATGTCGCGGTCCGTGAGTTCGAGCCCCGCGTCAGGCTCTGTGCTGACAGCTCGGAGCCTGGAGCCTGTTTCGGATTCTGTGTCTCCCTCTCTCTGACCCGCCTGCGTTCATGCTCTGTCTCTCTCTGTCTCAAAAATAAATAAACGTTAAAAAAAATTAAAAAAAAATAAGTATGGCTATTCCAGCTTTCTTTTGACTTCCAGTGGCATGAGAAATAGTTCTCCATCCCCTCACTCTCAATCTGAAGGTGTCCTCAGGTCTAAAATGAGTCTCTTGTAGACAGCAAATAGATGGGTCTTGTTTTTTTTTTTTTTTTTATCCATTCTGATACCCTGTGTCTTTTGGTTGGCGCATTTAGTCCATTTACATTCAGTATTATTATAGAAAGATATGGGTTTAGAGTCATTGTGATGTCTGTAGGTTTCATGCTTGTAGCAATGTCTCTGGTACTTTGTCTCACAGGATCCCCCTTAGGATCTCTTGTAGGGCTGGTTTAGTGGTGACGAATTCCTTCAGTTTTTGTTTGTTTGGGAAGACCTTTATCTCTCCTTCTATTCTAAATGACAGACTTGCTGGATAAAGGATTCTCAGCTGCATATTTGTTCCGTTCATCACATTGAAGATTTCCTGCCATTCCTTTCTGGTCTGCCAAGTTTCAGTAGAGAGATTTGTCACAAGTCTTACAGGTCTCCCTTTATATGTGAGGGCACGTTTATCCCTTGCTGCTTTCAGAATTTTCTCTTTATCCTTGTATTTTGCCAGTTTCACTATGATATGCCGTGCAGAAGATCGATTCAAGTTACGTCTGAAGGGAGTTAGCTGTGCCTCTTGGATTTCAATGCCTTTTTCCTTCCCCAGATCTGGGAAGTTCTCAGCTATGATTTCTTCAAGTACACCTTCAGTACCTTTCCCTCTCTCTTTCTCCTCTGGAATCCCAATTATGCGGAGATTATTTCTCTTTAGTGCATCATTTAGTTCTCTAATTTTCCCCTCATACTCCTGGATTTTTTTATCTCCTCTCTTTTTCTCAGCTTCTTCTTTTTCCATAATTTTATCTTCTAGTTCATCTATTCTCTCCTCTACCTCTTTAATCAGAGCCGTGGTCATCTCCATTTTGTTTTGCAACTCATTAATAGCATTTTTAGCTCCTCCTGGCTGTTGCTTAGTCCCTTGATCTCTGTAGCAATAGATTCTCTGCTGTCCTCTATACTGTTTTCAAGGCCAGCGATTAATTTTATGACTATTATTCTAAATTCACTTTCTGTTATATTGTTTAAATCCTTTTTGATAAGTTCGTTAGCTGTCCTTATTTCCTGGACGTTTTTCTGAGGGGAATTCTTCCGTTCCCTCATTTTGGCTAGTCCCTGGAGTGGTACAGAACTGTGGGGCACTTCCCCTGTGCTGTCTTGAATAACTTGTGTTGGTGGGCGGGGCCGCCGTCAGATCTGATGTCTGCCCCCAGCCCACCGCTGGGGCCACAGTCAGACTGGTGTGTGCCTTCTCTACCCCTCTCCTAGGGGCGGCATTCACTGTGGGGTGGTGTGGCCCATCTGGGCTACTTGCACACTGCCAGGCTTGTGGTGCTGGAGATCTGGTGTATTAGCTGGGGTGGATCCGCAGGGTGCACGGGGGCGGGAGGGGCAGGCTCAGCTCGCTTTTCCTTTGGAGATCCGCTTCGGGAAGGGCCCTGCGGCACCAGGAGGGAGTCAGACCCACTGAAGGGTTGGATCCGCGGAAGCACAGCTTTGGGTGTTTGTGCTGTGCAAGCAAGTTCCCTGGCAGGAACTGGTTCCCTTTGGGATTCTGGCTGGGGGATAGGCGAGGGAGATGGTGCTGGCGAGCACTTTTGTTCCCCGCCAAGCTGAGGTCTGTTGTCCGGGGCTCAACAACTCTCCCTCCTGTTGTCCTCCAGCCCTCCCGTTCTCCGAGCAGAGCTGTTAGCTTATAACCTTCCAGATGTCAAGTCCCGCTTGCTGTCGGAACACAGTCCGTCCGGCCCCTCCGCTTTTGCCAGCCAGACTCAAGGGCTGTGCTTGGCTGGCGGGCCGCCCCTCCGCCCTGGCTCCCTCCCACCAGTCCGTGGAGCGGTGGAGCGCGCACCGCCTCTCTGCCCTTCCTACCCTCTTCCGTGGGCCTCTCGTCTGCGCTTGGCTCCGGAGACTCCGTTCTGCTTGTCTTCTGGCAGTTTTCTGGATTATTTAGGCAGGTGTGGGTGGAATCTAAGTGATCTGCAGGACCTGGTGAGCCCAGTGTCCTCCTACGCCGCCATCTTCCCACCAAAAAAATTAAAAAAAAAAAAGTTTTGTTCAACATCTAAAGAATGCCTGTTTTTGTGTTCATACACTGAAATTATACATGAGCATATAATGCATTAAAGGTTAAGTAATATATTTATATTTATAGATATATAATTGCTGCCTGTCAGAGTAACATAAAGGAAGAAATATCAGTGCTATCAGGGTTATTTTAGTGACCCTCATCTGCATAGCCAATTAATAAGCAAGTCTCATAGCTCTGACATTTTTGTCATTTTTGTAACATCACCATCCTGAGCAAAACTGGTATCAGTTTCCTGAAATATACATCAGCTGCTCACCTGTGCTCACTTGTCCTCTTCTAGTGCCCTACAGGGGCCAGTGGGTTTACTTACTTTTATTTATTTATTTTTTTACCTTTTTTAATGTTTGTTTATTTTTGAGAGAGAGAGAGAGACAGAGCATGCTCAGGGGAGAGGCAGAGAGAGAGGGAGACACAGAATCCGAAGCAGGCTCTAGGCTCTGAACCATCAGCATAGAGCCTGATGTGGGGTTTGAACTCACAAACCGTGAGACCATGACCTGAGCCAAAGTCAGACACTTAACCTACTGAGCCACCAAGGAGCCCTTGGATTTATGTTTTTAAAAGCAACTTTATTAAGACTTTTTATATGACTTTTTATGACTGGTTTCTTTCACTTAGCATGGTGTTTTCAAAGTTCACCCACAGTGTAGCATGTATTAAGACACCATTTTTATTGCTGAATAAATATTCCTTTTTATAGGGATACCACACCTTATTTATCCATGCAGCAGTTCTTTGGACATTTGGGTAGTTTATACATCATACCTATTATGAATGATGTTATTGTGAACATTCATACTCATGTCTTCATTTGGACATATGCTTGCATATCTCTTACTATATTTAGTAGTGGGATTGCTAGGTCATATGATAATTCTGTTCCACGTTTTGAGGAACCTCCAAAATGGGTTCCAAAGCAGCTGCAGTATTTTACTTTCTCTTTCCCATTCAAAATGTGTAAGGGTGTCAGTTTATCCATATCCTTACCAATGCTTGTCATGAGGTTCCTTTTGATGATAGCCGCTTAATGAGTGTGAGTGGTTTTGATTTGTGCTATCTAAATACCAATGCTATTGAACACATTTTTATACACTTAATGACAATTTGTATATTTTCTTTGGAGAAATGGCTATCCTAATTCTTTGTCAATCTTTTCTTTCATTGGGTTTTCTCTTTATTATTGAGATGGAAAAACTTTTTACATACTTTAGATAAAATTGTCCTACTGGATATATAATTTGCAAATTTTTTCTCCCATTCCCTGGGTTGAATTTTCATTTTCTTTATGATGTCCTTGGGCACAAAGGTTTCAATATTGATGAAATCCAAATTACTAATTTTTCTTTTGTTTCTTGTGTTTTGGTGTCCTATTTCAGAATCTGTTGCCTAATACAAGTGCACAAAGATTTACTCCTTTTTTTCTATATGATAAACATTTTAGCTCATCTGTTTCTGTTTATGATCCATTTTGAGTAAATTTTTGAATGTGGTTTGAAGAAAGATTCCAACTTCATTTCTTTGAATGTGGGTAGTTTTTGTAGTATCATATATTGAGAAAACTTCTATCCCCATGGATTTTTTTCACATCCTTTTTGACATCAGCTAATCATAAACATTAGGGATTATTTCTGGATTCTCAGTTTTATTCCATTGGCTTATATGTTTATTCTTAGGCCAGTACCATGCTCTCTTGGGTACTGCAGAGTAAGAAGTTGTGAAATGGGGAGATGTGAATCCTTCAACTTTCTTCCCCACTTTTAAGAATGTTTTATCTGTTCTGAACCCTTGGATTTTGTGATCATCTGGACAATTTCTGCAAAAAAGCCAGCTGAGATGTTAGTAGATATTTTCTTAAATGTGTAGATCAGCTGAGGGAATATTGTAATCTTCATATTAAGCCTTCTGATCTGTAACCAAGTGATATCTTTCAGTTTGCTTGGGTCTTCTGAAATATCTTCCAACAATATTTTATAGTTTTCAGTGTATAAATTTTACAATTCTTTCGATAAGATTATTACCATGGAATTCATTCATTTTGATACTATTTTAATGAAATTTTCTCGTTTGTATTTTCAGATTGTACACTGTTAGCATGTAGAAATACAACTAATTTTTGTTCACTGAACTTATATCCTATAAACCTGCTGAACTATTTTTATCAGTTCTAAGAGATGTGTGTGTGTGTGTGTGTGTGTGTGTGTGGTGTGTTCCTTAGAACATTCCTTAGAATTTTCTATATAAAAGATCATGACTTTTCTTAATAAAGGGGGTTTTAAATCTTCGTTCCAATCTGAATATCTTCTATTTCCTTTTCTTGCCTAATATTCCTGGCTGGAACTTCCAGTACAATATTTCATAGAAGTGGTAAGAGGGAACATTTTTGTGTTATTCCTGATTTTAAAGGAAAGGTTTCAGTCTTTCACCACTAAATATAATGCTATATGTGTGGGGTTTTTCCCCCACAGATATCCTTTATCAAATTAAAGAGTTCCCTTACATTCCTAGTTTATTGAATATTTCTATAATGAAAGAGTGTTGGATTTTGTCAAATGTTTTTCTGCATCTATTGAGAGGATTTCTATTCCCATTTATTCTACTTAAAAATGTGTATTGCAATGACTAATTTTCAGTAAGGTGTTAAACCAAAAATATATTCCTTGGGCATATCCCACATGGTCATGGTCTACAAATGTTTTTATATGTTGCTAGATTTATTTTGCTAGTATTTTGTTGATAATATATGTATCAGTATTCCCAAAGGATGCCTGTCTATTTTCCTCTTTGTTACAATGCCTTTGTCTGGTTTTGCTATCAAAGTAATATTGGTCTCATAGAAGGAACTGAAAAGTTCTCTCTTACTCTTGAAAATTTTAGGATTAGTATTACTTCTTCAAATGTTTGTTAGAATTCAATAGTGAAATGATCTGAAATTGAACATTTCTTTGTAAGGAGTAAGATGAGTAATTCAGTGCTTTTACTTGTAATAGGTTAATTCCTGTTTTCTGTTTAATATTGAGACAGTTTTGATAGTTTGCAGGTTTTTCATTTGTTTTTTTTTTTCTTTTCATCTAGGTTATTTACTTTAGTGGTATACAATTGTTTATAGTATTCTTTTATAATCCTTCTTGTTTTTTATAAGGTCAGTTGTAATGTGTCCCATACTTTTTCCCTGATTGATAAATTAAGGCTTCTCTCTTATTTTTCTTTGTCAATCTAGCTGGAAGTTTGTCAACTTTATTGATTTTTTTCAAAGAACAAAGTTTTGGTTTTATTGATTTGTCTCTTTTTAGAAGTTATTATATCTGTTTCTTCTTTAATGTGTCCTTTTTTTTTCTGCTAGCTTTGGGTTTAATTTGCTCTTCTTTATCTACTATCTAAAAATGGATTAGTAAGTTATTTAGCTGAGATCTTTCATTAATTTTGATATAGGCAGTTGTAGTTCTAAATTTCCTCGGAACTGATTATATCTGATAAGTTATATATATATATAGTTATATCTGATAAGCTTGGATGTTTTGTGGTTTTATGTTGATTCATCTCAAAGTGTTTTCTACTTTTCCTTGTGACTTGTTCTTTTATCTACCGGATATTAGGGAGTGTCTTATTTAATTTGTTCATGTTTGCAAATTTTCTGTTGTTATTCCTAATTTTATAACATTATTTAGGTTTGCTTTTGGGCCTAGCATATGGTCTGTTTTGGAGAAGATTTTTGGCATACAGGAGATGAATATGTATTTGTTTTTGCTGGTGGAGGGTTGTATAGATATGTTAGGTCAATTTGGTTTATAGTGCTGTTTGAGTTCTTCCAATTCCTAGTTGTCTATCATTTATTGAAAATGGGTTTTTGAAGCTTCTGTCTATTATTCTCTAATTATCTATTTCCCTTTTCATTGCTGTTGTTTTTTGCTTCATGTATTTTGTGGCTATGTTGTAGCTTCACATAAATTCATATTTGTATGTTTTAGGATGGATTGATACTTTTATCATTATATTCTTCATATTGTAACAATTTTTATCTTAATGTATATTTTGTCTAGAGCCACTCTCTTCTCTTCTGCTCCTTTGGTTTCTATTGGCATGGCATAACTTTCTCCATCCTGTTACTTTGAGCCTTTGGTTTCTTTAAATTGTATCTCAGTATTATCTCTTGTAGATAACACCAAACATTTAAAAGCATTTTTAATCCATTCTGTTATTCTCTGCCTCTCTGCCTTTAGATTGGGAGGCTTAATCAATCTGTTTTTAGTATAATTACTAATATTGCAGAATTTACTCTGTCATTTTGCTATTTTTATTCTACGTTTCTTAGATCATTTTTTGTTCATCTGTTTCTCCATTACTGCTGTCTTTTGTATTAAAATGTTTAATTTCTGGCATCTCAGTTTGATTATATTTTACTATATTTTTAAGTTAATGTTTTTAGTTGTATGCCTAGGGATTACAAATACCATGCTAATTTAAGGCAATCAAGTTCAAGTAATGCAAAATTAATTTAATAGCATACAAAAGATTTATTCCAATAAAGCCCCTTTTCTTCCTTTTTATTGTCAGATAACATGGTTATATATTACAAACTCGCCCAGTGATTTTGTAACTCTTGGTTTATGCAGCCTTTTTCACAATATAGAGGAAGAGATTTACAAACATGAAAAATACATTTGCATAGCTTTTATATTTACCTATGTAGTTACTGTACTCATGTTCCTTATCACTGTTCCTGTATTTGAGTTAATATCTAGTATGCTTTCATTTAAGCCTGAATCTTTCCCTTTAGAGTTTTTGTAGGGCAAGTCTATTAGCAATGAATTCTCTCAGTATTTGTTAACTGGGGTATTATTCATTTCCTCTTCATTTTTAGAGGTTACTTTTACTGGGTATAAAATTCTTGATTGACTACTCTTTTCTTCATTCATTTTGAATACGTCCTCCCACTGTCTTCTAGTGTTGGTTCTTCTGATAAGAAATCAGCTTTTAACTTAATTGAGATTCCTTATATGTAGTAAATCTCTCTCTCTCTCTCTCTCTCTCTCTCTCTCTCTGTATGTCTTTCTCTCTTCTGCTGCTTTCAAGATTTTTCTTTTACCTTTGCCTTTATCACTTTGATGAATTTGCATTTATGTCTATGTGTGGATCTCTTTAAGTTTCTCTTTTTTGAAGTTCATTGAGTTCCTTGGATGTGTACATTATTTTTTTTCATCATGCTTAGGAATATTTCAGCCATATGTGTTTATGTATTCTTTCTGATTCTTTCTCTCCTCTAAAACTGAGAATCTCATTATGCATTTGTTAGCATAAGTAATGGTGTCCCACAGATCTCTGAGATTCTTTTCATTTTCTTCATTATTTCTTCTTCTTGTTCTTACCTGGGATCATCTCAATTGACTTGTGTTCATGTTCATGGAGTCTTTCTTCTGTCAGCTCAAAACTGCTTTACAAGCTCTTCAGTATATTTTTTAATTATTATATTTTTCAAATCCAAATCTTTTTTATTCCTCTTTAAATAAATAATTTCTGTCTATTGTTATTCTCTATTTGATGAGACATTGTTTATAAACTGTCCTTTAGTTCTTTAAATATATGTTTCTTTATTTTTTGGATATATTTATAATGGATAATTTAAAATATTTGTTTGATAAGCTCATTCTCTTATATTTTACCAACCATTGTTAAATGTTACCTTGACATTTTATGTTGAAGAACTTTCTCATTGAATTTTGCTGATCTTTCTATCCTCTTATGTAAGTATTTAGCCCTGCATAAGTTTGTTCCTGGAGTTAAACTTTACTTGGCCATGATGCCTTATTTTTAAATCCATTTCAAGATTGGTTTGGTACTAGATACAAAAATCTTAGCAAATGTATTCTCCATTGAGGTTGGTCTGCAATTTTTCTCTCTCAACGATATTTGGCTCCTTTTTTTTTTAGATGACAGCTAATAACTACAGGATAAATCATTCTTTTACTTTTTTATCGAAGTGTGGGGTGAAATGATTTCAACTTTGAATCTTTGGCGAAATATTATTGAAATGACTGAGTTAGTATCTGATTTATTTTGTGGGAGTTGGAGAGGGGCTTTACTATTAATCCTGTTTACTTACCATCTACAGGACCATTAATACTTTATAATTACCTTGAGTCAATTTTGCTACACTGTATTTTGAGTACCATACATATTGCTTCTAAATTTTCAAAAATTTAATGCTACCAAGTTGTCCATTGGCATAAACTGCAGCAATGTAGTATGTCCTTTTATTATTTATTCCTAACGTTTTATATGTACACATTTTTCATTTTAAACTTACCAGAGGACTATTCATTTTATTAATGTGTTCAGATAAATATTGGTCTTTGCTGAGTTTTGTGTGCTCTCTTTTAATACATTTTTTTTCATAATTTTTAACTAGTATTTTATTCCTTTAAATTTCTTTATGTTTATTCTGAGGTTCTTTCTAAGATTTCTCATGTTGCATGTTCAGTTCATTAATTTTGAGCCTTTCTTACTTTCCAGTGCAGGCATTTACAAGTCAAATGTTACTGTGAATACTGTTTGTAGGAGGCAGAATAATATCACCCAAAAGATATCCACACACTAACTCCTGATACTTGTGAATATGTGACAAAAGGGACTTATATATGACAAAAGGGTGTGGTTGAATTCAAGACCTTTGTATTAAAAAGAAAAATAAAACCTTGATATATAAAGATTACCTTGTATTAGCTGGACTGACCACATGTAATGACAAATGTGTTTTAAGTAGAAAACGGAATCAGAGAGTCAGAGACTTGAACATGCTATGTTTTTGGCTTTGACGATGAAGGAAGGGGCCACAAGCCAAAAAATGCAAGTGGCCTCTAAGAACTGGAAAAGTTAAGGAAAAAGATTCTCTCTAAGAGCCTTCAGAAGGAATGCATTTCTCCTGACACCTTGATTTTATCCCAGTAATGCCCACATTAGAATTCAGTCCTCCAGATCTCACCGTTCTGGATAATGAATTTGTGTTACTTAAGCAGCTAGCCTGGTTGTGATTTGTTGCAGCAGCAATAGCAAACTAATACAGTGTTTTTGCTGCATCCAAAACCAGTGCAGGATTACCAGGTATAACCTTTGCAATATCCATTCTGATGTCTTCTTTTCACCATGTTTTTACAGATTTATGTTTTTTCTGTTTGATTTATTGCCCCAATAATATTTTTTCTAACTTCATCATATTATGGTTCAATAAAGGGGCCTACATAATACTAATCTTAATGACATGTGGCCTATTATTGGATCATTTGCTATTAATTTCATGGCTTATCTATTGTAAATAGAATATTATACTCTAAAATAGGAAGGATCAATATTCTATAAACTGGAAGTACACTGACTTGTTAATATTTTCTATTTTAAATTGCTATATTTTTGTTTATCTTATTTTTTAAAGAAAGATTGTCTTTTCGCTCAAATAACTGATGAGTGTACTAAACCCCATGTAATATAATTATTTTTGTATATGATTTCAGACTTGTGTTTAAGCTCTATTTTTAGATGAGGTTATTAAGTGCATACACATCTAGAACTGTTGTATGTTCCTCATAAGTTAAAATTTTAACCATTATATATAGCCACCCTTTTTATTTTTCAGTTACCATTTTTCCTCATTACAAATACTCCTTACAATTCTTCTTCATTAGTAAATTTAGTGATCTGTTTTAGAAGTGTATGTCAGTACCTAATTTGTACTTTCATGTGGAATGACTGTTATGCGTATATATTCTTCCATATTGATGTAATAATAACTCAAATTTGTGACTTGCATTCTTACAGTTTCATTTCATTTCATATCTTCAAACTTCATGATAATTAAAATAAAATAAAACACTGGTTAATATTATATTCCCCAAAATCTTGAAAGAATTTGAAAATATCATCATGAGTAAAATAATAATTTCTTGGATTTTCCTTCCCTAAAGATAACATAATTCTGTTCAATATCTATTTGCAAAAATGACTACATGGATAGGATTTTGGTTCCAATTTTAATGTATACATTAAATTAAAAAATTAATTTACTCTGATTTTCTTGATAAAATAAAGAAGCACTTTGCTGTTTCTAGAGTATGCCATGATGCAAACAAGGATTAATTTACAATGTTGGTAAAGCTATCCTGTACACATTCATTAGGGAGAAACAGAACACTAGTAAACAAAGATAAATTATTTGTTCAGAAAATACTGAATTAATTTATAGCAGGTCTCAGTATATCAAGGTAGAGCTCACTCCATACCAGAATTGAAGACTAGGTTTTAGTGAGAAGCATGGAAAAAAGGTTGGAGATTTGCTATTATATACAAGTCAAATGAGTTGAAGTATATATGTGTTGGTATCATTAAAAAGGGATGGATTAGGGAAAAAAAAGACTTAAAACATCAAAAAAGGAATTGTACAAATCCTGGTTAATTTTTACAAGATACAAGGTACAAAATTGTTACCCATAAATGTGTATTCAGGACTCAGAGAGAAGATAATAAATGTTAAATTGGAAATCCAGATGCCCATATAGTTAGGACTCTGGTCAGTGTTTAAAAGCAGGAGGTGCTGACATTCATTTGGATCAAAGTAACAGAACGTGCTGTGTGGTCTTGGCAATCTCCTCAGACAAGTTCTCACAGAATTTGTGCCTCTTTTCAAAGTAATTATGCCAAATGTTTTGGTAATGTTCTACCTATAAAATATATAACCTTTATCTGAAAAGCAGAACGATACATGAGAGGCATAGAGAGAGATAGAACAAGGAAAAGAAACTCTCACTGACATAAATGAATCTTTTCTGAGTCTACCATTAGACATCTGGCTAACCCAAATAGGAAAAATAAATAATAGAAAATTAAAGGGCTTTAGAATTTCATGTTTAAGATATTTTTTAAAACTTATCTTTGAATAACCTACAGAAGCAGGTGTCACCCCTCAGTGACTGACCCCTTACATTTTGCTATTCAAGAAATGTGAGATTTTTTCTTTAAAAAAAAAAAATTAACGTTTATTTATTTTTGAGACAGGGAGAGACAGAGCATGAACAGGGGAGGGTCAGAGAGAGGGAGACACAGAATCGGAAGCAGGCTCCAGGCTCTGAGCTGTCAGCACAGACCGGGACGCGGGGCTCGAACTCACGGACCGCGAGATCATGACCTGAGCCGAAGTCGGCCCGTAACCGACTGAGCCACCCAGGCGCCCCGAGATTTTCTCAATATGTAGGGTAATACTCAGACAGCAAAGTACTCAGTTACTGAGTCTTACTACCAGTTGTCAGCACACAATTCCAAGTTCAGGCACCATGCAATAAGAGCTTTCTGAAGGATGCCCTGGGTATTGACAGAAGCTTCTTAGAGTTCCCAAATGTAAATCTAGAGCTATGTCCACAATTGCTATCACAAGCACAGCCCTGACTGAGGCTGCTGTGGGTCTCTGCAATTTAGATAATAGAGGATTCCTAGCCTTGGGGCCCAGGCTTCTGGAAATGCACCGATAAAAGTCCATAATAGCCTAAGGATATAGCTATTCTCAACTTGCAGTTGTAACAGAAAAAAAGCAAAATGTTGTATAATATAGTGAATTTATCTATGCCCTAGAAATCATATTGTAATCATTATTCTAATGGAAAATAATATTATTCTGAGTTCTGCAAACTAAGTACTTTTTAACTTAGAATATGAGATATATATATAAAAGTACATTAATTTTAGAGGCAAAGAAAGCTGAAATAAAAGACCCAGCTCAGATACCTTTTAGGAGATTGACCTTATTAGGCAAGTTGGTTAACTTCTGATTCTATTTCTGCATCTGTGATATAGGCATCCTTTATCTCAAACATTCAACTTAGCATCAATAATATATTGAGTACTTATAAATAGTATTAGCTATTGTATCACCTTGAGGGTTTATTTTTCCCAATTTATGGGGAACAGTGAGAGCAATTTCCTGCAGTTGTAAAACTGTAGTAATTGGCCAGATCCCATGCTTTAGAAAACACAGATTACAACTGAGTGTGCAAGTTATCACGTAAATTGGGTTGTGGATAAACTACTTCTCTCTGTTGCTCTCCTTGCGTGAAATGAATCCGTTTCGATGTTCAGACAGAAGTAAACAAGGACACAGTCTACTTAGTGGGCATTCATGAAGAACCTGGATGTCAGTCAAGATCAGGTTAAGACATTGAAACTGGAAGTTCTGAAAGTAATATCTGGTGCTGAGAACATATAACAGGATTGGGCAAAAGTAAAGCCACAGGGACCAAGCAGAAATATGGTAACGGGCAGACCTCAGATGCAAAGACGCTTGGAACTTACGGACCAAAGCCTTAGGAAAACTGTTAGACATTATAAAGAAATATAAAGTTTTATTTACATGTATGATCTTCCCTTTCTTTCATTCCCCTTCCCTTTCTCCTTTCTTTTCACAATACAAAAAAGAGGTCGTTTTTATTGATATTCTTTGAAGATTTCTCTATTTTTTTTTATTTTGGAAAACTTCCAACATACAGAAAAGTAAATAGAAAATATCTTTAAAATTCATAAAAGTATTATCAAATGTTAGATATGCTTAATGGATTTTTTTAAAGAATTTTAAATATGACAAATACTCTTCAAATACTTCAGTATTCACCTCTAAAAAATAAGAATGGGATCCTACATTTCACAATTACACTTTAACACTAATTCCTTAATGCCATCTAACTCATTGTTCCTACTCAAACATCCCTTATTTTTCCTAAAATATCTTTTATACATTTTTGTTTAAAAAAAGACACAAACAAGGATCACAGGTTACATTTTGTTGCTATGACTCTTAATTCTCTTTATTTATTTATTTATTTATTTATTTATTTATTTATTTATTTATTTATTTTTCTGTAACACTGATTTGCTGAAGACACACTTGAGTTGATATGTAGATGTTTATTCAATACAGTTTAAATGTCTTTGACACTCATACTTTTTAGGGAATTTTGTGCCCTACATATTTCAGATCACAAGGCATCCAAATTTCTGGCCATCTCACCTATAATGTTTCCAAGACTAATCATCAGTCAATGCAGTGGTAACCAGATCCCTGTAAAACCTCACCTATCAAAAAACATAAGCTCTGAGCTTATGGATACCATGTGAATATCTGGTCCTCCATTAATCCTTTACACAAAGATTTTAGTATGTTGGGATTATCCACTTCCTCAAAAGCCAAAAATTAATTTCCAGTCTCATCATTCACCACACATTCATGAGCTGGCATTCTTATATAAAGAACTTTTCCTCATCAGTGAAGCTATTTTATTAATCTGAAAAGTGGTTTGTGCAGGAAAGGCAGAACAAATAGTTCTTTTCATTTATAAATTTTTAGAGTAAGAATGTAAGTATAATAATCATTTCTAATTGTGGCTTTTTTCTCTTAGTTTATTTTATCTTTTGTTTGTTTATTTGTTTGTTTGTTTGGCTACGTCTTTCCTTTTAATCCTCAGGATAGAAGTTTTGTTCAACAGGGAGAGTAGCATAAGTCCCCACCCATGAAATCTCTGCTATGACGTTACATTTCCAAAGAACTGGGAAACTTTCTTCTCCGAATATTTCCAAATACAAAAGTGGGAAAGGTTTTGGTAATTTTTTTAATGCACAATGAGTGATATTTCCTTTAGGTAGATAGGTAGATATAGAAACAGTTTAGGACCACAAAGAAGCATTTTACCTGAGCCTAACACAAGTAGTGAACCAAAAATATATTATTTTCGGTGATTAATTAAGATTTTAAAGAACTTCAAAACTGTGGTTAGCTAATTTGAGATTCATCCAATACGCTAATGTAAGGACCTAATCAAATAATGTGATGAGAGAGTCATGGAATTTCTGTTATTGCATGTAATCAGAGTCTGGGTTTTACATTTTATCTAAATGAAATTCTATAACGGATTAGCCAGGAAAGGAAGTACAAACACCAGAAGCGCTCACAGCCCATCTCCCACTGCATGATCTGGTCTTTTCCTACATCTCTGTCAACTCCTTTTCATAACCCTCTCTTCCACACTTAAAACATGCTGATGTGTTTTAGATTTTCCTAAATTAACTAGTGTCTTCCCAATTGGATTTTCACAAATTAATTTATCTCTTTTGAACTTCAGAGCCTTTGCAATGCTGTTTCCCCCTCAGATAATGATTCCACAATCCCCTTTCCCACTGTCTTCTTTGTACACTTGATCTAATCCATAATGGCTCCAGTCCAAATAACCCCATGCCTCAGGTGAGGTCAGGCTCCAACTTTATTTGTAGCCTGCTGTTCTCCTGCATGGTGTCTAGCCAGAACATGTAATGACATAGTTGTTAGTACATTTGGATAATGTGTGCCTGCCCCTCCCAGATCTCAGAAGGTAGGGAAGGTGACAATTTCACCACTGTTTTGCAAGAAGCCCAAAAGAGAGCCTGGGGAGTCATAGACATGTAATAAATGTGTGTTGAATACATCAGTGGAACCTGACCTTCCATCTACACTGATTCCTACTCCATATTTTATACTTTACAAAATATGCAGAGTATAACATCGGGGAGGAGACAGACTCTCACTTCCTCTATGTCTGCTTTAGACTTTTTAAAATCAAGAAGTATATTCTTTTTCATAATTAAAATGTAGAGTGAATCTAATAAAAGATGCTGAATGAAAGTTTTGCAGCTATACTCTTACATTCTGGGAGTCTATTTCCGCATATGTGATACATACCATTCCCAGTGAATTAAAAGAAGATATTTAGCCAAAATATGCCTCTACCCTTAATCAAAGCAGTCACCTCTCTGTATCGTTCCGCACTGCATTCACACTCATCCTTGCCAAAGTATATTTTATTTTGTCATCTATGTATTTTGATCGCATTTAATCCTTTCTGGAACAAGCCAAGACATGCATAAATACATACGTAACACTTTGGAAATAGCATGTGAAGATGTTTTGGCAATTGCAGATCTATACTAAGTATTTTCAAATATGTAGGTTAAAGCAATGGTTTATTTACTATGTACTGAAAGATTTGTGTTGCATAAATCATCACACCCTTGTCAGAGCACTTGAGCATTTTGCCTTTCATTGTTGCTGTGAAAGCCTGCAGAGGGATGTCTACTGTGTGGCTGGCTGTGCAGAGTTACAGTGACCTAAAAATAACTTTTACATATACTTCTGTATACATCATGTGATTCAATAGAGATGCATTAAAGTCAATATCAATATTTACATTTACTGTATTTAAAAATGTTATCATCCCTTTATCTGACGATTTAGTTTGGAACTTAACCAAAACTTATTTTTGTTTGAGGTCCTCACATTTCGATCAGCCAAGGGTCAAAAGTGTAGATGTTTCAGGCTTTCCACTTCTGTCTCCTATTTACAGACGTTCATAATTCAAATGGAAAATTAGCTCTTGGATTAAATGTGACATGTAGATTTTATGGATGCCATCACATTAAGATGCTTATCACCCACTTGTCCCTTCTTACCTCATCTATTCTCTGAAACAGTATGAATGATATGGAAGAGTCTATAGATAAATTGAATAAAGTAAGTTATGTCCTGCTATATTCAATTTTTATTATTTGTAACTTTCTGTAACTTAATTTCTTCTAAATAATTTCTCTGCCTTCAACTGGCTGATATTTGGTAATCTAACCTTAAATAAACCCAATAGTTTGGTCATCTAACCTTTAAATAAAGTATGTCAGGTTTGAGGAGTAAATTTTTTTGCCTTGATTGCTTCCAGAAAAGTCTGTGGATATTGTTGAGTGGCACTGGAAAATCTCACACATAAACAGGAGAGAAGGGCAAACAAGGACAGAGATCTATAATAGAGTGTAGTGGAGAACACACGAGGCAGTCAGAAATACTGAGTTATAATCTTGATTCGAATACTTAAATATGTGTGATATTAAACACATAACTTAAATTCACAGCACCTTAACTTTATGATACAAAATGGGGAGGCTCGACCAGTGAAATTTATGTTTGCATCCACTGCTAGCATAACATGGTTCCATAAAAGGGAAGTAATGAAGAGAGAGAAAGATAAATTTGTAAGTGAAAATAAATGTATTTAGAGAGACACAGGATCACCAATAATTGCCACGATGTTTTTCTTTTCTTAGTTTCATCCAACCACCATATTTCTGAATATCTCTTATGTACCAAGTACAAGATATCTCACAGTAACTAACAGTGTTCCCAAATTCAAGGAGAATAAAGTATAGATTTTACAGATATGCATACATTAGGCTATAATAGGACAAGTATTAATGTACATAGACATACAGAAATGTAGATGATGAGCATCACTTTTTGCTGAAAACGAATGGAAGGTTCACAGAGAAATGACTTTTGGCAAGATAGTAAAAGAAGAAAAGGAGCTCACCAGAAACAATGTATTGAAGAGGATTTATTATAGCATGGCTATTTAAAATAGTATGGTTTTAGGGGCACCTGGGTGGCTCAGTCGGTTGAGTATCTGACTTGGGCTCAGGTCCTGATCTCATGGTTTATGACTTCAAGCCCCTTATCAGGCTCGTTGCTGTCAGTTCAGAGCCTGCTTCAGACTCTTTATTTCCCTCTCTCTCTCTGTCCCTCCCCCACTTGTGTGCTTTCTCTCTCTCTCTCTCTCAAAAGTGAACATTAAAATAAAATAAAATAAAATAAAATAAAATATCATGGTTTTAGACCATAAAGTGAGAGCTATAACACATTTTAAAGAGGGGACAAATTTCAACAGATTTTTAAAATAAATTTTTTAATGTTTATTTATTTTGAAAGAGAGAGAGAGAGTGAGCGGGGGGGCAGAGAGAGACAGAGAGACAGAGAGAGACAGAGAGACAGAGACAGAGAATCCCAACCAGGCTCCGTGCTGCCAGTGTAGAACCCTATGTGGGGCTCCAACTCATGAACTATGTGATCATGACCTGAGCCGAAACTGAGAGTTGGAAGTAAACCGTTTTTTTATAGATGACTAAATATTTTGTAGTTCTCTCTGAAGATGCAGGGATTCCATTCAGAACTTAATGTCATGAAGAATAAAAATCAGATTTCCCATTTTGAAAGAATGCATGACGTTAACCTGGAATGGCAATTAGGGGCTAGGGCAGAAGTCAGGAAAAGAGATGAGAACCCAAAGATCTACTCTTCACCATTTTACATCCTAGTCTTCTCCCTAGAAGGCTGAAGTGGGTTGCATTCTGTTAAGTGGGTTGCATTCTGTGGTCTTCTAATTTCCAGTTCGATTCTGGGTTCAGCCAGTGGGAAGTAGTGGTAGGAAATTTGGCAATAGGCATGGAGCCAGGTAAAAATAATTATTTATTTAGCTGTATCCCTCCTAGGTTATACTTGTATCAAGCCACCCTCTGTGTGTTAATAGCCTCTCTGGTTTCTGGTAAGTTCTCTCTCCTTTCTCTTTCCGTGAGTAGTGGTAAGAACTACTCTAGTTTGGGGATAATGCGTTGTCTCTGCTGACCTCCCTAAATCCTGCCCTAACCTGTCTTAATCCAAATGTAGCAGATTTAGTGATGCACCTGTTTCCCCATGGCATCCCACCTCACACCGAGTTCAAGATGCACGGGCAACACCAAGAAGGATTTCAGAAGCAGAATTGGTAGAACTTCCCAATTGTCAAATTTGTGGAGCAAAATAGATACATGAGTTGAGGGTGATTTTCAAGTTTGTGAATGGTTTAGCAACTGACTCAGGATTAAATATCAGAGTGGAAAATTTAAGTGTATATAAAATAGATTTGGTTTGGGATTAAGTTTGTGATGCCACAGTATCTTCCATATCTCAATATCTAGGAGATGGTTAGAAATATGTATCTGAAAATGAGATCTTTAAGATAAAGGTATATATTTTCACATCATTAAAATATAGGATGTAAAGTTATGAGAGCGATGAAATTTTTCAGCAACAATGAGCACAATATAGTTGTTGAAGACTGAAGAGATGGCTAGATACTAGAGCTGACATTTAAAGAGATTGGGTATGGGATCATAGAGTTAGATTTGAATTCTGTGTAACGTTGGGAAAATTAGTCATTGGTTCCTGTCTACTCTCATATCTCAAATAGAATAACATGGAGAATTGTAATAATACTAATGTAATTTAAAATCTATATAAAAACACTTGCCACAGTGTCTGAGTCATTGTAAGTGATCAAAAAAAAAAAAAAACAAAACCAACAACTATTTTTCTTCTCTTCACCTTGTAGGAGAATTGGGTCCAATTATTAACAGTTTATTAAATGTATATTCAATATACTAGCATAACAAGTGAGAAAAACTAAAATGAAAGTTAAAATAAGACATTAAAATTGGAAATTAAAATACCTAATGTTTCTTTGAGTTGATTGCAATTATAGACATGATGAAGACTTTCATTTCTACACTAACAATAGTACATAGGAGACCTTATTCTCATTACTTAAATGAACAGGTAGCAGACTTCTTGAGATTGCATAAAGTATAAACTAAGATCACTTGAGAATTTTTGATGTAATTAGGATGTAGAGTAGTGTAACAACTGTATTGTCCTACATCTGTAGGAACTGGATTATTTTTATTTTTTTTTAATCGAGTATTTTCCTTATATGCATTGATAGTAAATCTTGTATATTTGCCTGCCTCCCTTAAGATTCTAAATGTATGATGATCCAGATGGAATAAAAGCTTACTTCTTGCTTACCTGAAATCTAAGATAAGTGTTCAATTTGGTGGGAGGCTATCCTCCAGGATAAGATGCATGAAGGAGTCTCCTTCTGTCTTCTAGCAATATGGTCTTTTCCTTCCCACCCTCGGCATCGTGCCTTGTACTCAAAAACAGTTCATCAAAACATTTTCTTTTTTTAAAATTTTTAATGTTTATTTATTTTTGAGAGAGAGAGAAAGAGAGAGAGAGAGAGAGAAAGAAAGAATGAATGAACAGCAGAAGGGCAGAGAGAGAAGGAGACACAGAATTCAAAGCAGGCTCCAGGCTCTGAGTTGTCAGCACAGAGCCTGATGCAAGGCTCCAACTTAAGAACCGTGAGATCATGATCTGAGCTGAAGTGGGATGTTTAACCAACTGAACCACCCAGGCGCCCCATCAAAACATTTTCTTAAACAAAGGCAGTTCTCTTAAAAGGAATTCTGATTTTATGCTTACATTTTAGCATTCATTGCCACTATATCCATGTGGCTGCTTATACATATATTTCTGCACGTGTAGGATTTTGCAGGCATGTTTGAACTTTTATATTCTAAGCAGTGAGCTAAGAATTGAAAATATAAAGATACATAATATATAACAGCTATTCTTGGAGTCTAGCAGAGAAGGCAAACACTTAGGCCAGAAACTTTAGTAAATATCGTAAGCACTACAACAGAAGTGTCTTATGAGTGCTATAAGAATACGAAGAAGGAACTTCCATATTAGGGGTGGCATCCCTCAGATGCCAAGAGGAGGAAAAGATTTCCCAGCTTAAGGAATGACGTGTATGAAGCACTAAAATAGTTTAGTGAGAGTGGTTGAGCAAGTGGAGGAGAGGGCCTACAGTATCTTGGGGTGCATGGCTGAGATGAGACCTTAAAGACCATAATAAAAAAGAGAAGATATTGACACCTTGAAGAGAGTAAGAAGTATGTGCCTCTCAAAGCTGAGAAACAGGCGACCACTACCCTCATCTGGTGGTTCTTCTAGTATTGGGACAGACCAGGTATGTGTCTTGATTCTGTGGCTGTGCCCCGTCTGGCTTCCTTGCTAGTCTCTGCTTTGCAGTGGTGTGCCATGGCTGAGAGAGCATTGGAGCTCACCCAGATGGGGCAGGGTGTGGATACTACATGTACACTGAGCTCCTGGCATCTTCCCGTGCTTCAAGCAGTACCCCCAACCAGCTCCCGATCAGCTGGGTCCTACCAGTCCAACAAGAAGAGCCAGGTCATGTTCCTGAATTCCATGTTGATGTTCCTGGGTGACCTGACAAAGAACAGCCATCTTCAACGACTGCTGCAAGAGTCTTTGGGGGGCGGGTGCAAGATTCTACTCACCTGACTGCTGATAAACTGACCCCAGAGCTAGGAGGCCCTCTTGCATTTCGAGATTCCCTTGGGCCCCTGGGAACCACAGAGGAAGGCATCTGACTGATACACATGCTGGTCATCCTCAACTGGATATACCATGCTCTGAGGTCCCCCTCAGAAGACATGTTCTTACCCATGGACCATGGCACCTGCCAACAGCTGCCCCTTTGGAGTTACAGTTCTTGCTGGTCAGCCTGTTGGTCAAGGGCATGGGCGTGAGGGAGGAGAAATGCAAATTGTCACTGATGTCAGCTTTCTCAGGCACTGGAATGAACCTGGCCTTGCCAAGCACATGCTGGGACCCAACCCGCTGCATATGGACTAAATGAGATGGCCCCTTGGCCATTGTGTGCCCCCCCCAAAAAAAAGAAAAGCCCCAGATTTCTCTCTATACTCATTGGTCCTCCAGGGAGGAGGGGAGGAGCCACCATTGTTCCCTGGTCAGCCTGCAGCCCTCCATGGGGTTGTGGGGGGACACCCCTGAGATCTGTCTACTTCCTGCCTGGCCTTCACCTTGGCCTTCGCACCTCCCCTTCAAGGGTGAGAGATTGGAGAGAGACAGAGAGAGTACTTTCCAGAAGAGCCCCTTTTGGCTTTGTGTTCAGGAGAGACAGCTCTGGGAATGTAGGTGTGCAGCCCTTAAGAATACTGTAGTAAATGAGAGGCCTTAGACTTCCAAGCAACTTCAGTCCAATGAGACTTCCTGTGAGGAAAACCACACCCTGTCCAGGTGTTAAAGGAGCCCAGAAGAAAGAGGATGTCCTCACCTCCGGCCCTTTCCTGGGAGTTAGTAGCTAAAGCTGATAGTGGAGGAAAGTGATCCAGGGTCCGTGGCCATGCTAGGTATGGTGAGAGCCCTCAGGAGTAAAGTGTACCTTGTCTCCTGTTATATTTGAACCTACTCAGCAAGGTGAGTAGGGACAGGGAGGTACCTTACTGCCACATGGTCTCCCAAAGCACCGTAGGTCAAGCTAGCAACCCTCTGATCTATAACATAAGAGCATTGTGACAGTTTTACCCTTTTTGAGGGTTTTAAAAAATGCAATATTTTTATTTCATATTTTATTTAAAACATATAAGTGACATTTTGGTTTTAATGATGCTGATTTCAGTATATGTATTTTTTTAAAATCTTACGGCTTTTTGTTTTCTTTTTTGATAATGCTTTTCCCTTTTAAAGTGTACTTTTGCTGATTGTTCATCTGGAGAAGGGAAGCAGCAGCCACAGCTGAAGGGTCAGGATCCTTTGCAGCCTCATGGGTGGTTCAGGACAGTTCACTGTGTGTTGATTTCTGGGTTAAGGAATGTGTGGACTTAGGGGTCACAGCAGCTTTGTGAAAGTGTACAGAACCTTGGCCCTTCTGGTCCTCTTAGCCACAAGTTCTGGGCACCAGGGAACCCATTACTTAATGGGTTTAATGGATTTCAATAGGTTTAATGGTACTTAGCATATGCATTAAAAAAGTTGATATGTTTACCACCTGTAAAAATTAACTGCGTATCTGTAACTTTATAATTGTTATCTGTCATGCTCACAGTCACTTGGGTAGATGCATCTTATGTGTCCAATCCACAGACTCTGGATTTCTTACATTTTAGGACATGGCCCGCGTATGCTTTCTTTCATCCCACGGCTGTAGTGAATCACCTGTGTTCCCTAGTGATGCCAGGCTCCCGAGCTGTGAACTAGATTCTCTTGCCCCTCATTTACTCAAGGACCTCTCCTGTCATCCTTCCTGCCTTACCAGCATCACCCTCCGTGACCATTTCTATTAGCACAAAATCCCTCTCACGAGGCCATTTCCCATTTGACCAGCGAGTTTCCTGCTCTGCTTTACAGGAAAGCTCCTTTAAAGTGCTGTCCCTAGTATCTAACATTGTTCACCTCCCATTCTCTTTGGAAACCCATAAAATCATACTTTCGTACTCATAACTTCACCAAACTTGTTTTTATTAGAGCCGTATTGTGGAATCACACGGTCTGTTCTGATCGCTCTATTTGGCTCCTGACAGCATTTTAAACAGTACCTCACTGCCTCCTCCTTGGAGCATTTCTCGCCTTGGCTTCTGGGTCAGCAGTCACCTCGGTTTCCCTTTCACCTTGCTTCCCACCGTGCCTCAGTTTTCACTGCTGATACATCCGATTTCCCCGACATTCACTCCCTGAATGCCTGGCAGGCACTCCATCCTTAAGGCTTCTTTCCGTTGGGTAGCTGTGTGTGGGGGGTATACATGTTTATTTCCACTCTCCCCCTCAACACTCGATAACATTTTTTATTCTTTGGGCACTGGGCATTTTTATTTGGACGTTTCATTGGTGTCTCAAACTTAACACTTCCAAAACTGAGCATCTGATTTGTACCAACATTTCAGCAGTGATTATTTTAGTACAGTAAAGTGTTTATTTGTGTGAGTGTGTCCTTTTTCGGAATAGTTATTATTTTCTTGGCCACCTCACCCTTTACCTGCGGTTTTCTATGAGAGAATCCTGCCTTTCTATATTTTGTAGCCCTGCTTCTGTATAAGCTTCTTATTTGAAGACCATTCTTCTGCTTCTAAAGTGGACCAGATGATCTATAATCCTTTGATTCGCAGGCAGACAGAATTTTCACTCAAGTCAATAGGAGCTGTGCTTGAGTAAGGAGAAAGTGATCAGACTCTTACATCTAACCTTTGTTTTCTAAGTTGAGCATATGTTTCTTCCGGAGGTGGTGTTATGTCAATGAAAGACTCAGAGTCAATTATCTTCAAACAAGATCTTTTCTCCAATCAATAAAGAACATTTTCCTGTTTCGATTGGCAGACATGAGTTAAATGTTGGCACAGCATTCAAATACTTATCACTCTGTTAATGAGGGTATTATTTTTTTTTTGTAATCCCAAAGGAACTGGCATCACAAAATGCCAGATATAATGCAGTGTATTGTGAGTGACAAGGGCTTTTAGCTAGCAGTAATAGTAATGCACATTTATTGACATGAGAATGTATTACCTGTCATCTCCATAAGGAACAATATATTTTGGAAAAAATATGATATTCTAATTAATTCCTATTTGATCATTTTATTCATAATATTCTCTCACCTGGCACTTTTCTTGAATCTTCTGCATGACTTTTATGGTTTCATTCCATGGGAGGCTTGATTATTACATTAGGAAGACAATGAATTGCTGATAAGTTGACCTTGAATCCGGAGCCAGTAATGAAACAAGAAGCAAGATTTGTTTTGCTTTCCTTTTGTTCACTACTCGTTTTAGTTATTTATAAGGTAATAATATTTTCCCTTAATTGTTGAATTATTCTGACATGCTGGGCTCATTTTCTTTCACATGGTTAATCTTAGTAGAATGGCAAGATTAAGCAGCACACTGAGTCCATCATCCTGATAGTTGTAAGAGACATGAATTCTTGGTTGAATGAAAACGTCTGGCACTTATTTGAATCAACAAAATCAAAACAGGTCATAGTGAGAGAAGTTCTGCTGTTTTAAAGAATAACACAAGCTTTTCTGTCTTCTGACAGTTAATTGTTTTGACATCCATCAGTAAGTTATGAGTTAGTTAATAGTTGGAAATAATTAGAAGTTATTTTAAATCCCATCCTATTCAAATGCTAATATTAAAAGGAAAATATTTACTTTGAATCTTTACTTAATGGTTGACTTGCATACATAGTGATTATGATATATGTTGAGTGTTCTTAGAGATCTTGCATACTGATTGTACAGTTGGTGTAAGGTTGGTGTGTGTGTGTGTGTGTGTGTGTGTGTGTGTGTGTGTTTGAGAAAATTTCTGATAATAGAGGGGGTAATGGGCTTTAAGATAGTAACTCATTTTCTCCTTTAAAAGGTAAAAACATTACTTCACAGTAAGGTTGACCTGCATTTTGACCCCATCTCTGTCTCTTAATAACTGCCCATTTTACATGTAAATTTAGAGTCTGTAGCGTCATTTGTCTGTCACAGCTGTTGAAGGTACTAACTACACCTCTGTAAGATATAAGGATTAAATGTGATCGCAAATATAGAGAAACTATCCAGTAGAATGACTTACAAACAAATGGCTTACAAAAGATAATTTTCTTTCAAAATGGGAGAAAACTTCCCCCAAAATGAGTTAGATCTTTTGGTTAGTAAACACATAACAATATGCGTTTAGCTCAATTTCTTGGCATATCAGGAGACATTGTTTCTAATATTTCATATGTTATTACATTTATGCTTTAGTATCACTTCTTTGTACCCCTTTATTTGCCTTGAACTTTCTCATTTCAGAGCCTCCGAACACAGTAAGTCTTCCTTCTCTTAAATTTATGTTTTATTCTTATTTTTAGGACTGGTCTGAATGTGTGCCATGTGTCAATAGAAATGTTATATAACACTTAAAACTCAAAAAAAAAATCTACTCAACAGAGTTCCGGTCGTATTGCAGATTCACAATAAAATTCTTCAGTGACCATACCTACCCTCATATAGCTTCATTTTCAAATATTAAATATAAACAGTTGTGTCATATTGTATGTGTTAATTCTACATAGTACATATTATTAGAGGGAAGATTTTGTAAGACATAATTTTGTCTGTAGTAAATCTACTGGAATTGAAATATTTGAAAGTCCAAATGTTTGTAGTAGATGTGAATCCTGCATATTATGGGTTGTGTTTTCCACATATATCAAGCATAAATGGACCTCCAGCTTAGTCCACTAGAATACACAATTTTGTAAAGGATGTAATTTAAAAATGAAAAAAAAAACTCTAGAAATTACCAAATGAAAGTGTAATTATTTTAAAAATAGCACTAAAACCAAATGTATATTCAGTGGTATTTGGTATATTCATATACCAAATGTATATGCAGCGTAATTATTTTAAAAATAGCACTAAAACCAAATGTATATTCATAAGAGAATAGAACATTAGTTTATATTATAGTGACACATGGAGTAAACTAATAATATAAAATGTGAAAATCAATAAACTACATCAACACTATAGGCAATGCTAGAAAAAGTATTCGGTGAGAGTGGCAAAAACTTTATGCCAACTACGTATAGTAATGCAGCAGTTTTGAAGAACAGAAATGTAGAAAAAGGAGATACACATATACCTGTTAAAACTGGAGACACATGCATATCTGCTAAGACTATAAAGAAGATAAAATTAGAAACATATTTTATAGTCATCACTTTGCTTGAGAGAGAGAGAGAGCAATAGAGGAAGGGAGAGAGATTGAGAGACTCTCAAACAGGCTCCACACTCAGTGTGGAGCCCATGCGGGGCTCGATCCTAAGACCCTGGGATCATAACCCCCAGCTGAATCCAAGAGTAGGGTGGTCAACTGACTGAGCCACCCAGTCACCTCTACAGTCATCACTTGTATGGGTGGAGTGGAAGCAAGTGGATGAAATAGAAGAATATTAAATAGGTAGATGCAGCAGCAAAATCAGTACGGCAGCAAACATTTAATAGCACTGTGTGACAGACTCTATTTCAAGTGTCTCACATATAGTAACTCATTTAATGTTCATAACCATCTCATACAACAGATGCTGCTGTCACTCCCATCATACAGACAGATTAAGCAAATGAAAGAGTCTGCCCAATGTTACACAACTAGTCCTACAGAACCTAGATTTAACCCAAAACATCTTCTATGTTCTTCATTACTGAGACAAAGCCTGAAGTCCATGTGATGTTCAAGTTACTTTTATTACTATACTAGTTTTAAAAATGGGTTAAAGTCAAAACCAAGAATGTAATATGTGCCTGGGAGCTACCAAAATCCATAAGAATCATAGCAATGAACTTTTTCCAAAGTGTTATCTTCTGAGAAAAGAATGTACAACATAAAATTCTATTGGGATCTCTTTGTTTACTTACTAAGAGCAAAAGACAGTGTGCAGTATACATATCCTAATGATAATAAAATAATATACATATTATATTTATATACAGATATTTATTAGGTTCTAATGAACTAATGTTCATCTTGACCAGATTGTGTGTTTTCTTCTTGAGTAGTTGTATCAGTCTTTCATACAATCCCAGTGGTGTCTGACTCTAAATTGGTATCTTTTTATAGTATTTTAATAATCCAGAAGTAGTTTCATTTTATAGAGTTGGCAGATATGAAAAAGCCTTCTCTCTATCCAAAACCATAAGATTCAAATGATAAGGTATGTAGCCAAATTCCAAAAAAAAAAAAAAAAAAAGGAAGATATATTTTTACTGTGATTTATCAGAATATCACAAGGATATATTGGGGGAATGACCAGAAGGGATTTTTCTGGGCTAGAAATCAAATATCAAATGTTTGGTCAAATATATTTTTTTTACTTCTTTGATGCTTCAATTGTATGTTTTTATTTTTTAAAGTTACTTTTATGAAAGAGATAACTCCCCATAATTTACAGGAAGTGCCTAATTTTCTATCCAGTGCTATTGATGTCACTCAGACTAGAAATATTCAAAAAGAAAAATTGTCAATTAGGAACAGAGGGATACATAGTGTCTTTCTTGTTGTTTTATTTTCCATGTGCTTTTGTTCTCTCTACTACCAACTTTTCCCATTATTAAATCTCATAAGTATTCTTTCCTCTACTCAAGATTGATTGAATGGTAAAAAGGATGACTATCAAGTGTTTAGTACAGGCCACTGGATAATGGATCGTGTCATTTTCTGTGTCAGGGACTATGTTTAAACTGGTTTAGGAATGACTTGTTCAGAAACGTCGACTTCTCGGTAGCTACAGGATAACCAATTTATAATATCCAATAGGCTACTGAATATATGGGTCTGCATCTTACGAGAGATCTAAACAATAAAGATTCTGATTTTTGGCATTCAAGTTTAAGAACAAATGAGAGCAGATATAGCATAATTGGCTGCAGACAGATCCAGCATAAAGGAGGAAATAGATTGATATTATTAGTGAGAATATTGACTTAGTAAAAAAAAAAAAAAGTCAATGACTGCCAGCTGTGTACACTTTGGTGAATCACTTAAGCTCTCTAAACATCAATTACCTTCCTGTGGGGGATGCAGAGGTGAGGAGGGGAAATGGAAGGATGATACCATCTCTGATTATACATAGGGCCATGTATATATATGTATAGTTCTGAGGGTCAATTAAGATAATGTAGGTGAAATTTCTTTGTGAATTGCTAACTCATGGGTAAATTATAACTGAAATGCTATATAAACAGGAGAGATTATAAGCTTTGTCTACTTTGCAAAAAAAAAAAAACTCAGGAATTTATGAATTCACTGAGCAATACATATTTATCTTTATATTCACAGGGATATGACAAAGTTATCTTTTCTTCCTGAAGTTCATTTCATTCACAGAACATTAAAGTCAAAATGGATTTCAGGATTACATCATCTAAGCCCTTAATTGTAGACACACACAGAAAACACAAATTTAGTTTAGGTTATTGATACAATTAGGATTCAGGTCTCCTGGGGTGCCTGGGTGGCTCAGTCAGTTGAGCATCCGACTCTTGGTTTTCGGCTCAGGTCATGATCATGTGGCCTCGTGGGTTCAAAGCCCTGCATCAGGCTCTGCACAGGCAGCATGGAGCCTACTTGGGATTCTCTGTCTCTCTCGCTCTTTCTCTCTCTCTCTCTCTCTCTGTGCCTCTCCCACTGGTGCTGTCTCTGTTTCTCTCAAAATAAATAAATAAACTTAAAAAAAAAGGAATTCAGTTCTCCTAATCTGAAGTTTAGTGCTCAAATTTATGCAGTGTGAAAATGGTCAATTGTTTGGGAGTAGAGCCAGCTCTTCCCAAACTTCTTCTTTACTAATCACTTCATGCAGTTAACTTATCAAATATTTTCCATTTTAAAGAAAAATCTTTACAGTGTACTCTTATTTTGTAAAGTTACTCTTATGAAAGAAATAATTTCCTATTTACAGGAAATGCCTACTATAGCTGAAAGACTACACATGAAAACATTTGCATATTATCAAAATCTGTATTAGTTATTGCAAGATGGTTCTTGGATGAATTATTCATTCATTTATCCTTTTATTTGTTTATTCATTTAACAAGTATATATAGACTACCTATTATTTGTGGGGAACTATTTTAGGTGTTTGGGAACAAACGCTCTTGACATAAGAGATTGGCAAAACACAAGTTAAAAAAATAGATGAGGAAACTTGAGATAGTAATAAATGCTCTGAAGGCAATCTATTGAGCTAGGTCATGAATGATGAGTCAGCCGTGGAATGGTTTAGTGGGAGTGGGGGTGGGATGAGTCCAGGCATAAGGATCAGAGGTACAAAGACCAGGGTACAGTATGTGCAGTGGAGTGTTGAGACAAGTGCACCTATTATTAAAAAAAAAAACACCAAAAAAACCAAAAAAAAAAGCGAGCTCTTTACATACAATCTTCTCATGCCCAGCTTGGTTAGTTAGAAAGGTGTGGCTTACTTTGCCCATAAATTGCATGTTTTATTAGACTTAAATTTAGCTAATTTAAGCTGAGTTTCTTAAGATAGGTGTTTTTTTTTATTCTTTTATACATTTTGCTTAAATTATGTTGATATAGAATATAACATGTAATAGGAGGGAGAAAACGTTTAAATATGGGATAAGGTTGTTTAACCCTAGAGAGTGATTTTGATTTGTGGAAATGTAAGTTTTTAGAGCAAAGAATGCATAGTGGGGACTCTTGTTGTTGTTTCTTGTTGTTGTTGTTGCTGCTTTGGTTTTTGTTGTTTAACTCCATATTAATGGAAAAACTAATTCAACAATTATCCAACTTTGGTGTGGGTCAGAATCACTCAGGCAAATTGGTAAAAATAGAGGCCTAGGTTTTATCTCACTTCACTAGGCTTGGGCCTGTGGATTCTTTTTATTCATTTCAAGATGATTTTAATTGCACCGAAGTTTGGCAACCACTGATGACTGTACTGTCAGATGAAGCATGGTAACAATTATCGTAGAAGATACAAATTGCAGGTTGTCTGATCACCAGTTTGGGAAGTAGAAGACACATTAATTAAAGAGGGTTTTGAAGATACATATAGCTGTTGAAATAGAAACCTGTTCATAAATTCCACATACTGTTAATACCAAATCCTAGGTGTAAAGTAGGTAAAATCGTGTTACAACATCAAATAAGAAAAAGTCATGGAAGCCATGACTCACATTATCCTGAGTAGGAAATAAGTATACTTACATCACTCCCATTTAACCCCTATTTATCTAGGTTTTTTTTTTTTTTTTTTTTCCATTGGATGGATGGCTAATGGAAAAATGACTGTGAAAGGTAAATTGATCTCAGGCTCATCATAACCTGGCATATCAACTTTTGCAATAGAACATTTATTGCGATTCCAGACATTTTTCCTTGAGATCATCTGCCAAAATATCTGTCTACCTGTGTTTGACTTAGATATGACCTACAGATAGATGCCCAAGCTCTGTCAGATGTGCTTTTAGTGGTTTCTGAGATCATATGTGAAGTTCTGTATTCAATTCTATATCCTACATTAATCAAGCTATAAAGATGAATTTCCTACATCAGAAAGAACCAACATCATATATAAAATACAGGTTTATGAAAAAAGCATACTTGTGTTGAACCAGATTTATAAAGTAGATTATTGTGTTTTGTGACAGTTTTTAATGTCACTTTTTTGCATGGAATTTTCATTCAAAATATAATGGCCTTTTTCATTTAATTTTTTTTCTCTTAAAATTGGGGGGAGAGGCAGAGCTATGTGTGCAAAATATGGTGGAGGGGATTATTTCATCTTTGGAAAATTACCGTGTTCTGCATAGCAGAAAACCATGCCAAAGTGTTACAGCGAGATGCTGGTTCAGAGTAGCTGTGGATCATTAACCTAGGGAAGGCTGATGGAAAAGTACATTTTACACTAAATTTTAGAAGCATTCAGAGAGAATAGAGAACATCCAGTCCTTTTTGTCTCCCTCACCAATGTGTCCCTGAAATAAACTTCAAATATCAAAATGCAATAGACAAAACATTTTGTCCCTATAAAAATTAGGTCCATTTAAATACACAGTTGCCCCCCCTCCCTCTGCCATGTGCATCAGTAAATTAAAATGCTCATTTCAGCTACTCCCCACACAGGTTCAGCTGCTAACAGAGACTTGAATTAATAAATATTTACTGAGCTCATACCCTGCTAGCAGACTCTTCTCAGCATTATGCCCAATGCTGAAAACTTAAAAAGCAAGTCATTTATGGTTTGTACTTCAGGGAGCCAAGAGTCCCAGTGTGGCTAGGACTGAGCTCTTGGAAGCCAGGGGCTGGTGAGAGTTGAAGCGGAAATGCAGGATGGGCAGTGTGTGGTGGGCTTTGAATGCCATATTCAAGAATACGGGCTGTACTTATCAAGTATCAGGTTTGTATGTTAGATATAAGAGGCATCCACTATTTAGCTTGTCAAGCATTTTCCTTTTTGGGTATCAAGCCGTCTCTGTTCATAGTTCTTGTACATTGAATAGATATAACATACTCCTCACTATAGGATGGGCATGAGTCTCAGACTTGGTCAATTCACACACACCTTCCTCTGGTCTTTCTAATGAGGCGAAGAACAAATCAAATATTTCTAGGTAACGAATTACTTGGAACTATCAGATAATAGTCATAACTTATCAGATAACTATCATTTTGCATTGATTGCATTACTAAATTGATAAAATACACCTGAGAGCGCCATGATGGGAACAAACAGAAAGAGGGAAGCAAAACTGAAGTGTGGTGAGAAACAGATAACAGATGATGTTGTCTCCATGCCTGGATCCAGTCATGCCTGAAGCTGACATTTCTGAAGTCACTTGACCCACCCAGCTCTTTCTTGTTTGTGTGTTTAAAGTAATTGGAATTAGGGGCCCCGGGTGGCTTAGTTGGTTAAGTGTCCGACTCTTGATTTCAGCTCAGGTCATGATCTTATGGTTCGTGGATTTGAGCCTGGCATGCTCAGCATGGAGCCTACTTGGGATTCTCTCTCCCTGCCCCTCCCCTGCTCGTGCTCTCTCTCTCTCAAAAATAAACTACACACACACAGACACACACACACACACACACACACACACACACACTGGCATTAAATTTTTGCTATTTTCAACCGAAAAATTGCAGCTAATTAAAATCCTATGAAAAACAATTAAGGTATAATTTTTTTAACCAGATATGGGGGGGGGGACTTGAATTAGGAGAACAAGTAAAAGCACGCAGAGAGTTTTGACATAAAATTAGAAGGATATAATGATTACATTTGAAGATAAGGAAGAAATGTAATTATTACTTCAAAGACACTAACGAGAAGAGGGAAAACAAAAGATGGCATGGCTTCTGGGTAGTTAAGGGTGATGATTTCATCAGGAGCATTGGGTTATACTTACCCATTTGAAGTTAATGTGGGATTTTAGAAAGTATTATACATATAGTTCTGATACTAAGGGAAAATATTAACCCCAAATATACACATTTAGGATTTGTTAACAGAGTTGACAAACGAGTGTTTAAATGTAATTCGAATATACTTGTGTCCCAGTTGCCAAGGGAAGAGGGAGCCCTACAGAAAAGTTTGAGATAAAGTAAAGTCAGCAATAGAGTTTAAGCTAAGTGAGTGAGGGTCAGTAAAAATTGTCAGATCTTGCTTGTTAAATGCCATCAATATTATTTTCAATAATAACAGTAAAATGGGGAGAACAATAATCAAACTGCAGTAGATTTTGGAAAGAATAGGGGCTAAAAATGAAGGCAACAAAGTCAAATCATCTTTTTAAATAAACCTGGCAGTGGAAGGAAAGCATTATATAGGGTGATACTTAAAGGAAGGCATGTCAGAAAATGATTTAGGAAATATTAAAAACACTTAAAATTGTTGTTGTGAATTCGTGAAAGTGGGACAAGGAGGATGTGAAAGAAGAGGAAAGATGACAGAAGATTAAAGACACAGCAAAGAAGGAAATTAAATTTTCCACGATTTTGGAGAAGGCAGAATGTTACAACCTCAGGAGAAGATAGGGGGTAGTTTCACCTGAGCCTGGAGGGAAGACAAAGTGAAGACGAAAATTAGTTCTGTGATAGAAGATAGGGAAGAAGAAGAAAAAAAGTACTGTTTACTTTGGTGAGCAGGAGGCTAGGTGATAAATTGAGAATAAGGCTGGTGGGATCAGGGGCTTGAGGTTTCAAAACAGCCATAGTGGAAAATAGAAAAAGGCCTAGATGAATTGGCCACAGGTAATTAAAAACAAACAAACAAACCCCAGAACTAATCCATGAATGTAACTGTATTTCCACAGACAGCTAGGAACCTTGTGTTTGTAATGGAAACTTTCTGAGAATATTTCTCTTAATCATCCTCAGCTGCCAGTGCAAGATCTGAGAGATGAAATGGTCAGGGCTACCTAAGGCTTATTTTGGCCACACGATTGTGGTAGGAAATCAGAGTGGCAAATAATTAAGGCTGATAGTGAAAGGCGTGTTTGAGTGGTCAACATTATGCACAAGATTCAAGCTGGATAGCTTGTGAAGTGAAATAAGAGGGCACAGGACACTGGGAGACCAGGTTCATCAAAGGACAGGGTTAGCTAGGAGGGAAATCTAGGTAAGTGTGTAACACCACTGCCCAGTTCTTAAAAGTTGTATATCCTGGATGATGACAATATCTGAGTGTATCTACAGATGAATAGTACTATATAATATTTATAATCCTATGCATATTATAGAAAAGTTAAATTGAATAGAATTGAAATTCATTGGTCATGATGGGGAGTAATATTCTGGAAACTAGGGTAGCGAATGAGTTAAAACTGTGTGCATTAAAAAAATATGTATATTATGAGGTATTTTGGAAGTTAGAAAATAAAAGTTTAAGAAAATGATAGGATATTGGGGCACCTGGGTGGCTCCGTCAGTGGAGTGTCCAACTTAGGCTCAGGTCATGATCTTGCAGTTCATGAGTTCGAGCCCCACGTCAGGCTCTGTGCTGACAGCTCAGAGCCTGGAGCCTGCTTCAGATTCTGTGCCTCCCTCTCTCTCTCTCCCTCTCTCAAATATAAATAAACATTAAAAAAATAAGAAAATGATGGTATATGAAGAACAGAAACTTTTCACAGATTGGCCGCATTTAAGAGAACGTGTATCAAAAAGAATTTTTACCACATATTCACAGTAATAAATAGATTTATTAGCTAGTAATATATCATCAAGTATAAAATGAGGAGTTTGTCATTTTTTAATATTATCTAGGACCTAACTTCTGTGATATTAATTACCATAGGTCTTTGTTTCATTGAGAAATCTAAACATGTTGTTTTTAAACCTAACTTTACTTTAGCTTAATACTACTTTTTTTCAGTTGACTACGCTTAAATATTATATTTTACAGAATGTAGGATTATGGCAACCAAAAAAGAAGCCATAATATTCCACCTTTCAAGAAAGGCAGTCGGTCTTATATTGCTTTGTGCTATACAATTTGATAAATGACCTACATGCAAAGCATTTGTGAGAGATTGCACGTAGGTAAGGGGGAGTTTAGAGATTATAAACAAAACTGCATTAACACGAGGCTGGAGTCACTTAGAAAAGGAAAGCAATAGATCAAGTTTAAATGGGCAACATTAATGGGAGTTATGGGCACACATCTCAAAATGAATATACCCCAAAGAATTTATAGAACACCTCTCATAATTGGAAAAAGACAGATTTTACAATTATCCTCGGGACAGGCCGCCGATGGAATAAAATACATAGCTTTAGTGTCAAGGGAAATGTATGAGACAAAAGGGAGACTTAGTTGAAATTGAGGGGAAGAAAAGCGAAGGAAACACGGAAACACGATACAATAGAACAGAACTGCAAATAGGCCCTTACTGGAGTGGACTGTATTGAAAATATGTAGATGCTGGACCACAAATATAATGTTTAATTGCTATTAATAAAAAGTAAATATTTTTCCCTAGGAAAAAAAAAAACCACAGTAAGTGAATAAGCATTCTTCTCACACAAGTAAATATATTAGATCTTTGGGATTCTTACTGTTTTAAATACATAATACAGATGAATCTTTACTTTTGCTTGTCTTGGATTTGTTAAAAATGACTAAAGAATATTTGATGAGGAAAACATTCTCTGTAAAGCAGTGTTCAGCAATTTCAACTTTGTGATCAGTTTTATATTAAATATTTGCATATTTTGTGGAAGAAAATTATAATCCTTAAAAGATCTAAATTTGAGATGTTTTTTAAATCACAGGATATATCAAATGGTAATTTCATGCAGCATTGTGTAATTCATGCTTATTTTGAGGTATTAATGGATGAGGGTTTTATTATTTTTTTTCATTTTCTTCCCTTTTTTCCTGCTTTTATTTTATGTGGATCATGATCTTCAGATGTGGTCATTTAAAACAGGAAAAGGCTACACATTTACGGAGATGGCCTGTTCTGCTGCCTTAAAGCTGATATAACTGCATTCACTGCCAGTGTTAAATCAAATATCATTTAAATGCCTTAAGGAAGAAGGGTCTCATCTTCTTAAACATTTTATCTCTAAGTAGTAGTCTTAGATTTATAGAAAGTTGAAAAGGTGGTCCAGAGAGTTCCTATATACACCAACCTCAAGTTCCCTCTGTGTTAAATCCGTATATGAGTATGGTGCATTTGTCCTAATTAATAAATAACATAGTGAACTCAAGAAGCCTGTTAGAATCTCAGCTAATAGCTGAAGGCTAATAGTGAGTTAAAACTCAAAGAGAGATGTGGGATGAATCTACAAATTTGGCAGTCATTATCAAAATGATGATAGGTAATCTGCGATAAAGTAAAATAATCTAGGTGAGTTTTATAGGAAAGAAAAATGTTGAGTGTATGTGGGGAGGAGAAGGGAATTGAGAACCAAATTTTGAGTACTTCAACACTGAGATGCCAGGAAGGGGAAGAAGGAAAATTAGTGGTAGTGGAGCAGGAGACCACTAAGTAGCGGAATGTCCTGGAAGCCAAGTGTTCCCTGAAGAAGTTTGTGAGCAATGCATTGGAAGAGAGGGAAGAGAGCTGCTGATCAACCTTCAGATTAATCAGAATAGTGGTCCTTGATGACCTGTGCCTGAGTAGTTTCGGAAAATGATATCAATATAATTACTAAGAAAAAAGGAAAGTGAAGAAGTGACAGCAAGAAAAGGAAACAGAGTAACTACTGATTTAACCTGAGGATTAATGTACCTAAAAGCCTGATGGGTTACAACACCGAGCATTTATTTTTGTGTCTACATATTGGTTGTGTTTTGCTGAGGTATGCTGGGTTTATTTGATACTTAAATCAGTCCTATTCTTTTTTTTTTAATGTTTATTTATTTTTGAAGGAGAGAGAGACACAGCAAAAGCAGGGGAAGGGCAGAAAGAGAAGGAGACACAGAATCTGAGGCAGGGTCCAGCCTCTGAGCTAACTACATTAGCCCCTCTATCAGTCCTATTTTTGACATGATAAGACTCCAAGCTTCCAGATGGGTTTAGTTTTGTTTTGTACATCTTCATTCTAGGGCACAGGCTGAAGGTCCAGCATTTAAATATCACATGTGCTTCTTAGGTGACCTCATAGGAATTCAAGAGAGCAAGCAGAATGACAGAAGAGATTTTTAAAGCTTCTGCTTATGTCACGTCCATTAGCATTCCATTAGGCAGAGCAATGTGTCCAAGCCTAATATGAACAGGGCTGGCAAATGTTCATAGCCAAATCTGTAGAAGGTACTAAAGATTCATATAAAAAATATAATGAGGGGCACCTGGGTGGCTCGGTCGGTTAAGTGTCCAACTTTGGCTCAGGTCATGATCTCACTGCCCGTGAGTTCGAGCCCCACATCGGGCTCTGTGCTGACCGCTCAGAACCTGGAGCCTGTTTCAGATTCTGTGTCTCCCCCTCTCTCTGCCCCTCCCCTGTTCATGCTCTGTCTCTCTCTGTCTCAAAAATAAATAAATGTTGAAAAAAAAATTAAAAAAAAATAATGAAATCTACCACAGGACTATTATATCAAGTAAACTCCCCCCCACCCCCACCCTCACACTTTGGAGTGTAATGGCATGATCGTGTCCTAATGAGATTGATTCTATAGGGAAGGGGAAATATTACAATGTAGGAGCTGGGTTTATTAAAGGAAGTAAGAAGGGACATAATCCAGTGCAAATACAAAAAGGCTGAGTTTGAGTGGGACAAATAACACACTGTGGTAAGAGAGAAGACAGTATGAGTAAGACCTGGGCAGGCTAGGAGATTGGTGGTCAGCTGACAAGGTAGTTCTTTTACAATTAAATCTCTTATCCTCTTTCTTGCCTATATTATTGTCTTGTTCTTATTCCTTCTGCCCTTCCATAATGATGTATTTGTAGCCTTTCTATTACCAGGTTATTTTCTTGTTACAACTTATTAATAATTTCAATCATTCACCTATGCAAATTAAACCCAAATCAGTACCTCAAGCCTTGATCTCCCTCATGTATGCTCAACCCTTGCTGGTCATATTGTCATATTGCTAGACAGTCTCAGTGGCAAATTTGGCTGACCCCTCAAAGAGCATATGAAAATGGATTAGGAAATACAGGTATTCTATCTTCTCTCCGTATTTTTCTTAATATTACTCTCAACTCACCAGTCTGTATGGGATGAATGAAATCCTAGTTTATATTATCATGACCATTACATAAAATGACATTTAGAAAGTGATCTGGATTTATTGACTTTAACACATTCATGATTTTAACATATTCATGTGAAATATTACAATTTTCTATCTTCTGCATTTCTATACATTAGTTTGTAAACAATATAATTATGCATATGTATAACTTAACCTAATTAAATGAAAGGTCCTCTGAATGAAATAGTACACATTATTAGTGTATTGTTATATTTTAATACATATTTTATATTTTGTAGTCAATAAAATATTATAGAATATTACATATCATATATATACTATGTTATATATTATAGTGAAATATATTATGTATTATATTATATACAATAGTGAAATATATATATATATATATATATATATATATATATATATATAGTGTGCATATCAAAGACAGTAGATCTCTTTAAAATGTTTTGATAGTACCTATTCAATGTTGATTAAGAGAAAAATAGGGGCGCCTGGGTGGCTCAGTCGGTTAAGCGGCCAACTTCAGCTCAGGTCATGATCTCTCAGTTCGTGAGTTCGAGCCCCGCGTCAGGCTCTGTGCTGATAGCTTGGAGCCTGGAGCCTGTTTCGGATTCTCTGTCTCCCTCTCTCTCTGTTCCTCCCCCACTCGCACTCTGTCTCTCTCTCAAAAATTAACAAAGATTAAAAAAAAATTTTTTAAATAATAAAAAACAGAGAAAAATAATGTGTTCTTCTAGATCCACATTTATCAGTCTCAGCAGAAAACAAATGGTAAAGAAAAATGAGTAACTAAAGAAGTTTAATAAAATGAGTGGTTACAAAGGTATGAGGAGAGCTGAGGTCACATGTACTGCTTTTGTGTGCAGGTCCAGCAACAAGGAAGCTGGTATCAGCTCTTGGCCTCAAGAGGCAAAGGATACAACCATCCCCAGATCTTGGAGATTATAGCTATAGTACAGGCTGTTTGTTGGACAAGAGTATTAACTAGCCTTCCTAAAAGTGTCACATCCAGCCTCTGATGAAATAGAACAGAAGATCCAGGACCATGAATATTGCAGCCTGCTTCTCATTTTGCCCTCTTAGCGCCTTCCAAAGCGTCTAACTAGACAAACACAGTGGAAGTCAGTGAACATAGAGCCCCATTGAAATAGTCAAAATGGGTCTCAAATCATCATGGAAGAGTGTGGAAAATTGATATAAGAGATATCCAGCAGAGCAGGGGCCAAACTCTTTATTTGCTTATTGTTTAAGGTAATTATAGGTTACGTTAGGTAATAGGTATAGGTATACGTTAGGTATAGGTAATTGTTCATTTGGTTATGAACAATTTGTTTCTAAATTCCCATACCTCTGTTGAAGAATAATTACTTTATGTTTTAAAATAAAGAATTTTAAAGTAATTTTGATGTTATAAATCTGTAGAGACCAAAAAGCTACAAAAAATAACAAAGCAGATTTGAGAAATAACAACAAAAAACAGTTGAAAAAATTTGTAATGAAAATATCACTGGGCAGATTTAAAGGTAAATTATCCCCAGTTGAGGAGACAGTTGGTAAATTAAAAGACAGGTCAGAAGAAAGTTTTGAAATGCAACATAGAGAGACAGTGGCATTGAATATTCACGAAAAAGGGTAGAGACTTAGAGAATAGAATGTTGAGATGTAACATGTATTACTTAGGGGGCCAGAAGAACAGAGGGAGAACAAGGCACAGGGAGGATTTAAGGAGATTATTGCTAATAATTACCCAGAATTGTTTAGAGACACTGATCCATAGATTTAAGAAGCCTGACAAATCCTGTACAGAATACATAGAAGATTTCCAAGCCCAGTCAAATCATAATAATACTGCAGAAAATCAAAGACAAAAAGAAAATCTTAAAAGTACCAAGAAAATGAAGGAAGAGTACCTTCCGGAACATGGCAGTTAGAAAGATTTCTTATATCACAACGTGAACACTGGATGATATGAGGTAGTGGGATTAAGTAGGCAGGATGTAGAAAGAAAATATCCTCCAGTGTAGAATTCTGTACATGGAAAAGTCTTTCAAAAAATGACTAAATGATACTTATTTTATTTTACTTATTTTTTTAATTTTTTTAACGTTTTTTATTATTTATTTTTGAGACAGAGAGAGAGCATGAGCACGGGAGGGGCAGAGAGAGAGGGAGACACAGAATCAGAAACAGGCTCCAGGCTCTGAGCGATCAGCACAGAGCCCGACGCGGGGCTCGAACTCACGGACCGCAAGATCATGACCTGAGCCGAAGTCGGACGCTCAACCGACTGAGCCACCCAGGCGCCCCTATTTTACTTATTTTTAATGCTTTTTATTTTTGAAAGAGAGAGAGAGAGAGAGAGAGAGAGAATGAATGAGCAGGGGAGGGGCAGAGAGACAGGGAGATACAAAATTCGAAGCAGGCTGAGCTATCAGCAGAGCCCGGCATGGAGCTGGAACTCACAAATTGCGAGACCCTGACCTGGGCCAAAGTTGGAAGCTTAACTGACTGAGCCACCCAGGTGCCCCTAAATCATGCTACTTTTATAAGAACAACAACAAAACAAAAATAAACAATAAAACAAGAGAAGCTTGCTCTATTAGAAGATCCTAACTAAAGAAAAAAATTGACCCTCAATGGAGGGGTCCATGAAGCCTGAAGAAAGAAACCATACATGCTTGTAACTGAAGTGAAAGATAGCTAGATTAAATAGTAGTATTCTCTTACAAGTATTTTTTAAAAGGCAGAATTAAAAAAATGACAATATCTCACAAATCAAAGGAGTTAAATGATGTTTAAAATCTATGCTGCTGCAGTATCTGTTAGGAGGGTAAAATGATGATCAGTAAGCTATTATAAGTCGACTATGCATATTTTCTTTTTTAGGCTACCTATTAAATGAAAATTAACAGAATTTATCACTAATAGAGAAGAGAAAGAATGGAATGACAAAAGTAATCAGGACATAAGAGGAAAAGAAAGAAAGGCTGTAGAGAAACACCATGACCAAAATGAATCAGATGCACAAAGTGAGATGATCTGTTTCTAGTTATATACCCTCAGAACTCCTTGCACATGTGTACAGGACACAAATGAGAATATTTATGATGGCACCCTTCACAATTAGCAAAAATTCAAAACAACTGAAATGCCAATCCACATTAGTATGTATAGGTAAATTATAGTTTATTTTTAAAGTGGCAAACTGTATAGCAATAAAAATAAGTGAATTATAGCTTAAAAAATAAAAGAATAATCTTTAACAAATAATAGCATAGAGTGAAAGAAATAAATCTCTAAAGGAAACACAGTATGATTCCATTTATATAAAATTCAAAATTAAGAAAAATGCAACAGTGTTATTTAAGGATACATTAGTGTAGAACCAGAAAAAAAAAATATTAGCATATGTTTTACTCTAGGAGAAATGAGTCCATTCTGATTGGGATGTGCCACACTTGTATTTCCTACTGGAAGCTGATAATATTCTATTTCATGAATAAGACATGTCTACACAACCTAAGAGTGTTGATTAATTTTTGTAAAATTTCACAATAACAGCTCAGTACATTTTCCTTCTTGATCTCACTTTAAAAAAAAAAGAAAGCTATGAAACTTTTTGGAAACTACTGAGGAGTCCTTTTTTTTTTTTTTTTTTTTTTGATGTTTACTTATTTTTAAGAGAGATGCACACAGAGTGACAGCGGGAGAGGGACAGAGAGAGAGGGAGATGTAGAATCCGAAGCAGGCCCCAGGCTTGGAGCTGTCATCAGGGAGCCCAATGCGGGGCTCAAACTCACAAACCACGAGATCATGACCTGAGCCGAAGTCGGACGCTTAACCGACTGAGCCACCCAGGTGCCCAAGAAGAGTCCTTTGTCTTAATAATTCTATTTTCCAAGTTAAATATCCTCAGGTTCTGTGACATTTTTTTCTTCCTGTAACCTCTTTCCAGATCTCAACACTGTTTTCATGCCACTCTTAGTTCTGCTTGACTTTTATTTATTTCTGAAAAGCCATAGCACCCCAAGACAAATTACCACCTCAATATAATGTATAATGTAAACAGAGCAATGGAACTGAATTGATTTAGATAGTATGCTTCCACTAAAGGAATCTGCTTATTCCATCACTTTATTTTAGCCAATTCAGAATAGTTTTGACTCACCTAGGCAATTATGCTGAGCTAAACTCATCAATTTCTCTTAAGTCAATTCTCCTTTCTGTATTTATGTAGGCAAATTGAAAAATATCAATAATAGTTTTAAAATTTGTTTTCTTGGTTACTGCCATTCATGCCTATTGAGATGATTTGGAATCTCATTTTGACCAATTTTTGACCTGCTATCTTCCCCAGTTTGAAGTTATCTTCGTATTTTATATGTATAGTTTCTATGCCTTCACTAAATGGATTGATCAAAATGTTGACTACAGCTGGGTATAGAACAGGGTTCATAAAGAGAGCTTCAGAGAATCCGTTCTCAGTTGAGGACACTGGTTAGGACCTCTTTCCAGTTCAGCAAGCTTCCCTGAATCACCTGTAGAGGACGCTGTTGGTGCTGGGCTCAGATGCCTGGGAACTCCTGGTACTATTTCTGTGTGCCTCTCTGCTTGTTTCAATGTGTCTGTTTCCCTCTAACAGCCAAGCTGTTACTCTTCTAGGGGAGATGGCCCACTAGAAATCCGAGCTTCATTACTAGGGGCCAATGTCACTCCTAGGGGACTATATCGCTCCATATCATGCTGGCCCATAGCCAATAACTAAATTCAAGAGTCCATGGGGTTCCTGGCTGGGTCAGTCAGAAGAGCATGTACCTCTTGATCTCAGGGTCGTGAGTTTGAGCCCCACGTTGGGTGTAGAGATTCAAAACAAAACAAAACAAACAAAAATCACACAAAACCAAGAGTCTAAAACCCACTTTTTCTACCTCCAGTTTGACAAATTCAAATGACATTTTGTCTATCCTGTCTTTCAAGCTAACATAAGAGAATTGCAGTGGATTTTTTGAACTCAGGATGCACAAGTATGCTCAATGTTTCTTTTGGCTAAAATGTTAAATAGTAATTTACAAAGAAATCATACTGATAAGGAAATTGAATTAAAACCACAATGCGATTTGGCGATACAATATGCCACTAACAGATAAGATACATTTTAGAAATGTGATTATAACAAATGTTACTAAAGATGTGGGACAATGGAAATGCTACTACACTTCCATGGGAACAATTTAGGATTATTTGTTAAAGTTCCAAATACAGGTTCCATGTCGTTCGGTAATTCAAGCCCTGTATGTACAGACTTCATACGTTGATCAGGAGGCATGTACAACGAAGTTCAAAGTATTATTGTTAGTGGGAAAAAACTGGAAACTATTCAAATGATATTAATATTAGAATGGATTAATATATTTAGTCATATTCATAAATTATTGCTTCCTGTATCACTGTGGATGAATTATGGTAATGGAATATGCAGTTAATAGGAAGAAAGTTACATAAGAATAGATAAAATTTGAGGCCATTTGCATTAAAGAGAAAATATATATAGCTTTGATTAATACATTCAGAAGTGCATACATACACTGCAAAATAATATAGAATATAAAGATTGAGCTAATGGCAAACAAGGGGGGGGGGTGCAGGCATCCGTAGAAATAGGGGGAGAAGAGGACACTGGAATTTCCAAGGTCTCTGGGGGGGTGTTGTTTTTGTGGCCAGATGGTGGGCACATGTATCTGTTGTTGTTGTTTTTTAATCTTCAGGCTATACATGCATATTACTTATATAACTCTAAATATCACAATAATTTTTAAAAGAAATGAAATTTAGTCAGGCATGAGAATAGCTTCTTCTAGTCATTACTGCTTTCTAAATGTCATAAGTGTTAATCTCTTCTAAGGCATCACATAATGTTCCTCAGAATAAAAGTTGAGCTTAGCTCATATGTAAAATGTAGCCTATTTTCTTCTTAATGTCTCTGATATTTCCCCATTTCTAGTTGTTGCCTGATAGGCACCAGCCCATGTTGCTCTCATAAAACTTGCTGTGAATTTCAATGCTCTCAGAAAAAAAAAAAATTTCAAGATGCTAGTAAAAAAATTAAGGAACAAAACTTGGTGAAACTCTTCCACTTCCCCTATTTTTTAATGGACATGTCAGCCCATACTTATTTTGTTTTTCCATAGGAATTTGGTAAGAAGATTGAAAAATGTAATCAGAATATCTCCAGTCCAACCGCGTTGGACTATGTCTCCCAGATCTTGAGTTTTCTTAGGACAGTAAAATACATAAACAAAAGAATGGGTTTGATATATATGTATACATATATACATATATACACATATATATATATGTATATATGTGTATATATGTATATATATATGTGTGTATATATATATATAAAATCATAACAAAACTGTAAACAAAATTTATGTTACCAATCCAACATAATACATCATGGCAAGGCAGCTGCTCAGCATTATCACCATTATTAAAGAAAGGATATTTTAAAACTACAAAGGGGAAAAGATATTCAATCAGAATAGACAGAATTCCTACACAAGAAAAATCAGCTGTTGACCTCATAATGTCAGACATGTATGGATAGATTTATTTTCTCATTTTTTTTAACGTTTATTTATTTTTGAGACAGAGAGAGACAGAGCATGAACGGGGGAGGGGCAGAGAGAGAGGGAGACACAGAATCGGAAGCAGGCTCCAGGCTCTGAGCCATCAGCACAGAGCCGATGGGGGGCTCGAACTCTCGAACTCACGGACCATGAGATCGTGACCTGAGCTGAAGTCGGACGCTTAACCGACTGAGCCACCCAGGCGCCCCTATTTTCTCATTTTTTAAATGTATCATTGAACTAGAGACAGTGTCACCCAGGAAGGCATGCACACAAGCAAATGGAAACCACTGTTCTTAAGCCCCCTGCTTTGAATTAGGTGGACATCATAATTATAAATTGTATATAGAAACGGGAACATTTACATGGTGAGGGGGTTAGGGGTTTAAATGCTTGATGTTAAGGACTGTAGTTTGTAGAAGTGACGGAAGTTCTAGGGTTTTGTTATGTCCCTAGTTGTCTAAACCAGAGAAAACCAGAATGCGTGCGGAGATAAATTTGATCACTCACAAAGCAGTTTCTTGGTTAAATCATTTTATTTAAAAGGCACTCACCACGGGAGAACAACACTATAATTTCGCCTAATTGAACTCTGAACCTAAAATACAGCAATACAAGAGAAGGAACAATTCAGGACAGAAATGATCAAGTCAAATTAAATAGCAGTTTAATTTCCCTTCTGGAGAAATGTGTATTCAAGCCGTATTTCTTTAAAAAAAAAAAAAAAAAGATGAGGAAGGAGAACAACAAATAGTTAGTATGTTCTAGTTCCTTTCTGAACACACTGAACTCAGAGCTGTTAAAAAGGAGAGATTTTGAATTTCTGGAAGAAATGGAAACTGGTTTATTTATTTATTTCTTGTAAATTTATAGTCCAGTACCCTTCGCTGAGCCTTTAGGCGTATTTATAATCTGACACCATATTCTATAAAAAAAAGTGAGACTTTTTTTTACGAGCAGTTGCACATAGTTTAAATTGCTACAACATAAAAGCATAATACTGGCTAAATTACGAACTTGTACTAATATACTGAGAACATGCCCCTCCCATTTCATTAAAGAAAAATGCTGATAGTTCACACCAGGCTTTTAGACAGAAGTAATGCAGACTTAGAAGGTGCAATTTTCATATCCCTTCTGGAACATGAACAATCCTAAGATGCAAATGCATGAGAAACAATCCCAAGTGAAAACATTGATACTTCAGGCAATGGCTATGGAAGTTTTTGTTATTAGTTGATTGATTGATTGGTTGTCCTTTATTAGAAATAGGTGAAAAGAGCTGAAATAAAGCCTCCAGTTAGTAATAAATATGTAAAGGTAGTGAAAAATGAGAAAATTTGATAGACTTTATAGTTTTCTGATATGGGGCTACACAGTACATGCTTCTGTCCCCTAGCTGGGTTGGTACAAAAGCTAATACATTTAAATGAGTTTAGAGTTATGTCCCTTGTGATATTTGAGCATACTAAACTGTTTACAGAGGTTAATTTGGGACTACATAGGGAAGCAGTTTTCCAGCTGTAATTTAGGTTAGTTGTTCCTTTTAGGTTGTGAGGCAATCAAGTTTTCTCTGCAGTAAAGAAAATTTTAGGTCGTGTCACAAATTATTATGAACACAGCCACTTTCCTTGATGAGCATTGTGTAGATGATTCTGAAGATAGAAACAACTTGGCATTATGTCAGCACTTCAATATGTTTGCTGTTACCTGGACATAGTTGCTAACTGTCTAATTTACCTAAATTATCTCCGGGTGTCCTCTTAAATTGAAGATACAATCTTATTCTCACCATTCTATTAACTGCCGATAATCTGGGGAATTGTTTACGCTTTATCTAGTTTCCTTCTGGGCTGCCTCCCCACCTCAGCCTACACATTCTGGAGCTGCTTCAGGCTTATTACTATGATGTAGGAAGTTATTAAAATATGTTAATTTGCCCGACTGACATGACTTTAAATTTAGCCCTCATAACTTCCTGCCTTCCAGGCTGTCCACACTGTGCAGTACCTGGAACGAGTTATTATTCTGCAATGAAATAGTTATTCAGGAAAAAAAAAATACTATATGGCTTTCCTTTGTAACCATCTCCATGGTACTGTTCTGTAATTTAACTAAAATCAGTGGTCGCTAACATGTACTGAATGCTTGCTCTGGGTCAAGCGGTCGCCTCCACACTTGGCATATTCTATGATTATCTGTGTTTTGTAGATGAGAGTTGAGTGGTTGAGTAACTTTTACATCATAGAACTAATCAGGGGCACAACCTAGAATCCTCTCCAGGCTGCCTGGCTCCAGGGTCAATGCTCCTACTACCATAATATACCCTTTTAAATGTTATGATAGGTAGAAAGAACGGCAATCCTTCTACATTAAAAAAAAGTACCATTTTGTAAATATTATTCTAATGAAATCCAGGTAGAGACTTGTATTTGACCTTCAGGAAATGAGGAGTGGCCGAAACAGCTTGTAAGTTCAGGAACTGAATCAAGTTTCAGAAAGCCCACTGCTGAGACCTGGAGAAAAGATTGGAAGCCATCTTTCCCTCGGCACACATGGTTTCTACACCCCAATTCTCACTTCCACCTCCACGCTTTCCCTCTAATTCCAGTGCTTGCTCCACTGAACCATTGTCTGTTGTCCCAAGATTCTAGGACCATGATCCTCTGGGAGCCCTACATAGGATGACCCCTCTGTCCTCTCCATACCACACCTGACTTTCCTGGTTGCTGCCTTCAGGACTATCCTTAAGGGATATTTCTTCTGCTTCTGCTTCTTTTACTTCTAAGGCTGGGTTAAAGAACCTGCTTAATACACAAAACACTATGGAACATAACAGTAAAGCAAGTACGTTTTTACATATCTGTTTCTCTCCACTCCTATAAAGGTACTAAATATCTCTTATTCACTTGCCTTCTGGTGTGCTGTTCAAAATTTCTAACAACTGGTGGTGAGGATATGCGCCTGGGGACATAATACCAGCCTGAAGATTGCCTTCCCTTCTCCAACCAGTCCATGTTCCAAGCCTCTCTGAACAGGGTGAAATTTGGAGGGGTGTGTGTGTACATGTCTTGACTTCCTAAGATATGAGAAAGAAGACAGTGGTGAAGCCCACAAACCCACTGGTGGGATATTTGAGTGGGTGGCTGGACGTGGCTGTCATGCCATCAGAAATTATCCCGGCTTCGGCACTGAAACAGGGTCCAAGACTCCCCTGCTGTGACAGACATTGCACTGTAAGTTTGTAGATCCACTTCAAGGTTGCCAGTCTCAGGGGAATGGCAAATGGGATGGGAACTTTGAGAATCTCTGGGCAGTGGCTGTTTACCAAAATGTAAGGAAGCGTTGTGCTCATCTCTGCAGTTCAGAATGCACAAAAGGCAATCAACTCACATTTAGGGAAGGATCCGAAAGAGGAAGAGGATGAAGAATTAGGTGGGGCGTGTCCATGCAGAATAACAGGGCCAGTGTTGCTAGAGAAGAGAGAACAAAGGGAAAAGTGAGGGAATGAGTTCAGAAAAGAAATCACATCACATGGCCTTCTGAAGGCCATCATGAGGGATTCAGATGGATTGTATTCGAAGTGCAAGAAGTTACCATTGTGTTTTATAAGCATACCACGTGTGTGCCCGAGTGTATTTGACATTAAATCATCTACAGACCCAGCAAACTTTTAGCTATGATAATCTTTGTAGGAAGAGATTGGAAATGATTTGGATTTTCCTGTCAGGGAAAGTTACACACAGGTTTATACTCACTAACGTATTAGTAAATCCTCAAGTTTAAATGCAGCAGCAGCACAGATTGTAAGATGGCAAGTAATATGGATCATAGGGGGGAAAAGCCATGTTTAAATATGTTTTAAATTCCCGCATAGTCCATTCAAAAATAGACACATAGCAAATATCTCTCTCAAAAAAATATTTATCAAAACAGCAACAACAAATCCTCTAATTATACTTAACCCACTATGTAAGCGTTATGTTTTCTAATAGCCCATAAATAAAGAGATAGCACTAAATGTGTTATTAAATGGAAAACAGAAAAAAAAATCAGAAAGGAGCTCCCTGATCTAGCCAGAAGCAGTTTGAAGACAAGTGTAGGATAGCATCTGTCATCTAAGGTTGGAATAGGAATTAATATTACAAAAACGTGCTTTGGGAAAAATGATAGTTTTGTGATGTAGTTTATTTTTAATTAATGTTTCTGTTTTCTTGACATAACCTTCTATTCTAGGGAACCTAATTCCTACCTTTAAGAAAGTTTCCTAGTGACCTCTCTCATTGACTTTGCCTTCCCTCTGTGAGGGGATGCTGTTGGGGGCATAGTGTCCAAGAATCTTTTTCTAATTTTGGGAAAAAAAGGGAAGCAGGGGAAAGAGGAAAGGCAGAGCTTATAAAGTTTTATCAAATATTCACAAGAAACTCGTATAAAAAGTGTCTTTTGTACTTCAAGGAGAGTTACCACTGCCCAGTCCCATTCATTGTGACACTTTACTGGAGAATCTAGTTTTTCCCAAACAGAAATTCTATTTCAGCAGCTTAGGGCACACTGTGAATCCTAACAGTATGCATTGATAGCCCACAGTCCAGCACATGTTTTGGATTTTAGGGAGAGGAGACAGAATCCCCAATATCAAGGAACCTATCTAATGTTTTGCTCATCAGAGATCTTAAGAAATAAACATAAACATTTGAAGAAAAAATAAATGTCTTGGTGTGTGTGTGTGTGTGTGTGTGTGTGTGCACATGTAAAATATATAGGGCTAAATAGTCTGTTCAAATAAAGTCATAGCATTGTAACATCACAATTTACCTGAATTATTTACGCCAAACTTTTAATTTTTGGAAGTGATTATTTTCTTTCAAAAGTCAATTCGAGTTAATATGTTCCAGTCAAAAATTTATTCTGGTCATTATTCCTTGTTTCTTTTCTTTCTTCCTCTTTTAAACATGTATGACACCAATTGCATATTTAAGCAGCGATTTATATCTAAATGTTCAATACACTTTAATTCATTTGTTCAGTTTGGGGAAATCCTCTCCCAAACTGAACTTACAACATTCAATTTTATATTAAAACTCCCAAGAAGTCTTTGAGACCTGGAAACTGAATTTTAAAAATTTAGACATACATTCAAACGCACACACATACACACACACACACACACACACACCTGTGTGTGTGTGTGTGTGTGTGTGTGCACATGGGTGTGTATTATAAAACTATATAAATACATCTTTACATACATAAATGCATTGATGAACAAGAGGATCATGTTGCCAAAAACTGTGTTCAAATAACATTCCGATGAGAACACTGTGTTTTGTATTAAAGGAGCAATAAAACAGCTTTTAGTGGCTCCTATAGGAAATCTACCTTTTGTTAGCACACGTTACACCAGTACTGCAAATTTTGAAAATTTGTCACATCAGCAAAACTAGATATTTCATGAATCTTGGAGAGGGACATTTTGCATTGAGGCAAAATAAACATCACAGTTTTGTGTTCTCTATTTTCATTAGTCATTTTTTAAAAATGCAAAAAGCATTTCAGTTTTCAAGACTATATGGGACCACTTGGGGGTGAAATAAAATAGATCGATGCCTGGTGACAGTCCTGAGGATGTAAAACAGTTGTTTTCACCTGCTGTGTCTCTGAGAGATGAATGAGGATAGCATTTAGATATGTTTCTGGATTTGTGTAAAGAAAGGTCCTTTGAATAGAACACCCAATAAAAATATAGTACTACCTCTTGAATCTACCTTTATTCTTCCAGAACTAGTAAGGTACAGAATTTACTTAGAAATCAGATGAGAAGAAGGAAATTCTGAGTCTTAGCTCTCACACTATTTAATTGAAAAACAAGTGTCTTTTTCTCTGTATGCTAATGTCTAAATGGAATTGATGTTAACCTGAGACGTCTACAAATCCAATATGACAATCCTTGCTTTTTACAGTTTTAAAATGAGTTCAGAGTAAGGATTTGAAAACCTTGTTACTGTCTGAAAAAAATAATAATCCCCAGGGAAAAGGAATTAGAGGGAAAAGAAAAGGACCCTTGTGTGCACAATTATGTTCCACCAAATGCTTTTGTGAAAGGAATAAAACAAGTATGGGTTTTCTTATATTCAAGTAATGAGAAGAGACAGTCCCTTTGATTTAATTACTTAATACTGGCATATTTATGTCAAATAAATTTTCAAGGAAGAAAAATATTGTACCGCCAGTAATTATGTTAGTATTAAATGTTAAAGAAAAAAGACCTTATATCTCATTTTATATACTAGACCTTTCAGCATCTTGATTTTGTTCAGTAAGGTAGGTGTGGAGGGCACGATAGGGTATTATATGGCAATTCCTTGACTGTATTCCTATGAGAGATGATACCATATTAAATTATTATTTAAATTTAATTATTAAAGTATTTATTATTTAGTTACTTTTTGTTATTAGGACCCCGTGTGTTCTTAGCATTGAATCTATTTAAAAAGTATTTGTCTTAAGAGCTTTCTGTAACTTTCTGTTGCCTATATCACAGCAATTATTGAATTTGGGTGCATACACTTACTATTTAACACGCAAAATTACATGTCATGTCAGAGTAGAGAGGGATTGTCTTCCCTGTTTACGAGTATTTGAAGCAATTCTGGCTGAATCTAAGGACAAGGAAGCCAACGCTGCAGGCAGAATTAGTCTCACTCTGTCCTCAGGTTTACTCTGCATGTATTCTACCCCTGAGATGCTGCCACCTTTAAAGAATCATAAAACTCTGAGAAGCACTTAGCCAGACATGCAATTGACAGCTTGGGTCTCAAATAAATTTAGTAAGTTCTCAAATAAAGTAAACAGTGCATTAAAGGAAAATTATAGGATAAAGCATTTTTATTGTATTTCTTTAATCTTATGCTGACACTCTGACAGCACATGCTCATTAGCATAGGTTTTTAAGCATCTTAAATTCCAAAAGGATTTATGTAGGGTTCAAAGAACCATTAGAATCTAGAGCACAATCCATTTATTTTTTTCCCCAATGCCTTAGAAATAAGTCAAAGCCTTTTACGTTACATTGTTATTTTAACATTTATGTATAAAATTACATAGAAATAAAGTGCACCATTCTTGCAAAATGGTGTATATTATAAACAGTGAAGAAGTTAAGCAGTGATAGTTTATCTGTGTTGAGGAACAGGGAATTACTGTTCACGTTAGGTTTACTCAGGTACACAGTGGGGCTGATGATGGCAAGAATAAGTCCAAATATGACATAGGAAATAAGTGTTAGGAAATGTGCTTAACAATATATAAGGTATGCTGATAGTATACCTGTGACTGTTTAAGTACACACACAAGTATTTACTAAGTACCAATCGCCAATCGGTAACTAATCCAAATTTTAGCAAGTAGAATCTGCTCAATCAATATTTATCAAAGCAGACTTTGTCACTTGCCATTTATGCACTTAAAGAAGAAAAAGGGAAAACAAAAGAAAGAAAGAGAAGGTTTGCATTTGATTTATTGTAACTAAGGAGAATCAATTGTAACAGAAAATATAATCTCTCCATAAAGTACCACTTGGTCAAATAACTTTCCAAGCCTTGAGAATTTGTTTGAGAAAGCACTTAAAAATCACCCTAAACTCTATGTGGTTTTAAAAAGACGTGAGAAAATTGGGAGGTACCCATTAAATGGAATAGGTTGCCTTGTACGCTGACATTGGGAAATGAGCCCTGACGAGGGACAGATGCCCATGCTGATCAACCTGCTGTGGAGCAAACAGCACTGCTTTGAAAATCTTCTGACATGGTATTTCTGGTTTTAGGTTTTCAAAATGGACTTACGGATTGATTATGACCTACATTGGTGCCTCTTTAGCACGTTTTCTGCACAGTGGTTCCAAGTGACTTTGACATAGCATGATGACTCAAAACCTTGGAATAATGATGCTGATGGAGGCATCCTTGAGGGTTTTTTTGATACGTAGCTGTTACAGTTAGCTTGAAAATGATTACTCTTCAATGTTACAATGATTATATTAAAAAATACCAGAAGTTGTATTTAAAAAATATCCTTTGGTCATAGGGGCCATTGACTCTATGGATTAAATCTTCTGCCGTCCCCTCACTTAGTGCCTTAGTCACCTCTCATCTGTCACGACATAGTACTCGTGTGTCCCAAAACCAATGAGAGGACAATGGGCAGAGTTATAGGCAAAGTTACTTAGGAAACAGCCTTAGCAAGGTGGAGCACATGGTGGAATGTTCTGCTTGCGAATGTCTCCTGTCAAGTGTGTTATTAAAACACACAAAAGAACGGCAACAGTGTAGCAGACATCTACAGCATCTTATTATCCAACAGTGTTTCCCACTCCCCCCACCCCCCCCCGCCCCTGGGTCTAAACTGTTGAATACTTTTACTAATTAATTTGACATGTAAGTATCTCAAAATATCCTAATTAGGGCTTAGATTCTGGAAGTACATCTGTTCACTTTGCTTGTCGATAGACCAGAAAAGCAGAGAGAGGAAAAGAAAAAAGGAAAAAAAAAAAAAAAGATCCTGAGAAGCCTCCCTTTTTGCTTTTAGGAGAATCACAGCTATGTTTGTGTTACAGAACAACTAATTAAAAGACACATAACTTGTGCAAATACTTTCAGTTTTTTCTCTTTAATATCTCTCCTTGGCAATCTGCTCATAAAACCTATTCTTTTGGGTTTTTCTCCTTTAAATACTGTCATTCATCTGCTCTGCTCCCTGAATGGAAGCTGGAACATACTTCAGGCATCAGTCCAACGCACTCCATTTACAAATAGGGAAAGTGAAACCATGGAGGCTAATGACTTCTTTCAAAATAGTGGAACTTTCGGAACAGTCATCCATAGTGATCCAGATCCAAGATCTCATCTTTTCCTGATTTCTTTTGTTTTTCTAAAGCTCCATCTTACTTACTGCTTCATAGAATGTCGTCTCTGTGTCTTGATGGAAAGTGAAATCTAGTTTAGAATCATGGAAAATAATACGAAACGGTTAGTTTCACAGTCACCAAAGATACTGAAGCAGTGTCAAAGAACATGGAGACTGCAGAACAGATGGAGCTCTGTGGACCACTTCTCTCCACTAGGTGCCTGGCCTTGCCATAGCTATTGTCAGCTCTGATCTGATAAATCAGGGTGTTCTCACATGTGAGTGATGTAGCATATGCAAATACCTCGAAGAGAGTTTTGCACTCAATAAGGGCTCTTTAATGTGTATTTGTTTTTGAGAGAGAGAAAGAGAGAGTGCTCCAGCAGAGGAGGGGCAGGGAAAGAGGAAGACAGAGAATCCAATGCAGGCTCCACGCTGTTGGCACAAACCCTGAGGTGGGGCTCCAACCCGTTAACTGTGAGATCATGACCCGAGCCAAAGTCCGATGCTCAATTGACTGAACTACCCAACTGCCTCAATAAGAGCTCTTTAAATATGGCTTTTCTTTTTTCCCTTTCTTCTCTAAAGCAAAGAAAACTTACATGTTTTGGGTAACAAATCAAAGCATATCATTGGGTAACATCATCAAACCAGTTTGGAGGACAGCTAATTATAAATTTGTTGTTGTTGTTGTTTTGTGTCATATACTAGCAAGACTGTAAATTCTTTATTGAAGTAAATGAGTTAAAAATAGCATGCAAACTATAAGGAGCTCATGCCTAAAAACATTTGAAACAATGCTTTTTTTATTTTTACTTTTTAATACATTTTATTCTGAGACGACATGAGCAGGGGGTGGGGAAGAAACAGGGAGACAGAGGATCCAAAGTGGGGTCTGTGCTGATCGCAGTGGGCCTGATGTGGGGCTTGAACTCATGAACCCCAAGATCATGACCTGAGCTGAAGTCAGATGGTCAACCAACCGAGCCACCAGGTGCCCTGACAATTCTTTTTTAAATTGCTACTGGTGATTATTTTCATAACTTTGAATGTATGTACATACATATACCTATTTATAAACCTCCAATGAGTCAACCTTGCAGATGAAAAATGTAAAGATTTATTTAATATCTTCTCCCCCTTTCTTATTCAATACAAATTTGATATTTCTGTCCTATTTTTCTCTTAGTAATCTGAATAACATTAAAAATGTGCATGCGAATGTCTTTTTCGTTATTTTGTGAAAATGCTTTTAAAAGCGTTTTTATTTATTTTGAGAGCAAGTGCACTGTGTGATAGGGGGAAGAACACAGGTGGAGAGAGAGAATCCCAAGCAGGAATCCCAAGCAGGCTCCACCCTGTCAGCGTAGAACCCCGCACAGTGCTTGAACCTGTGAGATCAAGACCTGAGCTGAAATCCAGAGCCAGATGGTGAACCAACTGAGCCTCCCAGGCACCCCTGGTGCCTTTTTTTTTTTTTTTTACCTCTCTGAAATGTGTCCGTTTTTTCCCCTTCAAATCTTTCAATTATACTTTTATTTTTACAATATCACTGGGAGTAATATTTAGGTTACTTGTAGCACCCCTAAAAAATCTGATTTCACTATGACTAAGAGTATCCTCTAAACAATGGAAAACAATGCATGTGGCTTCATAACTTTGCATACTCAGTTTTCAGGTTGTTAGTTTTGGTTGACGGAATGAGGATGGGTACGATTCCCTCTCTACCTGCTCATTTTCACAAATGTGGCCCCTCCACGCCTCTGTTCATTGCTCTGTCTTCCAGGTTTCTTTGACTTTAGTTTTTCTTTTATTGTTTTACACATTTTTACTTTAATCCTTAGGAAATGATTACTTAATTCAGGAGCGTTCTTCTGGAATACCTCTTAACATGCTAGGTTAAAAATATAATTACCTTCTTCATCCTCTATTCTCTTTCCTCTGGGGTCAAGTTTTTTGTATGCCTATCTTGACATGTTTCAGGTATTCCTCAATTACTAATTTATTTAAAAAAAGGGAGTGAATAACTGGCTTATCTTCCCTCTGTTGAGAAAGTAAAAATATTTCCCACTTTAATCTCTATATTCTAATTTTTTTTCTATGCCTGTTATTTTTAAAAGAAAAAAGAAAATCAATCCCTCCCAGTTTCCAATTTCCAGAAAGTCAGGTTTCTTCACTGACACAGGTTTTTCTTTTTTTTTTTTTTTGGAATCTGTATATTTATTTGATGGTTAGGGAAGACCAGCCTTGTCAATTTCATTTTGTTTTTTATTTTGTCATATTCACCTTAATAAATGGGGCTTATATTTTTTTATTCCCAGAATTCCTATTTGTTTGCATTGTTACCTCTTATCAACGTTTAAATTACAGTGAAAAATTGTCTTTTTACACTGCATTATTCTGTCCTATGATTTCAGTTTTGGAACACTGTATTGCCTATTTTTCATTAATAACGAGATTAATCCATTTATGTTTCCATTCTCCTTAAGATGTTTCTATTTAATAAATCCTTAATGTTTACCATTCATGCTAGTGTATAGTAGGATCAAAGCATGAGTAATGCCCAGTTCTTACCTTAGGAAAGCTCGCACAGATGTGATTCTTATGCAGAAAGTGACATACTGCTAACTTGAAATTTTATGCTCTGTATGCAATTTAGAGATCCTGCATTCCAGATTCTATTTAGGTCCCTCTTGACTTCCATTTCCTTTGGCAAAAATTGCTATTCTTATCTTTCTATATAACTCACTTAGCTCAAAGTTGGAAGTGAATTTTTGCCTATATGTACTAGGTAGCCTTCATATTCTGGAAACTCTCATTTATAATGTGAAATCCCCACCAGGCTGAAAAAATAGGATAAAGAATTACTTTCAACTCCCTGAGGTTAAAAAGAATACAAAGAAAAAAAAATCATGGATTGACTGTTTTTTGGAGACCTAGCTCTGCCTTTAATCAGTATTAGTTTGTTTAAATTTATATATGATATATATATATATATATATATATATATATCATATATATATATTGTATATTTATATATGATATATATATCATATATAATATTTATATATGATATATATATCATATATATATATTATATATTTATATATGATATATATATGCATTTTGTATATATACATATTTATGTATATTTTATACATATATAATTGTTTTAATTCTATATAGTTATTTCAAATTAAATTATAATAAATTATAAATATGTGTAGGTTAGCATATGCACCATTGAAATGATGAAGGGACCTGGGATATTTGAATAAAGAAGGGACTGTGCCTATGTGTGGGTAAGAAGAACAAGTTTTCCTGGCTAACTAGTTTTTGTCGAAGATACCTACAACGTTTATGCAGCTTAGCCTACTTACCGCACTTTCTGAATGTTGAATGTCTTCAAATATGACAGCTTTGATCAAAGCCACTTTGGAACTTGAAAAAGATACAAAAATACTGACAAATAGCATTGTTTAAAACCTCTGTTTTTCAAACAATGAAATTTATTTTTCAACTTGGGAATTTAGAGTAAATAAATGTTCCTGCGTTTGGTCTTTTCTTCCTTTTTTAATGCAAAAGAAGAATGATTTGAGATGTAACAAATAGCAAAATATAGCATTGTCATCTTCTGTGTCTCTTACCACAGCAAAATGCCAGGGAGCCTCACCTATGGTGCACCAGGTAAAAGACTTTTAGTTGTACACAAAACAGCATTCTGCTCTAGGAAGCATGTAATTCGCTTTGTGGTTCAACTCTAAATAAAGAAAGCCATTTTCTACTCTTAGAAAGTCCACAATGTTATATAAGGTGTAAAAATCAACAGTTTTCCCAAAACACTTTAATATAAAATAAATTAAACATCTTTATAAAGGAGATAACCCCAAACTTGACATTTGCAACACATTACGTCCTTTCTTCCTTCTTATTTTAGGAAGGTTCTTAGAGGAATTGATTTTATTTTATTGTTTAGATGCCTCTCAGATAATCTTAAATTTATGCTGTTATTGTTTTTGTTTTCAGCATTTCATTAACCATATGGTAAGTGAGGAGGCAAACATTCCAATTAAGTCTATATAAATAAAGAAAACTGAAGCAATTTTGAAGATACCTTTATCAGCTTAAAGATTCCTTCACCCACATCAGTAATCACAAAAAGTACAGCTTCTCACTGCCAATGACCCTGGAGAGTAGCTGGTATACACATAAGTAGTGAATAATGCTTCAAGGTCATATTTCTGAGTTACATCTCCACCAGTCTACTTAATGAAAGATAAAGGACAAAAAGGCATTGCTTCAGAAAACAAAAATAAAATAAATATTTGGGGCTAAAAGATCTTTATGGATTGCATCATATGTGATGTAATATATAAAAATATGAAAGCCACTTTGACTAATAACTTAGAAATGTGACACAGTTCAAGTTTATCATTTCTCAATAATACTTGAGAAACACTATTGTCAAAAAATGTAATGAGATAGCAGTAGCAAATGCTAGCTTGCCTTGTCTTTCAGTGTTTCCTTTGTGACTGTATGCGCAACTGTCTTAATTGTTAGAGTGTTAAAATTTACAAAAGTCCTGAGAGGAAAACACAGATATTTATCCATGTGGAATATTGCAAGCAATTACAAAGAAATAAACGCCTCTCTTTTGTGAGTATTTGGTTGGTTCTTATTTTTTGGAATAAAATAAAAGGATTCACAGAACCATTTCAAAATGGTTTATATAATTTTGAATTGAAAATCTATGTAGTTTGGCATTTTTCTGATATATGTTCACGAAGCGAAGTGCAACAGAGTCAAGAAGTTTTATTCTGCTGTTGTTTTCACTTCTGTTATTTGATTTCCATTTTATTGGGATTTGTATACAACCTAGCCAGTAGTCCCTATGACCTTTAAGTTGTTTTATGGGATAAAGTTACTTATCTGCCAGCTTCACTATCAGGACTAGAAGAATAACCTATTTATTTTTATTTGAACAACAAATCTACAGCTAGTTTCCCAGTCCTCAGAACTTTAGGGCTTCAGGCAGTCTGAGAGGGGGGGTGGTCAGGAGTCAAGGGAGAGAAAGAAGGCAGCGCAGGCAGTCACTTCAGCCTTCAAAAAACAAACAAGCATGTGAGGACTGGCCTCTTTTTTTCTTTCTCCATTACTGAAGATCCTTTCTTTAGGTAATATTCCTATCACTCTACATATTGTTCATTGCTTTCCCATGGTTCAGAGGAAGGATTATCTTGGTTACACCTCTCCCTTCCCTATTACGTTAAAAAAAAAATGGTTTCTACTCACCATTTTTAAAATAAGGGCAATCCTTCTTTTCTCTTCATTCCTTTCTCTTTTCCAAGCTTTGGACATATTAATTGCGTGCCACCAGCTATATGATTAGTGAGAGATTTTAAATTTCTCTTCAGTTTCCTAAATTAGCCTCATTTCCTTGAGTACTGGGTTTTTCTCTCTTTGTTTATTTTTGTGTTTTTATTTCATATTGCAGGTCTTCTGGATCCCTATTCACTTTATGTTCCCTCTTTATAGTTAAGAATGAAGCCACACAAAGGCTAACCCTTAGGGGGTGAGAGTTGTCCCCTGCAGACTTCACTTTGTACTTGGCAGATCAGGAGCCAGTCGTATCCTTGGGGGTCTTCCCAAATGCTGGAAGAAAATGGCTTCACACACCCCAGCTACCTTTTTTCCCAAGTATTTCTTTTAATGTATTTTGTAAGCACCCCTCCTCCCCGCCCCTTCCCTGTCTGCACCTCTCCGGTCATCTAACAGTCTCTTTATTCCTTTGAAGTAAGTGCTAGGCCCTCGGATATCTGCAGTGCCAATCACTCACTTTCAGTTAATCCCTCTCTTAAGAGCATCATTTCCACCTTTTCATGCAACTGCTGCCTCTAATGCAAAAGCCTTTCTGGTTTGCGTGTTTTTCAGTTTTATTGAGATATCACTGAAAAATAAAAATGTGTATATTTAGGTTGTACAAGGTGCTATTTTTTAAAGTGTACTAACATGATATAGTAGATGTATATGCTGGAAATGATTGCCACGGCCGATTTAATGAACACATCCGACATTACCTCATGTGGTTACCTTTGTGTGTGTGGTGATAACAAATAAGGATCTATTGTCTTAGCAAATTTCAAGTATGCAATACAATAGTATTAAGTATCAGCACCGTGCTGTAAATTTGATCTCCAAAATTTAATCATCTTAAAACTGAAAGTTTGTATCCTTAACCAACATCTTCCCATTTACCACACCCTACGGTCTCTGACAACCATGATTATATTCTTGTTCGTAAGTGTGACTGTTTTAGATTCAACATATATGTGAGATCGCACAGTATTTGTCTTTCTGTGTCTAAAAACCTTTCTGTTTTGCAGAAACTTCTTCTGCTTTAACGCTTTGCATATGCTCTTGGTCCTGGCTAATCGTTCCATCCACTGATCATTCCATCTCTTCCATGAGCTCATTGAAATCTTTGCTTGTCATGTCTCCTCTTAATTCTCCTCATGATTATTGGTTTTTACCAATGTTTTCCCTTTATTGCAATTGTAGCGATCTCTTAGGAATAAGTGGAAATAAGTTCCACCATTGCAAACTTTGAAGTTCTTTAATTTTTTTTTAGGACATAAATAATTTTAGCAAAAATATTTACTTTACATGGGGTGCCTGGGTGGCTCAGTCGGTTAAGTGTCCAGCTCTGGATTTTGGCTCAGGTCATGATCTCACAGTTTGTGAGATTGAGCCACATCTTGGGCTCCCCACTGACAGCATAGACCCTGGTTGGGGTTCTCTCTTTCCCCCTTTCTCTGTTCCTCCAGCTCTCAAACTCTCTCTCTCAAAATAAATAAACCTCAAAAAAATATTTACAATCTGCATAATAAAAAATTATGTAATTAAAAGTTACTATCAATTCCGTTTCCCCCCCAAAAAAGGTTGAGATTAATTAACTTAATTCAAGTACAGTCAACTAATCTTCATAATGCAAGCCACTAACTCGGTATATTATTGACTTTTTTGCCATTTATGTAAAAATATTAAGATATATCATTCTCAATGATTGTGCTGTTAACTATAGTTCAAGTCAGACCCAAAGAAAATAATGCAGATGAAACCTTGACTAGAGCTTTCTCTAAGTTTAAGAAGAGATTGCCCAACTGAAATTGACTTTTATAGATTACATTCAACTTCTTGTTAATTTTTCCTTTCTCATTCTCCCAGAGCCTCTATTTGTTGGTTTAGATGATCATTTCCAAATGACTCTTTTCTTTTCTTTATAATTTTTTAATGTTTATTTTTGAGAGAAAGATAAAGAGCAGGGGAAGGGCAGAGAGAGGGAGACACAGAATCTGAAGCAGGCTCCAGGCTCTGAGCCAGGCTGTGAGTATAGAGCCCGACGTGGGGCTCAAGTCCATGAACCACAGGATCGTAATCTGAGCTAAAGTCAGACGCTCAACCAACTGAGCCACCTGGGTACCTCCCAGATGCCTCTTTTCTTTGACAGAAAAGCTGAGAATGCCTTTCTCTGGTATGGTCACCTAAAAGAATTACAGTCATTGTTCAAGTTTCCATTCTAGCAGGACCTCCTGGGCAATGCCATCATGGTTTCTCTCCACAGAATACGCCGTGTTTCATCTGCCACCCTCTTGACCTGTTATGGAAATTAAATTGTTACATTCTCATATATCTCTCAATATATTTATACATTTTTATAAGGAAGAAATGTGCTTTTCTCTCATTGATCCCTGTTTTTTTAACTTAGTCCTTCTCTCTTGGGTTATGTGAAAATATATGTATTAAAGAATTAATCCTGTGAGTATCTGTTACATGTGTATTATCAAAGAAAAATTGCACTGGACAAGTTTAATAGGCAAGGGAGATTTTATTAAAGACGACTGCTGTAGAGAAGAGATATTAAATCCAACTTCCTTGAAAAGAAAGGTGGGAGAATTTTTAACGCAGGGGTGAACTATTGGAAAAGCGCTGGAGATATTGGGGAGGAGGTTGGTCAATGTGGTTCAGCCATCCATGTCTGCTAATTGGCCCTTACTGAAGTTAGGCTCCTACCCTCCCACACGGAATGGATGGTAGGGGCTTTGTCTTTCTTGATGATTACAATTCAAGGAAATGGTTCCCAGTCCTTGAAAAAGACATTTGTCTAACACTGATGAAAGGCTAAAAGAGATTTACATCTCAAAATGGTAGAGAACAAATGTACAATTGGAAGTTTTCTAAAGTAAATGCCTTAAGGAAAGGGAAGTCAGAGAGCTTATAATCAGAAACCTGTCTAAAGTTGAGGGGATTGTTACGGCTGTCTCTGTCAATATTCTAATAAAAAATCTGATCTGAAAATAACCATCTTATATATAATTAAGAATTATTTATATACACTTAACCAAAAGCAATATGTGTGTGTGTGTGTGTGTGTGTGTGTATTTTTTTAAACCCACTATATATGAAGTTCATTCATCAATTAAAATTCTAAAACAGCTAGTGGTTACCAGGTAATAAAGTACTGGACCTCTCCATAGCAGTTCTCTCAACATGAAACAGGCTGGGTGGAAGGATATTTGGATACATACACTGAATATTAAGGGATCCCATAGCTGGTTCTTGAGAAAATATTTTTGTGCCTTAAATCACCTTTTCTCACTTTGTTCTGGAGATGGAATGTCAATCCATCAAGGTTGGTCTTTTCCCTTTGTTTTCCAGAAAAAGTGAATATTGCAATTTTGTTTAATAAATATTTCACATTCCATTGTGCCAGTGCTTGGGATTAACTTTAAATAATTTTGTTCCCTAACCTCGTGGATGTTATAAGTGTGCTCCCCTTTCTATCTGCCCCCAGAATTGCTTGCAAGAAGTGTGACTGCTACGTCTTCTGCCTTTATCACAAGCAAGAGCACTTGCCTGAGTGATGCCCTTACCAATTTTATCTGTTGCTTCTCTCATTCTGTCCTGTTTTACCCCATGTTAAATTTTATTTCGGAACTGAGTGTAGGAAAATATTTTTCCCTGAAAAACTAAGGTGCTTTTTCATCATAGCTAGTGAGAAGAATGTGATCCTTTCTCTATTATGCTTTGATATGCAAAAAGTTTTATCAAAACTACAATCTGACCTTTAGCAATTGTATATCCAGCATATATGGTATCTTTTTTTGAAATATTTTCTTAATTTTTATTGTAATGCTTCTCATTCTTGGTCTTGTAATTTTTGTTTATATTTCATTTTAGTATCATGTAGGCTTTTAACAAGGTACCAGAAAATCGTTATGATATAATGTGAAGTATTAATGTAAGTAATCTTAAATACATGAATGCTTAAATAAACAGATGCTTAAGGAAATGCTGAATTGAGATGTGGGTTGAAATACACATCTACTATAAAATCTACAAAATTCAATTGTTGAAGATAACCATAAATTGAAAAAGGAATTTGAGGTATTGGGGGCAGAGAAAAAAAAAAAACAACAACAGCAACAAAAACCCAACAAAAAACAAAATAACAGCAATGACAAAAAAACAAAAACAAACAAACAAACAAACAAACAAGCAAAACCAAGACCGAGCCAGGGTCTCTAGTTTAATTATTTTATATTTAAAATCCATGACTTTAAAAAAGGACTTTCAATGAAAAAGACACTGTATATTTTTGGAGTTTCTATATCTTGCAGTGTTTTGTCCTGCTGGCAGAACAAAAGGTTGGGTATTCTTCCCACATATCACTCATTTTGAGGGTATTTTTAAAGAAATGGCATTTTATTTCCCATAGGCATACATACTGCTGCTCTCATGGTGTGGTTGGTTTATTGTAAAGACATTATGTAAATGAAACATCTAAGGAAAGATTTAGTCCAGAGCTATTGGGTTTATTCATCTCTAATTGTTTTCCTGAGAGAAAATTCAAGATCTTATTTGCTTTTTTGTTGTATTTTGTAGTTGTGTCTTTCATATAAAAGTCAGATTACTCTCTCCTCCCTCTCTCCTCCTCTCCCTCTCTCAGTCATTCATTTACTCTCACTCTGTTCCTCTATCTCTGTGAAGGAACAGGTGACAAGAAGGTAAATTTAGGATTAAACTGGTGATTGGGAAGGAAAATGGCACTATGGGTTCAACAGACTGAACAGCAGTGGAGAATTTTTATTTAATCTTTTCAATTCAGCAGTATTCTGTGATAGATTAAATGATATATCACCCATTTGAGATTATTTGCAAGATAAATAGGAATAAAATCTACTGTTCTTAGGTAAACAACATTTTGTTTTAATTTTAATTATAGTACTCTATCATTATGATTAAGTTCTTGGGAGTAGAATAGCTGGATTACTACAATTAACTCATTTTAAGTAGATTTTATAAGTTCTGGTTTGATTTTTATCTGTATTTCTTCTCTATGGTAAATGACTCATGTCACAGTCCAGGAATATAAAATAAACAAGATAATAATATCTACATGCAATTATGTGAAGTCAGTAGCAATAGTAACTTACCTTATGCTAATAGATGTCATCACATAGTTAAATATTGTATTGTAGTAAGCATTTTCTCAGACAAGAATATTCTGGATAATGCTGTGTTGCATTTAATGAGAGATTTAGTCTGTGGTAGTTTTGGACATTTTATTCAATAGTCATCTCTGTGTCAATGATGAATTCATTAAACAAATATTTGCAATGCACTTTTTTTGTGATATATAAATAGATTATTTTTAGAGCTATTTTAGGTTCACAGCAAAATTGAGTGGAAGGTACAGAAATTTCTCATATGTCTCCTGCCCCCATGCATGAATAACCCCCCCCCCCCATTATCAGCATTTCCTCCCAGAGTGGTACATTTGTTAAAAGCTACATTTGACGAACTTACATTGACACATCATAATCACTGAAAGTCCCTAGTTTACCTTACACTTCACGCTTGGTGTTGTGCATTCTGTAGTTTTGACAAATACATAATGACATGTATCCACCATTACAATATTAAAGAAAATAGTTTCACTCTCCTAAACATCTTCTGTTCTTGGTCTATTTATTCTTCCCTTTCTCATCCCTTACTCCTGGCAACCATGATCTTTTTACTATCTCCATAGTTCTGCCTTTTCTCAAATGTTGTATTGTTGGAATCATACAGTATGTAGCCTTTTCAGATTGGCTTCTTTTAGCCAATAATATGCATATAAATTCCCTCTAGTTCTTTTCATGGCTTAATAGCTCATTATTTTTAGTGCTAAATGATGTCCCATTGTCTAGATGTACCATAGTTTATTTACCCATTTACCTCCTGAAGGACATCTCCATTGTTTCCAAGTTATGGCAGTTGTAAATAAAACTGCTACGAATGTCTGTATTCAGGTTTTTATGTAGATATAAGTGCTGAACTCCTTTGGGTAAAACCAGAGCATGATTTCTGGATCGTATGATAAAAGTATGTTTAATTTTTAAGAAGTCGCCAAACTGTGTTCCAAAATGGCTGTACCATTTGTGCATTTCCTCCAGCAATGAATAAGAGTTTCTGTTATTCCACATCTTATCCAGCGTTTGGTGTTGTCAGTGTTCTGGATTTTGACTGTTATTTATAGTAATATCTCCTTGTTTTAATTTACATTTTTTTCTAATGTAAATGGTATGAATATCTTTTCATATGCTTATTTGCCATCTATGTATCTTCTTTGGTAAGGCGTCTGTTAAAGTCTGTCACCTATATTCTAACTGCCTGATGTGCAGCTGTCTCCTTTCTCCTGGCTGGAGTGGTGTCTGTCTTGGTCTGTTCAGGCTGCCATATTGGAATATACTGACTGGGTAGCTTAAACAACAGACTTGTATTTCCTCACATTTCTGAAGGGTGGAAGTTCAAGATCAAGGTGCCATCAGGGTTGGGTTCTGATGAGGCCTTTCTTTCTAGCTTGCAGATGGCTGTGTTCTTGCTGTGTTCTCACATGGTCTTTTGTGTTTGCACAGAAAGTAAACTCTGGTATCTCGTCATCTTATAAAGACACCAATCCTATTGGAGTAGGACCCTACCCTTATGACCTCATTTAACCTTAATTACTTCCTTAAAGGCCCTATCTCTAAATACAGTCCCATTGCGGGGTTTGGGCTTCCATGGATGAATTTTGGAGGGACATGGTTTGTCCATAACCGTGCAGACAGGTTTATACCTTCTGAATTCGCTGATACTGAGTGTGATGTAGAGTAGTTTTGGGAAATTGAACATTTGGTTGAGCTTAAGATAGATTCCCTGAGGGTGTTGGGAGTAATGTTTATTCGATTTATACTTATATCATGCAATGGTGATAAAAACTGAATCATTCTCGTTTCACTGGTTGTCAAGACCATTATCATCTGAACTAAATGAGATCTTTACTATGTGTTGGGAACTATACTAAAATCTTTCCTGGATTTTCCATTTTAATCTTCATGATAATCGAGGGAGGGCATTCTAATATTATTTATACCACACAGATGAGGATTTCAAGCCTCTGAAATGTTGTAGTCTTTGCCCAGCACTACATGCCAGTGTGTTCCACAGCCAACATTTTATTAACACAAGTTAATATATACTTTGTTTCAACTGTCACCTAAACAATTTTGACCATCTACTATATCTAAATTTTAGCTACCTGTATCCCAGAAATCAACTTAGATTTGTAATGCCTTTGCATTTATTATATAACATATTGATGATTTCCAATATTAGAATCACTGGGTCAGTATTATAGGCTTACTAATATTATCAAAGATGACTTTTGATCTAGTAAGTGTCTTCTATATTACAGAGGTTTACATTATTAGTACAAATCCCACCATAACTTTTTAAGATAGTAAATAGTCCTGCTAATTTGTAGAATACAAAACTATGGTTTCAAGAGATCTAACAACCAGCCCCATATCACATAAATAATTGAATAGAATACATGCGTTATTCAAGTCCTTCCACTCATTTATCAGATATATATTTGAAAGTAGACAATTATGTATACTTTTTTTTCTGGCTATTGGGGACAGAATAAAAAGTCCTACCTGGCTAAAGAATAGTGAAGGGGTACCTGGGTGGCTCAGTTGGTTAAACATTGGACTCTCGGTTTCAGTGTAGGTCATGACCTCAGGATCATGAGATTGAGTCTCAAGATGTGCTCCCATGCTGACAGTGTGGAGCCTGCTTGGGATTCTCTCCCTCTCTTTCTCTCTCTCTCTGCCCCTCCCCACTCTCTCTCAAGAATAAATAAATAATTAAAAAAAAAAGAATAGTGAAGGTAGAATGGGCAGAAAGACGGAATTAGGAGGCAGAGCCCATATGTAGGGCTGTACATGACATTGTGAAAAGGTTGGATGCTATTTTAATTGTAAAGAAAAGCCAATAAATATTTTAAGCAGGGGAACAATATAAGAGATTTAAACAGTTATATGGCTATGTTGCAGACTGGCTGGAAAATGGTCTATAAAGACCAGAATAGTGTCAAGAAATTCACCAAGTTTGCAGGATGTGGACATAATAGTTGTAGCCATTTGGACTCAAGTTGTATCTTGAGTAGTCAATTCCAGAGGTATTTTGGAGTCAGAACCAAATAGATGCTTTGAAGCTTTTGATGTAAGTAAAGAAAGCAAACAATTAAGAGTGACATGCTGAATTTACCCTGAGCACCTGGGGAATTAGGTGACTTTTACTGAGAAGGGGAAGGCTTCTCAGGTCAATTGGGAGTTCCTAAACAAAATCAGAGTTGAAGATACAAATGATACTTAAAATTATGTCACTAGATGGAATCACTCAGAGAATAAAAGAAGAATTAGAGGACAGGATGAAGAACCAAACCCCAGAATACTTCACTGTATTTGTTCATCTAGGGAGGAGAAACCAAAATAGGACATAGAAAATTCTGGTGAAATGTGAGTGACACCAGTGTTCTTCACAGAGCGAGAACAAACAATTCCAAAATTCGTATGGAACCAGAAAAGACCCCAAATAGCCAAAGTAATATTAAAAAAGAAAACCAAAGGCATCGCAATTACAGACTTAAAGTTGTATTACAAAGCTGTACTCATCAAGATAGTATGGTACTAACCCAGAAACAGACACATAGATCAATGGAACAGAAAAGAGAACCCAGAAATGGACCCACAAACGTATGGCCAACTAATCTTTGACAAAGCAGGAAAGAATACCCAATGGGAAAAAGACAGCCTCCTCACCAAATGGTATTGAGAATACTGGACAGCGACATGCAGAAGAATGAACCTGGACCACTTTCTTACACCATACACAAAATAAACTCAAAGTGAATGAAAGACCTAAACATAAGACAGGAAGCCATCAAAATCCTAGAGGAGAAAACAGGCAAAACCTCTTTGGCCTTGGCCACAGCAACTTCTTACTCACATCTCCAGAAGTAAGGGGAATAAAAGCAAAAATGAACCATTGGGCCTTCATGAAGATAAAAAATACTTCTGTGCAGCAAAGGAAACAAACAGCAAAATTAAAAGGCACCCAATGGAATGGGAGAAGATACTTGCAAATGACCTATTAGATAAAGGGTTAGTATCCAAAACCTATAAAGAACTTATCAAACTCAACACCCAAAAAGCAAATAATCCAGTGAAGAAATGGGCAAAATACATGAATAGACACTTCTCCAAAGAACATCCAGATGGCCAACCAACATATGAAAAAATACTCAACATCACTCATAATCAGGAAAATACAAATTAAAATCTCAATGAGATACCACCTCACACAAGTCAGAATGGCTAAAATTAACAAGTCAGGCAACAACAGATGTTGGCAAGGATGCAGAGATACAGGATCTCTTTTGCACCACTGGTAGGAATGCAAACTGGTGCAGCCACTCTGGAAAACAGTATAGAGATTCCTCAAAGAATTAAAAATAGAACTACACTATGACCCAGCCATTGCACTACTAGATATTTATCTGAGGGATACAAGTGTGCAGTTTCAAAGGGGCACGTGCATCCCAACTTTATAGCAGTGCTATCGGCAATAGCCAAAGTATGGAAACAGCCCAGGTGTCCATCAATGGATGAGTGGCTAAAGAAGATGTGGTATATATATATATGTATATGTATATGTATATATATATATATATATACACATATATATATACATATATATATATATATATATATATACACACACACACACACACGCAATGGAGTATTACTCAGCGATCAAAAGAATGAAATCTTGCCATTTTCAACTATGTGGATGGAACTAGAGGGTATCATGCTAAGTAAAAATAGATAAAGACAAATATTATATGTCTTCACTCATGTGGAATTTAAGATACAAAACAGACGAACATAAGGGAAGGGAAGCAAAAATGATATAAAAACGAGGGGGACAAAACATAAGAGATTCTTAAATACAGAGAACAAACTGAGAGTTGCTGGATGGGTTGTGGGTGGTGTGGGCTAAATGAGTAAGGAGCATTAAGGAAGACACTTGTTGGGATAAACATTGGGTGTTATACATAGATGATGAATCACTGGAATCTACTCCTGAAATCATTGCACTATATGCCTACTAATTTGGCTGAAATTTAAAAATAATTAATTAATTAATTAATTAATTAAAAAAAAAGAAAGAAACCCTTCTGTCCCTTGGAATCATGGGGCTTTCCTTTATTATTATTCTTATTTCCTTTATTATTTTGATAAATCTGTTGTCTCATTATTGGTGTATAGAATGCAACCAATTTCTGTGCATTGATTTTCTATCTTGTGACTTTGCTGAATTCATGGATCGGTTCTAGCAGTATTTTGGTGGAATATTTGGGTTTACCATATAGAGTATCATGTGGTTTGTGAGAGCAAAAGTTTGACTTCCTCCTAGCTGATTTGGATGCCTTTTTTTCCTTTATGTTGTCTGATTCCTGAGGCTAGGACTTCCATACTCTTTTGAATAACAGTGGTGAGAGTGGACATCCCTGTCTTGTTCCTGACCTTAGGGGAAAATCTCTCAGTTTTTCCCCACTGAGGATGATATTACCAGTGGGTCTTTCATATATAGCTTTTAAGATCTTGAGGTATGATCCTTCTATCCCTACTTTCTTGAGGGCTTTTACTCAGAAAGGATGCTGTATTTTGCCAAATGCTTTCTCTGCATCTATTGAGAGGATCATGTGGTTCTTGTCCTTTCTTTTATTGATGTGATGAATCACATTAATGAATCATGGATATTGAACCAGCCCTGCATCCCAGGTATATATCCTGGTTGGTCATGGTGAATAATTCTTTTAATGTATTGTTGAATCTGGTTGGCTGGTATCTTGTTGAGGATATTTGCATCCACGTTAATCAGGGAAATTGGTCTGTAGTTCTCCTTTTTAATGTGGTCTTTTTCTGGTTTTGGAATTAAGGTAATGCTGGCTTCATAGAATGAGTTTGGAAGTTTTCCTTGAATTTCTATTTTTTGGAGCAGCTTCAACATGATAGGTGTTAACTCTTCTTTAAATGATGGTAGAATTTCCTTGGAAATTTCCCTTGGAAAGGGAAAAAACCCTTGTTTTTTGGAAGATTTTTGATTACTGATTCGATTTCTTTACTGGTTATGGGTCAGTTCAAATTTTCTATTAATTCTCTTTTCAGTTTTGATAGTTTATGTGTTTCTAGGAATTTGTCCATTTCTTCCATATTGCCCATTTTACTGGTGTATAATTGCTCATAATATTCTCTTAATATTGTTTGTATTTCTGCAGTATTGGTTGTGATCTCTCCTCTTTCATTCCTGATTTAATTTATTTGGATCTTTTCCATTTTCTTTTTGTTCAGACTGGATAGGGGTTTATCAATTTTGTTAATTTTTTCAAAGAACAAGCTCCTGGTTTCATTGTTCAGTTCTACTGTGTTTTGGTTTCGATAGCATTGATTTCTGCTCTAATCTTTATTATTTCCTGTCTTCTGTTGGTTTTTGGGTTTTAGTTGCTATTCTTTTTCCAGCTCTTTAAGGTATAGGGTTAGGTTGTGTATCTGAGAGCTTTCTTCCTTCTTTAGGAAGGCCTGGATCACTGTATACTTCCTTTTTATGACCACCTTTGCTACGTCCCAGAGATTTGGGGCTGTGGTGTTATCATTTTCATTTGTTTCCATGTACTTTTTAATTTCCTCTTTAACTTCTTGGTTATTAGCCCATTCATTATTTAGTAGTATGTTCTTTAATCTCCAAGTATTTGTTGTGTTTCTAAATTTTTTTCTTGTGGTTGATTTCTAGTTTCATAGCATTGTTATCTAAAATATGCACAGTATGATCTTGATCTTTTTGTACTTGTTGAAGGCTGATTTGTGTCCCAGTATGTGATCTATTCTAGAGAATGTTCCATGTGCACTCAAGAAGAATGTGTATTCTGCTGCTTTAGGATGAAATGTTCTGAATATATCTGTTAAGTCCATCCAGTCCACTGTGTCATTCAAAGCCATTGTTTTCTTATTGATTTTGTGTTTAGATCATCTGCCCATTGCTGTAAGTGTGGTGTTGAAGTACCCTACTATTATGGCATTGTTATCAATGAGTTTCTAGATGTTTATGATTAATTGATTTATATATTTGGTTGCTACTATGTTTGGAGCATAACTGTTTATAATTGTTAGATCCCTTATGTTTATAATTGGATAGATCCCTTAATTATGACATAATGCCCTTCTTCATTTCTTGTTACAGTCTTTATTTCAAAACATTTTTAAATGTGGATAGGTCTGCTGCAAACCTGGTCTGAGTAGTTTGTGAATTTGACTATGATATGCTTTGTTGATGTTTGGTTTTTGTTGAACCTGTTGGGAGTTCTTTGTGCTTGCTGGATTTTGATGTCTGTGTCTTTCCCCGGGTTAGGAAAAACTTCCGCTATTATTTGCTCATATAAACCTTCTACAACTTTTTCTCTCTCTTCATCTGGGACCCCAATGAGTTGGATGTTATTCATTTTTAATGAGTCACCGAGTTCTCTAATTCTTATTTCATGCTCTTTTGCCTTAGTTTCCCTCCTTTTTTCTGCTTCATTATTCTCCATAAGTTTTTCCTTTGTATCGCTGATTAACTGCTCTGTTTCATCCATCCATGTCATGTTATCCACTTGAGATTGCCTCTCAGTTATAGCATTTTTAATTTTGTTTAGATTTTACTTCTTTTATCTCCACAGAATAAGATCCCCTGCTTTTTTCAGCCCCAGCTAGTATTCTTATTATTGTGATTCTAAATTCTGGTTCAGACATCTTGCTTGTATTTGTGTTGTTTAAGTCCCTGGCTGTCATTCCTTCCTGTTCTTTCTTTTGGGATGAATCCCTTCATTTCTTCATTTTGGATGAAGAAAAATAATAAAATAAAATAAAAATAAATAGATAAATAAATAATAAAAACAACAGAAAAAACACAAGAAGCTAGATCCTAGTTCTATTTTTGTCTGATTGTTGAAAGAAGCTTGATAGAATAGAGAAACAAGGGGAAAAAAAGAAAAGAAAACAAAGGGAAAAAAAGGAAAACGTTTGAAAATTAACATAAATGAATATAAATTAAATAAAATAAAATGGTGAAAGTAAGCTAGCATTCAAAAATTACAAAAAAGTAAAAATATATTAGAAAACATTAAAGAAAATATTTTTCATAAAAATGAAAAATAAGTTTTTTTCTCTTTCTGCCAAGTTCTGTTATTCAAGTTGTGCAGATTGTTATGTTAATCCTCAGATCAGTTTTCTAGGTGTGCAAGATGGCTTGGTGTTGATCTAGCTGCATTTCAGGGATGAGAAGGGCAAAAATACTTCCATGCTACTCTGCCATCTTGCCCCCCCACCCCCACCCAAGGGACAGAAGGGTTTCAAGGAGTTATGATTAACTGATAATTTAAAGGGAACCATTTTCTTAAGTACCCTCAACTGTGGGTTGCTGAAATTTGAATGAAAGGAAGACAAAGAAATGACCATTGCATTTGGTAAAATGAAGCTGTGGGTGGATTTGAAGGTAATTTCACTGAAATAGTTGGGCTTGAGTCCAATTAGGACAAGAATGGAGACAACAAAGTAGTGGCAGCAAATCCAGTTCCAGGTGTCTTGAGTTTTGCTGTGGAAGAAACCTACATATGATAGCCACAGTTGAGGGTACTGAGGAAAATGTTTCCCTTTAAATTAAGCTATGTTTGCTCTTTTGTAAAATCTGAAGATAGTCCATTATCACCTGATATCAATTAATAAAATCAAAGCTCAATTACCTCATGATGGATTTCCAGTTTGTAGATTAACCATGACACCAGTAAAATACTTAATTTATCAAATATCTGTATATATCGTAAGTTTCAATTTTTTAGAACTACATAGGTCCTACTAGATGAACTGAAGCTTTACACTGTATTTTTACCTTCTTATTTACCGACAAACCTGTATATAGAGAATGGATGACCATACAGCATTGTTTTCTTTGTTCGCTCAAAAAGAAATCAACTTTCCCAAAGGCCAAAAAATTAGTTGATTAGAGAATATGAAGTGCCTTGGCTATGATACACATGAGTTAGTATTTGAGACCCTACGCATAGCGATGATGAGATATCCAATGATGGAAAAGTAAATGTTGTTGGATAAATGTTAGGATAAACTAAGGGGATATGGAGAGACACTGACAGCAGTGTTACAACCACCTAATACATCAACCTCTTTTTATATCTTTCACATTATATTGTGGGTTTTTAAGGGGAAAAACAGACGAAAATTAATATCTCTAATTTTCTAAAGGTTTTAAAACTAGAAAGCTCTATATTTACTGCTTTTATTGTGTATCTAGATACATCATAATACACTGTAAAGATTCAGATTATATAAGGTAGATAAGATATGAAACTGTTGCAGGAACATTAGAAAAGATGTGTTAAAAAACGTTCACATACTCTACTTTCATTTATTACTTTTATGGCAGGAACAAAAGTGAGAGCAATATATGTGCATAAATAAACTGTCTAAGCTATGTTATCAGAACCATCCATGCCAGAATGTTCTTTGTTAAATGGTATATTTGTATATACCAGAAGTCTTTACAGTTATTAAGGGAAGTATATTGAGTGGCAGGTTCAAAGGAAAATAATAAGTGGACTATTAAGTAGTTATTTTTCCTAAGTCCTAGATTTAGGAAGTGCCACGACATTTATTAAACAGACTCAAAGAAAGTTCAAATTTAAGATCAAATTAATTATGCAAGTTGATTGACAGAATAATCAAAATAATTTCAGACCTTTAAACCCTGTGTAGTTATTTGCCTATAAAAACTACCCCATGTAAAGTTAATAATAGAGACAGATGGGCAGGGTAGGGGGAGTGAGGAAGTTTCTAGAGGAAAAAATGGTGCTCAACAGCCACATTTTCAATCACTCCACCATTCATGATTATAACATTCCATGAATTTTCCATTCAGTCCTCTGTTGAGTCTTTTCTTCTATAAATTCCCTTAATTCATATAGACTAGTAATGTAGTTAAACACTGGGTAAACTATAATTTATATTAATTAACCCATTATTGAAGCATATTGATCAACATAAGTATTAATTGATATTTATTTATAAAAATGTATTTTTATATTTCTATCCTGAATAGGTTTACAGCCCTGGGATATGTTGCCTTATATTTTAATTTTATCCCAAATTTAGAATGCAACGTAAGTAGACAAGGGGAATGCTATTTACTAAGATTATCTTCAGGAAGATGGTATATTTAAGAAAATATAAGAGTAGTGTATTATCTGAAAATATCCTTTTAATAACAAATTTATTCCTGTTAAAGTATTTTTGAGGAACCTCCATATTGTTTCCCATAGTGGCTACACCAGTTTATATTCCCACCAAGAGTCCATGAAAGTTCCCTTTATAATCTTGCCAATACTTGTTATTTCATCTTTTTGATAACAGTCTTTCTGATAGGTGTGAGGTGATATCTCATTGTGGTTTTGATTTGCATTTTCCTGATGATGGGTGATGTTGAGCATCTTTTCATGTGTCTGTTAGCCATCTGTATGTCGTTTTTGGAAAAATGGCTATTAAAGTCCTCAGATTTGTTGTTGTTATTGAGCTGTATGGGTTCTTTATATGTATTAGCTATTACCCTCATATTGAATATATGATTTGTAAATATATTCTCCTATTCAATAGGTTGCACTTTTATTTTATTGATGGTTTCCTTTGCTGAGCAGAAACATTTTAGTTTGAGGTAGTCCCACTTGTTTATTTTGCTTTCATTACCATTGCTTTTGTAGTCAGATTATCCATATCTGTATCATCTATATCTATATCTATCTATAGATCTAAATCTATATCTGAACATATATCTATCTACCTATATCTATATCGTCTGTGTATCTCCCAAGAGCAATGTCAAGGAATTTATCCCCTATGTTTTCTTCTAGGAGTTTTTCTGGTTGGGGGTATTATATTCAAATCTTTAATCTATTTTGGATATTTTGTTGTCTGGTATAAGATAGCAGTCTAGTTTAATTCTTTTGCATGTGGCTGTCCAGTTTTCCCAGCACAATTTATTGAAGAGACTATCGTTTTGCCTACTTTGTCATAAAAATTAACCATACGATTCAACTCTTACACTTCAGGGTATTAATTTGAAGAAAACAAAAATACTAATTCAAAAAGATATGTGAACCCCTATGTTAATTGAAACATTATTTGTAAGAGACAAGTTATGGAAACAGCCTAAGTGTCCATTGATGGATGAATGGATAAAGATATGGAGCATGTACACAATGGAGTATTACTGGAGCATACAAAAATAAAGATTTGCATTTTGTGGCAATGTGAATGGACCTTGAGAGTATTCAGCTAAGTGAAATAAGTCAGGCAGAAAAAGATAAACACTGTATGATTTCACTTAATTGTGAAAACTAAAAAACAAAAATAAAATGAAGCTTATAGATATGGAGAACAGACTGGTGATTAAAAGAGGAGAAAGGGGTTAAGGGTTTGGCAAAAGGGGTGATGGGATCAATTGTTTGGTAACAGATGGTAACTATACTTATTGTGGTGATCAGTTTGTAGTGCATGCAAATATTGAATTATTATGTTATACACCTGAAACTAAAATAATGAAATATACCAATTACACCTTAGTAAAGGAAGAATCCATTCTTCATTCAGGAGAAAATTGGCTGACAACTAGTTAATGTATTCACACTCTCAGAGTTCTGAATCAACTGTAGCTTCTAAAAAGAGGTACATCTCTGTATATAAACTATGAAGTATACATGTAATTATGTAAAAAAAAAACTCTCATATTATATAAGGAGATCCAGTAAATAATCGATTAGACAGTCATAAAATAAACTTTAAAAATAATTTTCACACTAGTTCTCCCTATGCAGTTTTGCTACATGACTGTTTTTAATTTTCTTTTTTATATTTGAAAGAGAAAGAGAGCACAAGCAGGAGAGGGGGGAAAAAGAGGGTCAGAGGGGAGTACAGATGATCCCAAGCAGGCTCCACGCTGACAGCTGAGAGCCTGATGTAGGGCTCGAACTCAGGAACCACAAGGTCATGATGAGAGCCAAAGTTGGTGGCTTAATCGACTGAGCCACCCGGGCACCCCTGGCTGTTTTAATGTTTTAATTGCAAGAATTCTAAGGTTGGCTTTTTTAGGACATTGTTTTTCACATATATTCTTAAAACAGTTCCCAAATGGGCATGCACCATTCAAAATAAGTTAGTGTGATTTATTGCAAAAGTTGTCTCGTAATGCATGACCATCTGAAGCACTTTACAATCCCATTTTCAAAATGGATATGTATAGATAGAGATAGATGGGTAGATACATACATTTAATCCACCTGCTTGTATCTGAGATAAAACCTGAATAGATTAGCTTATTTGTTTTGTATCTGATCAAGATCAGAGTGAGATAATTAGTCTTGCCTTTTGTAATACTCCAAAATATGTAAATTTTAAGTTATAAGTGGAGCCTTAGAATATGAATTAACTTTGACATACCATACAAAAAGCTTTCGATATACTCTGAAATAGGTGTATATATATGGATAGTAGAAATTCTTTCTAGAACAACACATTACACTTTCTTCCTTCTTAACTGTGTAGCAGCGATGCACTTTACTAAATTGAGCTATTGGGCTATAACAGAATGTTGTCTAATGTAATGTGTTCTGTGATTTATGGTGGAGCTCAATATAACACCAATGGAAAAATTAAAGAACAGTCTTTTCCCCAGGTATGCAATCAAAGTCTCATAATATTTTACACATAATGTATTATTTAACATTATCTAAATTAAACAATGACTGCTTTGTTTGTACATAGAAATTTATGTGATAAAATGATCTGAAAACACCTGAGAATTTACCCGGATTTTTTTTTTAATTTTGTTTTTACATGTATTTATTTTTTGAGAAACAGAGTGAGACAAAGCGTGAGCGGGGGAGGGGCAGAGAGAGAAGGAGACACAGAATCCAAAGCAGGCTCCAGGCTCTGAGCAAGTGGTCAGCACAGAGCCTGATGCGGGGCTCAAACCCACAAACCGTGAGATCATGACCTGAGCTGAAGTCGGACGCTCAACCGACTGAGCCACCCAGGCACCCCACAGATTTTTTTTTTTACTTTTAGTCACTGCTACTATTGTTCTCATAAGTTATACTCATTAATATGAATCTTTATTACATTTACTATAGAATTAATGACATGACTGTATTTAGCAGAATAGTAAATTTCCGACACAACAAATCTAGATGGTGTTTTACTGACCTTATAATTTAACACCCGCATTTATTTACTGAAAAAAATATTTCATATAATTATTCACTCACAAAAATTTTTCTCAGTTGCTCTGATAATTTTCCTATACATTAACAATTATAGAGAACTCAAAGATGTCAAATAAGTGAGAAAACCAGAATGAGTATAATTATATTGAACATATTTATGTATATATTATCTTAAATGTATAAAAGAAGGTATTTTGTGGATTAAAATGTAATTATTAATGATTGCATATATGCTATCTATAAGATGCATCTTTATTTTTATGAATGCATAACAAGTGGTCTAAAATATATGGTCTAAGGCTACAAATTATAATTGCTGGCACCTTATTTCCGTCTTAGTGTGGAGTTTGTTATGACCCTTCTATCCTTGTTTCCCGAGCATGTCCTGAATTATCTAGGGATCTATATTATAGCAGTTTTATCTGTCTTTACCTTGCCCTACATGTCTGTTAGTGTATTAATTCTTGTCACACAATTTCAAACAATTTCATGGCTTAAAGTTGCAAAACCATGACCTGCCGTTGGTGAAGCTAAAGATAGTTCTAGCCGATTTAAATGCTATTGCAGTGGCATTCTGTCTACATGTTCAGGATAACCTAAGAACGCTCTTTACAGGCAGCACAGCCCCAGCATTGATGAATATTGAGCTGGCAATAGTGATGGTGTCTTTAAATCCTTTGAACTATGTTGCTCTAATTATCTCAGCACAACAAACTGATAATTTTAGGGTCCGGACTCTGTCCTCTGTCTTTACACACATCTTCACCGCAGACGGCCAGAACACCTGGTAAAAATCTATCACAAAATTGTGATACTGTACGGGAAGACAAATGACTGAAAATCTGTGTTGCATTTTGTGTGCAAGTATGTGTACAGACTGGTACAGTATTTTTTTGCCACTTCTCACTAAGATAGAATTTACACTTAGCTTCTACTAATTTAAAAAATGAAAGGTCACCTGGGTGGTTCGGTCAGTTAAGCATTGAATCTTGATTTTGGATCAGGTCATGATCTTGCCATTCGTGAGCTCGAGCCCACATTGAGTTCTGTGCTGACAGTGAGGAGCCTGCTTGGGATTCTCTCTCTCTATTTCTCTCTCTCTCTCTCTCTCTCTCTCTCTGCCCCTCTCCTTCTTGTGTGCACATGCTCTTTCTCTGTGTGTGTCTGTGTCTGTCTCTCTCTCAATAAATTAATAATCTTAAAAAAAAAAAAAACAAGGTCACCTATAACCTCTCCTTCCAATGGGGACACACCTATGATTTTCTTATCATATGGGCATTGCATGGGAGGGAAGAAGTAACATTTTATGATATGTTATGTTATAGAGAATTACAAAAAATTGTGTTTATTTTTGAGAGAGAAAGAAAGAGCAGGGGAGGGACAGAGAGAGAGGGAGACATAGAATCCAAAGCAGACTCCAGGCTCCCAGCTGTCAGCACAGAGCCCAATGAGGGGCTCAAACTCGTGAACTGCGAGATCGTGACCTGAGCCAAAGTTGGACGCTTAAGTGACTCAGCCCCCCAGGCACCCCTGTGCTACAGGGAATTTTTAATGCACTCACTACTCACTCAAGGATGGATGATCTAATTTAATATTATGAGCACTCTTTTAAACTGTGTACAGAATGTGACAATTCTTGAGCTTGTCGGGAGAACACTGGTGTTGCCCTATAGCGAGAGGCTCCAGACCTATTCTGTGCAGTTAATTGATGTTGCCAAATAATTACATCTCATTACCTATGGGACTGATCTATCCTCATCAATTATCTTCTTGCCATTCTTCCAGCTGTTTAATTTTTCTTCAGATTTTAAACAGGAATCTCCGTTTGTGAACATTGTCTAATTTCATACTGCTGTGCACCAATGCAAGGCAATTGTGATTAGTAGGAGACAACCTAGAGAAGAGAAGAGAAGAGAAAATGGATCCATTTTTGCCTCACTGTTGTCTTTTTTCACTACTTCTACATGCCTTTCTTTTTAAGTCTTTGTTTTCTGGATGAAGGGAAAGGGGGGGGTCTTTATTTTTTTCAGCTTTATTGAAATATAATTAACATACAACATCATATAACTTTAAGTTGCACAGTGCAATGATTTGATAAATGTATACTTTGCAAAATGATTACCCCATTAAGATTAGTTAACACATTCATCACCTCACATAGTTACAGTTTGTGTGTGTGTGTGTGTATGTGTGTGTATGTGTGTTGAAAACTTTAAAAAATATGCTCTGTTAGCAACTTTCAAATATGAAACACAGTCCTGTTAACTTACAGTCACTATGCTGTACGTTACATCCCCAGAACTTATTTATCTTACAACTGGAAGATACCTTTGGACCATCTTCCACCACTTGTACCACCCTCCACCCCCGTATCCCTGGCTCTGTTCTCTTTTTCTATGAGTTCATTTTTAAAGGTTACACATATTAGTACGATTGTATAGTATTTGTCCTTCTCTGTCTGACTTATGGTACTTAGCATAATGCCCTCAAGATCCATCTACGTGATTGCAAATGGCAGAATTCCCTTCTTTTTTATGGCCAAACTCCATAGGTATTTATTTTCAAATATATGCATACAATAGTTTCTTTCACCATTCATCCTTTGATGGACATTTATGTTGTTTTGCGTCTTGGCTGTCGTAATGTTCTAGTGAGCATAGGGATGTAGATGTCTGTCTGAGATAGAAAGTTAATTTTCTTCAGATACACACGCAGAAGTAAAAATTGCTCGATTATATGGTAGTTCCATTTTTAATTTTGGGGGGACACCTCCATATTTTTTGTGCACCAATTTATATTCCCATCAATAGTGTACAAGAGTTAAGAGGGAGGTCTTCAGATTATAGACTTGTGCCGGGGTATTAAAGTATCTATCCTAGGGATTCCTAGAGCTGCTTGCAAAAAAATTAAATAATAATAATAATAAATAAGTGTATTTAATATATTTTATTTTCTAATCTTAGGACCAAAGATTTCTACTAACACAGGGCTGTAATAAAACTTGGAAATTGTGAAATTCAACATCATCATTTTAGATATAAAACTCCTGAGGTACAGCCGTTAAGTGTGCTTAGCATGACAGAGCTAGTATGTAGTAAAACTGTGAACAGATGTGTAGTAAATGTGTGTAGTAAAAATGAGCCTAGATTGTCTGTGTCTCTTTTAACAATTGTCTTTCTGCATTGCACGTTTTCAAAAATGAAGAAAATCACAGTATGTACTTCTTGGGTATAATTTTCATATTAACTTTTATTTTCCTTTTAGTAGTTTAATATTGGTAACACTGCTGACTTAGTGTCCATGTTCAGTGGATGTTTATCTATGAGATCATAGTTTAATGATCAACAATGTTATTATGAGTGTAAATGACTGTTTTGAAATAGTCACTAAATGTTCTTAATTTGATCATAATATGGTGAACTCTGCCTGGAGAATTTTGACTCCCACTGTCCAGTGGCTATGTAGTATTTAAATTTGCCAGGTTTTCTGATGAGTCTTTTATTTATTAATAAACAAGAAAAAAATATATATATTTGTATATATATGTTACCGCATTCAAGAAAATTAGTGAAAATCTTAAAGTAGTGTGCATACATAAAAAATAATAAATAAAGGAAGAATTCACATGCCACCTTACTGGAACAGAGTCTACCGATATATTGTTACTGACAAAGGTGTGTAAGTTTTGTCTTTTTATGTAAGTAGCTTTAAGAAGTTGGTTGGTGATTTACATATTTGTGTATATTATTTCAATGTTATTATCTTAATCCTGCCTTAAACCCTGTATTGTATCCTGATGCTGGCATTTTTAACCCCACTTGGCACTTAAGCACAGCTAGAAGATAACTTATTTGCCTTATGTCTCACAGTAAGCTAGATGTAGAGTCTCAGAATGAACATAATTCCCCTGGCTCCATTTTTATTGCTCTTTTCTTTTAATTGAAGAATTGTCGGGAACTTAGAGTCAGAGTTTTCTTTGACCTTCTTAAATAAATTGCTAGTAAAACCATCTTATTATTTGAGAAGACATACACAGGGAATTGCCTTGTGAACAAATCATATTTATTGCTCTTTGCCTATTTAGATGCTACTGTCAAAAATTATCAATGCCTATGAACATAAAATTGAAGTCAAGCATCTGTGAATTCCACACACACGTTTGCAGAGTGCTGTAATCTGTATCATAGGCATCATTAACTTAAGCAATTAAGTTCAATGTCCTAGTTTCTGTTGACAAGTGTTACTATTTTTAGGATTTTTCTTCATGTCTTACATTGCTTCACTGCTCTTGCACCTCATGAGAAAAAAGAATCACATTTATGTTAATTCTTTTTAAAATTCCCCACTGCAGCCAAAGGGTGATAAACATGAACTGTCTGAGTAATTAAGTCAGAGTGCTCCTCTTAAGGAAGTTCCACTTAGAAAAAGCCATTGCTAAAGGGGGTTGCTTTAAATGCAAACCAATCATTAATTTCAGGGCCACTTCCGGGGACTCTCCTGGCGATTATAAATCACTAAAATTGGTTTACGACTGCACTAATACACTTTAAAATAACTTAGAAGAAATCATGATGGAACAGTCATTTGGCAATAGGAAGCTTTTGCTCTTCTTTACATACTTATTTCTACCAATTATTTTGCAGGAAATTATTGGATCGATTTTACTGGCAACATATATAATTATTTATTAAAATTAAAAAAAAAATTCTGATTTTGAAAACAAAGTAGAGTTTATGTTATATGAGGTTGCAGGTCACCAAGAACATTAGAGTTCATCCTGAGGGAGACAGTAATATTATCTTTTATTATTTGGAATTGCAGATAAAAATATTTTGCATTTGTTAACACCGATTCAACATTAAACAATGATCAAAAAGCTACTATGTCTTAAAAGCAGCGATGTAGTCATTTTTCGAGGTATGCACCTCTTTCAAAGCTTAGCAAAGTGATCTATAAAAGTATCACAAAGTCAATGAACTTCTTCTTCAGCAGCTTTGCTAACTGAGCAAATAAAAATGAATGCCCATGAATCAATTCCACTCAATTCGAAAGTAATGTATCAGTGTGTCATAGGGTGTTGACGCTGGGTTTAGGTCCTGGCGGTGTCAGAAAAAAATCCTCACTCTGGTTCAAATTTTGGCAGGTCCATCTTCAGAAAAGTTTTCCCCATTTGTCATTAGAGGGGCCAGGATTACATCTCTAAGATACAGGTCCTCAGTCTCTCATTTGTAACGTTGGAGGCAAATGGGTTTTGAAATTCTTTTTTTTTTTTTTTTTTTTTCCGTTTTAAAATGATAGATATACAAGCGCCTGGCTGGCTCAGTCAGTTGAGCGTCCGACTTTGGCTCAGGTTGTGATTTTGCAGTCTGTGAGTTCAAGCCCCGCATCAGGCTCTGTGCTGACCGCTCAGAGCCTGGAGGCTGCTTTGGATTCTGTGTCTCCCTCTCTCTCTGCCCCTCCCCCACTCATGCTCTGTCTCTGTCTCTCTCTCTCTCTGTCAAAAATAAATAACATTAAAGAAAATTTACAATGATAGTTATAAACAAGAGATGACCAGGCCGTGGGACTGCACCCCATCCTGTCATCAAACACATTATTACTTCTACATGGGATCATGAACAACCTCACAGAGGAGACACTTTTGCTACCCGCTGGCCCGACATCTGATCAGGTTTTACCGCCAAGAGAGTTTGTGTCAAACTCTGAACAAATATTTTCACCTTCAGTACCTTTGGGATATTAGAAGTTTGGGAAAAACCTGGTGTCTTACCCCACACAGCTTGACAATTCTAAAATTGTGTTTATTTTAGACGCTAGGGCTTTACATCATTTTGCTGAACATCGAGCACTTTATCTCACACTTCATGTGCAAGTTAAGAGGCAAACGCGTGAAATGAGTTTTGGCAAACTGCCAAAGCCCTGCAGCAGCTGTGTGTCCAGGTGGGACTTGATGGGGCTTCGACAGGGGAAGTGTCACTCAAGTGTCTGACACCATTGTCTTTTCATGGAAGGAGGTGGGCCATTTGATGACTTAGTGGGCACAATAGCTACAATTAATCCTCCTGGCAGAAATGTGTTTCTACAGGACTTACTAGTCATTTCTAAAAATACAAACCTAAATATCAGGAAACAAATGACTTCCCTTGAAGACCAAGAGGCTGAATATTTCTTCCTTACCAAGATAACCCTACCAGGAAGAGTGAAATCATTTTTACATTTCAACTGAGGAGTATTTAAAATATGGAGACTGAAAAAAAAAATATGGAGACTGCACATCATGAGGCACAGGTGTGAGTAATTAAGGGATTAAAAAATCTCTGTGTGTGTGTGTGTGTGTGTGTGTGTAGCATGTGCTTCTATCCATACATAACTGATATAAATGATGTGCTACTTATCATATGATAGTTTTGGTTGCCAGAATTAATAACTGCTTCTTTCAATTTTTGGGTCTTTCCATTAAGTGAGCTTTCTTGAAACTCTTGGTGACCAAATGCCAGTGTTGTACAACTGAACCTGGCTTTATACGACAAGTGTATTTTTAAAATTTAAATGTAGGTGGAATCATACTTTAATTTCTCCAGAGAAACAGGATACTAAAAGTAATCTTGTGTGAATCATTTTATCCTAATGTAGGTAATCGCTTCTAAAGTACTATAGGCTTGGAATTTTACAAATGGATTTCTCTTGAAAAACTGTATAGTAATTTGTGTATTAAAAAATAGCTCCAGAGGAAGTTCTTTATACCACAACTACTAAATGTGAAGATACCTGCTTTCAAAATGTGATAGATATGTTCTTTCTTTCCTGGCTCCCATTTAATAATGGTCATGGAAAATTTTACATTGCAAAAAAACACACAAAAAACCCAAACACCTGCAACAACAGCAGCAACAACAACAACAACCACAAAAGCAACCTCTAAAAATGGCTTCTTTGGAGTTAAGCACAAATCATAATTTCTACAATATTGCATAATTTTCGTCTTAATACAATGTTTAATTAATGAATTGATAAAGAATCTCTCTCCCTCTTTGTATCTCCTTCTCTATACTTAACACATACATAATAGTGTCTGATACCATATATAGAAAGACATACTCATCCTTAGACTACATTGTGTGCTATTTTGATAATTAAAAATATAAAATGGCTCTATGCTGAGAAATAAACATTTTGTCTCTGTCAATCAGCAGGCACATGTTTTGTTGTTCACTTGCAATATTGGCTTAAAAACAAGAAATCACGGTAGAACATCTCATTGACATTCAATAGGAAAATAGTGCTGACAGAATGTTACAAGAACTCGAGTGGATCCAGGCCAAGAGAGTAAATTAAAAACAGTCTGATAGCTGTCTTAACATTTTACAAGGCAGGCAATATGATCAAGTTGTTGAGCTGACATCATAAAATCATTTGAAACCAAGATTGGGTTCTGTTTCAGAGATACATTTTTTATAACCTTGCTACTTTGATTAAACGGTGTACCTCTGTCTGCAGCTTTGGAGTAGAGTGTCTATACCGATCTCACACATACAGCCACTCACTTACTCATACATACTTTTATGGATACCCTCAAGGACAAATGAGCAGACTTTTCCTGGAATTGAGTTTGAGCATCACCTCATTTATTTGTCTACTTATCTGTATCTTAGTTTATAACCATCTCATATTTATACCAAACTGTGACACGTATTTTCATGTAATACATCATCTTGACAGTGCAGACCTTTGGGACAAGCAAAGGAGATGGTCTGCTGTGCCTACTGACACAGAAAGGTATTTTAGGACCCCGTTCAGGAAAATCTCCTACCCCATCGATCCTTTATTCACTCACTCATTCGTTTACTGACAGCAAAATCAAAATTGAAGTTAATAACACAGTCATTAACTGGGTACTTATTTATTGAGCAATTACTGTGCGCTCAGCGTCATTCGCGGTGATGTGCAGGTGTGACCTCTGCTCTCACAGAGCCCACATCAGTGAAGTAGCTCTCATTAATGTCACTTGCTTTATATATTTTCAAGGAAGAAAACTTCTAAGCGTTGTTTTCAATCATTTAATGAAATGTGTGTGAAAATATAAGCAGACACTGCTTTGGTATTATACACGATATCAGTGTACAAAGGCATCATTTGCTCTTCTAAAGAACTTACTCCCTGACATTTTGGTATCTGAAAACTCTGATTACACCTGTGTACAGACCTCTACCTGTGTGCTGTAAGATCATTCAAGTTGCCACATGAGCTATTATAAAATACATGAGGGGGCTTCTGGGTCGCTCAGTCAGTTGAGCGTCGGACTTTGACTCAGGTGATGATCTCCTTGTCTGTGAGTTTGATCCCTGCATCAGGCTCTGTGCTGACAGCTCAGAGCCTGGAACCTGCTTTGGATTCTGTGTCTCCCTCTTTGCCCTTCCCCTGCTCATGCTCGCTCTCTCTCTCTCTCTCTCTCTCTCTGTCTCTCAAAAACAAACATTAAAAAAAATAGGTGAACACACTTCTGTTTTCATGTACACATACCAGGGCTACTCCTCAAACATTTTATATCTGAGAACAGCTAGACATAAAATGAGCATTAGTGCTGCATAAATGGTTTGACAAAAGTATCTGTTGAAATAGATTAGAATTAAGCCCAAAACAAAAGTGGTCCTTCGGTGAGGATGGTTTGAGAAGTATTGGTCTGGATGAGGGATTCTCAACCAGTGTGATTTTGCACCTCCTCCCTCCCTCACGTGGCAATCTCTACAGGCATTTTTGGTTGTTACAACTGGGAGATTGGTGGTACCACTGGAATCTAGTGGGTAAGGGTCCAGGGCTACTGTGAACATCCCACAATGTACATGATGCCCCCTGCTCCCCACCATAAAGACGTTTCTACCAATGCTGCTGATGTTGGGAAAACCTACCTTAAGGCTGATCAGAAAACTTTGGGGTTTATAGTAAAGAGACTATACCATACGTGTTCATGATTTTTGAAGAGAGAGTTTCCCTGACAAAATTCTTTAAACAGTTGCTAAGGACGTGATATGAGATGAGCCTGGAGAAAGTTGATGGGCTGAGAGTGTGTTCCAGGGTAAAGAGCTAGTAGTGAGCTAGCGAGAGGGAAACAAGTGAGCTGTGTGGGTGGAGGGGGGTGGTGAAAGAAGGATTTTTATGCCTCCCAACATACCAATCCCTCATGGCCGTGGGAGCTGAGAGTACTGGCAGCAACTTGGAGAGATGGGATTAAGAAAGATGAGCCAGGTTTTGGATGTCTTTCTTTTTGTTCACTGCTCAGCATCCTAGAATACATACGGTGGCCCATAGCAAAAATCATCCAGTCCGTAATGTCTGTAGTGCCAGAGTTA